>NC_087548.1:38620048-38950048 GCF_963921805.1 Phalacrocorax carbo
AAAGCGGTATTTACCAAAGCATAACTTCTAGGCAAAACATTTCTGTAGTCATCTGTGTCAGGCCTTTTTGGGACTACGTGTACGTAAAAGTATAACCATAAAAATGATCCATGTAAACTTTCTAGATTGCCAAATGCATATAGACACTGCATATATGATTATCCTTCCAGTTTGTAACTGTATCCCATGCTCCTCCCAGTTCTTATTTTTTAACACTATCATAGAATTTCAGTTTGGCTTTACTGGTTCCCTCTCACACAGCAGCCATTTCCTAGACATAAGAGGTCCAACCCTTCTCAGAAATTTGCCTCAAAAACTAAGTAAATGCACTGTGGCAACAGCTAAAAAGGATGAAACCTCTGTTCTGTTCATTACCCATATGGAAATGATGAACAAGGACTGTACAGAGTAGTGTCACCTAGACCTAAGAGCTTCAAAATGACGTCAAACAGAAAAAAGTATAAAAAAAAAAGAACAAGAGAAGACAAAACAGGATGGGTCACAGAGTACTGTCCCTTCTCCTAGGCTTTCTTACACTGATGACAGAAAAATGCAAAATAAAACTGCACACAGACAACTCTAGCAACTTTAACCATCACTCACTAATTTTCAAGGAGGAAATTGACAACAAAAGGGAAGAATAAGAAATATTAAAAAGATAAATGAGAAGGTGGCAGAAGACAGGGAAAAGCAAGAAATATATAGATTTCTGTGTCTCGTGTGTGTTTCCTGTACCGCATTTGTATCACCAGGATTTCTAAAGCTATCACACCCTAAGGGGAAGAAAAGAAGAATGGGAACAATGATGCTGGTAAAAGTATTGCTGAAATGTTGTTTAAACAAATGGCAATTCATGGCTGGTTTTTTGTTGTTGTTTGGTTTGTTTGTGAGGTGTTTTTCTTTTTTTTTTTTTTTAATTCTATACAACTGAAACAGAGTTAGTTCCTCAAATGTCAAGCTGTGGTGTCACACACAGCACAACACATTCTAAAACCTTTTCCTGTGATGAAATACAAAGTACAGATTTACATCTATAGAACCGCAGGTCCAGTTAATGTTAATTTTACGGCACCTTATATAGAAGTTAAACACTACTCATTACTGTCACCAATCTTTTAAATATTTATTGATAAACAGACATTAAGCCTGTTAAGGCACATCAAACTTGAATCCCTGTTCTGCAAATGCCAAAAATTGTATTTTACTAGGCACATGAGTACCTCTGATCACCTGAAGTACTTTTTTTATCTAGCAATGACCACCCCTAGGCATGCAGACAGACTTGGAGCTTGCATTGGCAGGCATCGTTTGGAATAATCAAAAGGTTAGAAACCACCTGAAGAAGACCTGTCCTCCCCCTTACTACCATCTCTCCACTACAAACCATGCTGCAAGATTAATGTAGGATGGAGAATACATTAGGACTGATTTGAAATTATCAAAGATGACTGACTGCACCTACCTACCATGCACTTGTAGAAAAGAAAATAACTAGAATACATCAAATTCTTATACCTTTTTAAGATTTCAAGCCACCAGGCAAACATTAACGACTTCATTCTCAGCATGACTAATGAGGGGAGTATCCCTTTTAAAAACAAAGGAAACGGAGGCACAGTGATGTGTCCCACAATCTTTCTCTAAGCCCAGGGGCAAACGTAAATGGTTCTTCTCTTCAATCCCATCATTTAGCCACACGACTGCCTTTTCCCTTCTCCTAGAATTTGCACTAAACACCTGCGAAACAACTATCTGACAAATAAAAAGGGTATATTATTACACATACTAAACAGATACAAATATTCTCAAGCCACAGTTAGCCAAACCTTCCCCCAGCAACACAAGGTAAAGGAGTCAGACTAACCATTCTTTCTAACCAGCAACAGATAACAAATGCCTTTATCAGACTGGGTTGACCAAATTATTCTGGATAACTTCTATAAACTTCTGCTTTTATCAGGAAGGGAAACAGGCAATGCAGATTTCTAATGCACTGAGGTGCTAAACAGTAACAGCAACTTAAAAATGCAGCTTCTGATATGTACTGAACTGAAACAAGCTCACCGCTGTGCTTTTTTAATATGAAGTAATAAAAAAGGCCATTTTCTCAAAGGACTAGAAGTTTTGTGTTTTCTCCTAGCAGTTCTGAGATTTATTTTTAATCAACTGCAGTATCATTAACAGAATATTGTTTCCAACGAAGTTCTAAGTGTTTTCATAACACGGAGTTACTGTTTCTCTTAGAATGATGCTTTTTCCCCCCCCCCCCCCACTTCCTTTCTGGTTCTACCCCAGCTTCTCTACACCACCATAGACACTAGCATTAAAATCCTCTTTTACTCAACTTGCCACAAAAGCATTCTCTGCTTTCCTCTTATTTGCTTTCACCTGTTAAAGGGGGAAAAAAATAAAAAAAACAATACCCACCAAAAAAAATTTAAAAGGGACCCATCCCTGCATGGCATTACTTCATTAGATATTTTAGTTAGGCTGAACTTCCAGCACCAAAGAGAAGGGAAAGAAATTTCATTAGCTGTCAATTTATATTACTTCCTCAACCAAAAAAAAAAAAGTACTTAGTGCAAGAGATACTTATTTTAGTTAAGAAAATAATCATGGCAGTCAGCCAATGTTCAAGGGAGCTACCAAGCCGTGGCCACAGTGGACTGATAGGAGTCTCTTGTCTGCATTTCAACCCTGCTTCGCCTGCCATAGATGGACACAAATGTCATTGATGCAAAAAAGGTTCTACGAATATTATATTTAGAGTGAGCAGCTCTAGATTATAGAATCATAGAATTGTTAAGGTTGGAAAAGACCCTTAAGATCACGAAGTCCAACCACTAACCTATCACTGCCTAGTCCACCACTAAACCATATCCTCAAGCACCACATCTTCCCTTCTTTTAAATACCTCCAGGGATGGAGACTCAACCACCTCCCTGGGCAGCCTGATCCAATGTTTGACAACCCTTTCAATGAAGAATTTTTTCTTAATATCCAACGTAAACTTCCCCTGACGCAGCTTGAGGCCACTTCCTCTCATCCTATCGGTCAACGTAAACTTCCCCTGACGCAGCTTGAGGCCACTTCCTCTCATCCTATCGGTCATTACTAGGGAGAAGAGACCGACCCCTGCCTCGTTACCATAAAAAAACCCAGAATAGTTAATTTACTTTTGATAAACAGACTCACTGGGTATCAGAGAGCACTATCAGTGCCTATAACATAGAGAAATTGATAATGTCTGTGTTCTAGAAAATCAGAATCAGCCGTGGTCCTCTATGGATAAATTAGAAAACTTTAACTCTTAATTCCTACATGGATTCAAGCTAATCCTGGGCTAACTGTCATCAGCCATTCTCCTCCTTGCTCCCATAAAGCTGCACAGAAGCAGCTGAGAATCAGATACTCTCTCTAGCACCAACTTGATGGAAAACAACTAATTTGAATCTCCACCTGTAACAAATGGACCAAAAAAGATAAAAAACACATGAGATTAGGGGTGCGGGGAAGAAAGAGGACAGTTTGCATGTTCCATGGCCTAGGCTGGTTCTAGAGTCTCCTCCCAGAACACATACAACACACTCAGATTAATTTCTCTGAAGGATATGAGAGGCATCTTCTGCCTGATCTCACTGAAAGTGTGGCAGCAAAAGGACAGTGTGTTTTCTTAGTGTTGTCCTAAGAACCTGCAAAGGAATTACACAACCTGGCAATGCCAGCAATTCAAAGTCACAATCTTTTTGGTCAATTGACAATATCAAGGGTAAGCTGCAGATGAGAATAATTTGTGATATGCTTGCAGTTTGCTTTAGTAAGCAAAGACGTGTTCATATTATGATCTGCATGTCTCTTAGGAGCCATGCAATTTTGTTAGAAGGACATTATGGCCAGACTGAAACATTTTTTCTGGCTCCTCAGGTACTGGAAAACAAGGTGCTTTACACCCAGACCTTCAAGCAGGAACAGTAGTGGAAACATGTTTCACAAGAGCGTAGCTTATATTTTGGGATTTTGCTCACAGGATCTTCCACGCAGACGCAACAGAACACAACACAGCATTTAAGGATTGCCACACTGAGACAGACAAAAGAGGAGTCCCCATTGGTAGGAGAACCATCTTCCACTCCTAAGTACTGCTTGTTAGAAAGGGGAAGTGAACATAGGGCATACAAATCAGAAGAGAGGAAGGGGGGAGGGTGTATTAAACAAACAAACAAAAAAGGCTAGCATTCTGTTTAGGGACTGTTGAAATGAATGCAAAGCGTAAACTGGTGCCAGTGTAGATGACAAACTGGGGTAACTCAGGAACAATCATGGACTGCATCAGCCAGTATCTGGAGTGGAAGGGGCAAACAGCATTTGTTTACAGAAAATCAGAATTAGGAATATTCTCACAGAAGATGTATATGCACACAATTTCACAAATGAATGTTGACTGGTACAGTTTGATGCTGAAATCTACTTCTTGCCAATTTTATTTCTGAAAATACACAGAATGCCTTCACTTGTAGGAAGCTTGTTTGTAGTCCCAACAGCTTGCAGAAAGAAGGTTTGAGGTTAGAGATGAAAGTTTAAATGAAAAGTTTAAATGAAAGTTGGAAATCAGACTTGGAACTGTTTATTTGTTCCTCTGATGTTCTTCTCCCCTTAGAGCTGATGACCTCAGCATAACTCCCCACGTTCACATGCTCACATCTCCCCGGCTAACCAAAACTTTTCTTTGACTACAGAAGCAATGCAAACCACCACCACCACCTCAGCCAAATTTAAGCCTCCTGTTATGACCTTAGGCATGTGACTGAATGCAGGCCTTCTGGTCCTGAGCTAACTGTCACAGCTCCTGCTTTACACCTAAGAGTTAAGGTGAAGTGAACTTGATTGTGATTCAAATTAAATATTTATATTCAAAAACATATTTTTAACTGTGACAGCTACTAGTGGCTGCAAAGTCAACAGATCTGGTTTAAGGAACTAACCCTTAACATCACATATGTTATGTTTCCTCCTGCCTCCCTTCCTCTAAATTGGAATCATTTTAAACTGTAAATTTCCTTGGGACAAAAACTGGTCTTCCTCCATAAAATGTAAATGTGTGGACTCTAGGCCATGATCAACAAACCTTACTCTATCTGGAGAATATGAAAGTAAGGCTTCTTTAAAATATTAATATACCACTTTCATCTCCCCAAAAGCTGTTGCTTCACACCATGTAAGGCTCTAATCAAAAATGCATAATCAGACAGAGAGCACCGTTCAAAGAGACAACTACCAGAAGCCACTATAGCTTGTCAAGTTCAAAGGACTTAATAAGTTAAATTTTATAGACAGAATTAACATCCGACACAGTATGTTTAAGAGGTTTATAAACTCTGCAAAGAATAATGTAGTTTGAGACATCAGTTGAATTTCTGAAAGATGGAGGGGAAACCCTACCCTTGCATATCACTGAAAGTTTCTATTTTCAACTCCCACTCCACTCCTTTTTATATTCAATAGCAAGTCTAAATAGAAAATACAAGCTAGAAAACAAAAATGCAGAGCCTCAAGAGAAAAGCAAAGCTAGGCACTTGTTGAAAAAAAAGAAGTCTTAAAACACCAGACATTAAAAGCCTTCTAAAGCCTCTAAAAACAGCTAACCACAGAACCCAAAATCCTAGCTCAAGTGTTGACAAACATATCAGATAATTGTCTAAAATACATTGATGTCAAAGCCTTCTCTCTGTAACTGAAATCTTAATGTGCTGTGCATGCCACAGGATTAATAGAAGAACCTTCTGTCAGACAAAATGCTCTCATGTACTGAGGAAAACCACACTTAATGCTACAGCTAGGTAGCTCTTCTCCCTTCGCACCTCCTTTTTCCTCCACATTTTTAAAGCACTGTCTAACCATCCAACTCTAATGTCCCAACACCCCTGTGATGAACAGTGGACACTCACTGCTTTAGAAAGGATGAGTATTTATTTCACTAGATATTTTTCACTTCCTGCTATACCTCCTTCCACCTCTATCTAGCCTGCACTTTTTTTTTTCCCCCTGAACACAAAGGAAACAGCTATAGCAACCAATGTCTTGTTTTCTCTTCTGTCTGTCTTGAATTGTAATTCAGCAACAAGGCAAGCAGGTTTGCTGTTCCCTGACACAGGTTATAGATCAGTTTATAGACTGGATACCTGATAATAGCCAGTGAAGAAAAACTAACACAGCTTCACCAAATGCATTACGACATTCCACCAATTGCAGTCTAAAAGCCACCAAAAGAGACAGCATTACGCTGCTGTAGCACCTATTTCACCACATGCAGTTCCTGTATTTATCTGTCTTTAATTAGCACACTTTAACATCTATAACTCAGAGACTCAGTGACAGTAGCATAGGCATAACTGATACTACAGAACAAAGCCAGATATCTAACTACAGAACTACTATGGAGCATACTAGCCCGTTCCTGAAAATGCCTTGGAAAAATTTAACGCAACAGCCTCCATAAGACTTTCTCCCTTCAAAAATGAGGGATTTGTCAAAATTGACAAATTTTGCCCTTAATCAGCTCTGAAAGCCACTACCAAGAAAGTGTTACTCTCTTCCTCTTCCTTCTTCAGCTATTTATTTCTACCCATTTCCTTTTGCTGTGTCAAACACTCATTAGGTAAACCAGCTCAGCAATTTCATTAGACATAAAAATAACCTAACACAAAAAGTCAGAACACTGATCCAGCTTCTCATGTCACTAAATGGAATGGAAAGAAGATAGTGGGGGGTGGGGCAGAGCAGGTAGGGAACCTGTCCTTTTGATGGCAGTCTGCATTTTATCAGACCAAGCATACCACAAAACTGCACCTCAGCAAACTAGCGAGAGACACCTAATATTAGACGTAGCACTTGGCAGTTGTAGTTTGATAGCACCTGAAGGTTAGGTAAGACTAGAGCCTTTAACCTCTGAAGAATCTTAGGTTAAATTTAACTCATCTTTTTGCAAATCAGGAAACTGAGTTATCAACTTCATTGGAAAAATCTACTCTTCTTACATATTTGAGAGCAACACCACACCCTTTCAGAAGCCCACGGATTTCCTCAGTACAGGTTTTCAGTGAGAGTCCACAACAGTGATGCTTCTATTACCGTCTTTTTCATTTCAAGTAAGCAGTTTTCAAAGAGGCTTAGCAAACTGGAGAGCAGAGGAAGTTCTTTCAAAGGTGAAACTCTACATTCAGAGAGATTTAACAGATTTTGCTTCTGTGGGTAGGTCGAGACTTATGGCCTAAATGGTCTAAACTGGGTTTGCACTTATGTGACTTCAAATTAAAAATTTGTTCTATAAACTGTCTAGTTAAAATACTTAATTAGGTTATGTATTTAAATATTTCTAAATATTCATCAGTATTTCAAATTCTATTCTAATTCCAAAAATTATTAAAATTCAGATGTATTTAGGGATCAGATAATCATATTTTTGGAGACACCAACTAGTCTTGCCTATATAATTACACTCACAACGAATTTTTAACTTTGAAGAAAGAATTTAACCTTTCATACTGGGAGATAATATGCAAACATGAAAAACAGCAGCTGCATTTTCCAGATCAATTCCTTATTAAAAAAAAAGAAACAGACCCAAACCCCTAAACGTAATGTCTTAAATTTTGACAGAAGAAATGTATTTTCACCTGTTTTTTCAATATACTTTTAAGAAAACCTGAGATTGTTACTAATTTTTTGAAACTAACTTTGCTCTAAATATCTGAAAAGGGTGCAGGAGCAAAAATTTATGTATGAACGCCCAAATGCGCCAGGAAGGGGGACAGGAAGGTTTGCGCCAGAATGTCACAGGACACGCTGTGAGCCCCCCAAGGGAGAGCGCCGGGTGCCACGGAAGAAGCAGACGAACGTAGCACAGAACTACACTGAAAAACCACATACACCGACATGTCGCTAATCCACGCAGTCACAGGGCAAACCTCTGAGTATTTCAGAGCCTGTTGCTTAACAGGTTACGAGGCTTTCCGTGCATTTTGGCCTCGGCGAGCTTCCCGGGCAGTACCCGCTCGGGAGCCTTCTCCCGGGCCGGGCCGAGCCGGCACTAGGGCCAGGGAAGAGGCTGTCCCCCGCCGCCGGCTCCAAGAAAGCGCCGCGGAAGTTAATGGGGGCGGGGCGGGGAAAGGAAGGGGTAGGCGGCCGCCTTGCCCCGCTCCCCCCCGGCCGGGCGCCCGGCTCGGACTGCCCCGACCCGACCCCTGAGCCCGAGCCGTCCGCGCCTCAGCAGGCAGCCGGCCGCTCCGCGTCCCGCGCCGACCTAGCAGTGAGGCGGGCGGCGAGGGAGCGGCGGGCCGGGCCGGTGGAGCCCCCCTTACCTGGCTTGGCTGGTTTAGGTGGCGGCTTGGACATGGTTGGGGCCGGCCCGAGCGCGCGCGGGGGGGGGAGCGGGGGGGGGACGGCGGTCAGCTGCCTGCGAGGGGCCCGCGGGGCGAGGCGGGAGGCGCGAGACCTCGCCGGACTCCCGGGAGCGGTACGCGGCGGCGGGCCGTAGGAAGAGGAAAGAAAGAAGAAACACAGGAAGAGTGGGAGGGCGGGCGCTCCCCAGCCCAGTGCAGGACCCAGCCAATGGCCGCGCGCGCCGAGGCCGCGGTCCCGCCCCCCCCTCCCGCGGGTGCTGCCGCGGCCAATGGCGGTGCGGGAGCGGACCTGGCGCCTACGGGTCGGCTGGCGGCGGAGAGGGCAGCGGTGTGCGGGCCTGCAGCTGTAGGGTGGGAGGGCCGCGACGTGACGCCAGTCCGTGGCACCGGTGGGTTGCGAGGTGTCCCGTCCCGGGCGTGGCAGAGGAGCTCCGTGCCCCGTGGGTGCCGACCTGGCCCGGTAAGCACGCTCTGGACAGCCCGGTGACCGGGCGGGGGGGCCGGGCTCAGCCCGCATGGAAGCCCTTGAGCCCCTCCTGGGGTCCCTCACAGACCCCTTAAGCAGCGGCTGAAGTGAGATGCGAATGGCAGGGAGACTGTAGCGTTGCGAGAGTTGGCAGGGGCGCGGGGCTCTGTGGCGGCCGGCACGGACGCGGGGGTTTGCTGCCCGGGAGAGGCTGTTCCTGCCCGGGTCTGGGGGAACTCGGGAGAGAGCGTTCTTCAGCTGTTGTTACGCCGTGCTGGACCTTTGTCACGCTATACTGTTAAGCACAGGGTGATGGCATTTCTCTGTTAGGGTTATAAAGGCTTATATGTTTTCTTTAAAGGTGCTGCACCGAGCCCAGGTAGAGTAACTTGGGATTTCTGTGTTGCAACGTTGGTGACAAATTTGCCTTTGTAATTTGTGTTACACATTACTCTACGGGAAGAGTTGGTGGGTTTTTCCATGCTAGTGTTTTTTGCCTTAAGCTGGGATTAACTTTCACATAGACAATGATGTAACTTAGAGTGCGAAGCTCCGCATCTGTGTCCAGATGTTATTTGGTTTGTTATATAGCATTTTTTCTTTGGGCAGAGAATCCTCTGGAACACGAACCTCACTGATGATTTTTAGAAAAGAGCATTGGGTGGTTGGAGTTGTTTTCTTTTTTTTTATGGACCAAATATCACCACTTCCTGAGAACAGATCATCTGTTGCACTCTTCAAATAGACAGCCAATACCATAAGCATACAATGTATCACTGAACTTGAGATTTATAATATTTTTAGAAAACGCTCACATGCTAACTTACAAAGCTTTCCAGTCTCAACTACTGAAGGTATGCAGCACCTTTACTGAGCAATGGCTGTCATGCTGGTGATGACTCTTGGACTAGTCAGTGTGTCTTTTTTTTTTTTTTCCTAAGAGAAAAAACATATAAAGCAAGCATGCAAAGGTCACATCACAGACCTCCGAAACAGTTGAACTTCCAATCATTGCAACAAATGCGAAAGGGTATTATTATTTCAGACTGTGTGTATGTCTAAAACTTATTTTATACATGGTGCTGTCTTACTTTCATACTGATGCCCTGTAACAGCCTTTTGTACAGGCTTTGTACAGATACTTGTTTGGTGGGAGGTGAGACAGTGTCACCTGCTCAGTCCTTCCAGGTTTTAGGAGTCATAGGCCTTACCTCCTTCAGTGTGACCTATGAAGATAGAGCAAATTAAAAACAGGGCGTTTGTGTGTGGTTACATAGTTATTAATTGTTGTGTGCTCTTGGAAAGCAGTGTTTCACAGATGTTAAACTGGTTTGACAAACTGTAGACTAGTGCTGCTGCCAAGAGAAGCAGTCCCTTACTACCTTTCCTTCCGCTACACCATACCTTTGCAGGCATGGGTAACTGGATGGGAAACTGGAGAGAATTCATTCAGCTGAAAACTATCATTCTTCTTCTTGCTCCTCCTCCTTGTTATAACCTTCAATGAAATTTTTAAAACATCTTTCTCTTCAACACATCACTGGGGGTTTTTTTTAAGGTTTTTGTTTGTTTTGCCACAACAGCTTCTGTTTACCTCATCTTTTTTATACCATTAATGCTTGAGCTAGTGGTTGTGCTTTTCTTTAGGGACTGTTGTGGTATTAGTAGTGACAGAACCAAGTCTCTCAAAGTCCTCACAAATTACTATAAAACTGTCTAAGGTAAAACACACTGAAATTTGATATGGCATGTATGTTGTAGGCTTTTTCTTAGCATTATAACAAGTAGTTGAGGTTCTGACAGTAGCTTTGCAAAAAGAAAAAAAAGGACAGAAAATAAATCTTATCTATAATTGGTACTTAATAAAATAGCTGCTTTCCTTGTTGCTGAATTAAGAGTTGTCATTGGCTACTATCTTTCACAGTAAAAGGAAGAACTGAGGAGAAAACAAACTATGAAAGTGTTGATTATTGGCATTGGAGGGTAAGTATTAGCAAATTAAATTTCCTCTACAGTTCACGACTGGTCCTCCTTTCAGAATGATGTGATACCATTTCTATTTATGAATGGATATTTTTTGAAATTAGATTATGAATACAACATATAATTGTCTCATTTTATGGCACGTAACTGTTAAGGAATTTTTCCTGTCTCTGTTGGAGATCTCCAGTACTACCCCTCTCTAAACTCTTCCTTGGCACGGCTAGATTTGCTGTCTGAAAGCTGTTGGAACCTGCCAAAAAATTTGTAAATGTAGAGAGTATCTAATATGAATAAACTTTTGTGGGTTTTTGGATTGTGTCTTTGTGGTTTACCCTAACTATATAGAAAGGGGTGTGTGAGCTTGTACATACCTTTAAAAATATAGATTTTTTTTGTCTTGACATGGTTTTTTACTGTGTCTTCTCACTCAGTGTAACAAATGGGGGGAAAACAACGCTGGCAGGAAAGCTTAAGAAAATGCTTCCCAACTGTGATATAATCTCTCAAGATGACTTCTTTAAGGTAACAGTATTGGTGGAAAGACCTGAGAGGTAAAAGTAGGTTTGAGTAGATTTTAGTATGATTTCTTCTCTTTTCAGTTCTCCTATTGATAAACTTTTAAAATTGATGCAGCTTAAAATAACAGTAACTTCATGAGAAAGAGAAATAAAATGAGCACTGGGGTTATTGAACTTTCAGTGGCCAAAATGACTTGAGTATATTCAGCAAAAAGAAGTTTACTGTCTTCTTTGAAACCCTTTTAAAATAAGGAATGGGTGTAGGGTGGATGCATTTTTCAAGGTACTTTGTGCTAATGAAGTTAGTGATTTTGTTGTATTAACCCTACACACATATAACAACAACAGGTCATTCTTTGATTCCCAAATCAAAACTCAGAAACAACTTCTGCATTGACATTGGAGTTGTTTGTAAGGAGGGTAAAGCAGTTCTTATCTCTGAAGTAAAGTTCTAATGAACTAAAGAGGTATGATTTGCAGAATTTGTTGTTCTAGATTAAATAAAGTGTTTGTATGGTATTTTAATAGTTGTACACAGCTGTTTAATTTTGAAGACAAATTTAGTCAATTGTGATACAAAGGTGTATAACCCTTATGTTTGTAATTGGAGAGCATATATCTTTGAAAGTGATCATAAAAGCAGCTTGAAAAAAATCAATTCTTTTCCCCCTTCAGCCAGAGTCTGAAGTAGAAACAGATGAACATGGATTTAAGCTGTATGATGGTCAGTAACTCTGATGCATTTGTTTTGAACAATGTACTCTGTTGTGCTGAGCTTCAATGCTTCTTCCCTTCTACCCCCTGCCCCTCTTCCCTTCTGAACAAGGCAGTAAACAAATGGTTAAGAGCAATCCCTTGTTCAGTTTCTCTCCGATCACTGAGATAAATAAGAAAACTTCCTGAACTAATAAATAGCTCAAGCTAGTGCTTGACCTTTCCTTTTCTCTTTTTAATCTCTTCCTCTATTTCTACAGTTGTGCCTGGTGCAATAGCAAATGGTACTGTTCAGTTGAAAGTCTTGGCTTGCAGCACTGGCGTAAGCTTCACCTCATCACTTTCTCTGTAATGATAGATTTTTTTTTTTCAATTTGATAATGAGCTGAGCTCATGGGATATCACCACTAAGTCTCTCATTGCCATGTTCCAAATCAGACAAAACTTCGATCTGATCCTGACACCTTTCTTTCATGTCAGACCCCACAGAAAGACTAAATGTTTGGAAGCTTATGGTCAGTGCTGGCTCAATGTGCCAGTTTAATTATATAAAATTCTAGATCCAGATCCACTTTAGGACAGTGCTTTGGTTCAGGTCATATCAAGTTGGGAACAGTTGATTATTAGCTAAAATTTGTTGATACTTGGTGATCAGAAAATTATTTACTCAGGAGCATTGGCCAGAATGTTAAATTGTATCTGAAAACTGACTCTTACCAGTTGTGCAGTCTTTGGCTCAACTTCTAGACTTCATGAAATTGGAATGTGAAACTAGAGGGTTGCGACATTCTGGTTCAAATATCTGGCTTGTTGCTGCTCTTAAAAGCACCTCTAAAAAGTGTTTGCTCGTGTGTTATCCAAAGGCTGCCTTCTGTCTACCATTCAATACTTACTCAATATGTTCTTATTTGTCTACAGACAAAACCAGGTGCTGTGTTGAGCTGTTTTGCTTTGTATGCCATCCTCCTTTCAGTCCAATCCATCCATCCCCACCCTCCAAATACCTGAAACCCAATAAAAATCCAAAGCAAAAATTTTTGAGCACCCCTTCCCTTCACCAGTGTCAGTGACAACTAGCAGAATGGTGGAGGTCTTGGGGTAAGTAAATTTTTAAAAGTTTTGTGGAATAGGAGAACAGCCCCTGCACTTTATGTTGTCAAGGGAAAGGCTGTGAAGTGAGTTAACACACTTTTTAGGTGCCACAGAGTTCAGAGAGGCCACCCTTACTAGAAATACCCCCATCCTGGGGAAAGCTTTAGTTGCAGAGTATCATCAGCTGCAAACATGGAACTACTTATATGCATGAGAGAGAATTTTGATTCTTACTGATTAACCTAGGGGTACTTAAGGGTTCTTTTTTTAGTCTCTGTTTTTAAGAGGTGCCTAACTTTCTGTTTTCATCTAGTTCTTGATGCCCTCTATATGGACGAGATGGTGAAAAGCATTCACAACTGGATGAAAAACCCAGCAAGTTCAGGTGTTGTGACAGAAGAGCTGCGGAATACCTGTGACAATCTGAAAAACACAGATGATGTTTTTATTTTGATTGTTGAAGGTTTTCTGCTATACAATTATGAGTAAGCAGTAATATGTAATCTGCTATATTAAAAGCTGCCCTAAAAAGGAAGAGGGAAGTAAATATATTATTATATCTTAGGCCACTTAATGAACTATGGAATAGAAGATATTTTTTGACCCTTCCTTATGAAGAGTGCAAAAGGAGGAGGAGGTAAGATTATTCAGTTATTGCTCACAGAGGGCCACTGTACCCCCTAACTTGGAGTGGTTCTTTTGTACTAGCTTTTCTGCAGTACTTGCCAAATGTAAGCCATTAAGATCATCTGTCCTCTGTGATTCCCAGGGAAGACTGTGTGGGTTTTTGACCAAGATTAACAAAAGCATGCAGAGATGTGTGGGTTTGGGGTGGGGGTGGGGGGCTTGCATTTTAGAGCACTGGGATATTAAAATGTTAAATGTTTTACAAACACTGAAAAGATAATTTGTTATCCAGACAAATTATTTAGATTACTGACTGCATATTGGAGTTAAACTGTGTTTAAAATGAGAAATCGTTAAAAAGTTAAGCAGCGTTATCCTTGGTTGAATACACCTACATGATGATTATTGTTCAAGTAACAACGCTCATGTGTGGTTTTAGTGTACACTTCATTTAGACATCCATTCGTTGTACCATATATCTGATTTAGATTACTAAGCCAGTGTCTGACTTGCCTCCAAATCTGGAGCAATACTGTGTTCTTGGAGCAATACATGTGCACAGAGTCAGAATCTGCTGGCCAAGTGAAGAAATCCTCTATTCACCTAGCTTTGGTTGATTCCACTTTCCTAGTTTCTCACTAGATTCACCTTTTAAAGGACTTCAGTGTCCAGGCTGGAAGTGACTAGACAAAACCACTAGACATTTAAAACTAGATAAATCTGTATACCAAATTTAAAAAAAATATTAATTTGTTTCGGTAACACTTTCAATACAGGTTAATCTATATGTAATATCCTTTAAAATAAAAAAAAAATCCTTTTAGCTCATTTAAATGTAATATGATTGGCAGAAATAGATGTTAACAACAGTTCATATCACAGTTTATGTTAAAACAAAGGAGCCTACTTTGCTCGAACAGCTATACGGCCTGCCAGCCTGTTTTTATTTTGCATAGATGCTCTTATTAAACCAGCTAACACTAGGGGAAAAATGTAAATTTTGCATGGGAAAGCAAATATATTTTTGTGTAGTGCCAGAGTCTATCAGCCAGCAGATACACCGGGATACTTTGACGGACACGTGTGGCCTATGTATCTGAAATACAAAAATGAATTGGAAGAGGATGCAAGTAATATTGGTATGGTATCCTTAATTTTAAACTTATAAAATGCTTAAGTGTTGCACTTGTGAAGTATTTGTTGGGTTGTGGGGAATTTTGTATGGGACAGAGCTTTCCTCGAATATTTTTGTGGCACTGGAGCAGTAAGTTTGAACCTTATCTTGGTTTAATTTTAAAGTCTATAGGGTTTTGATTTTTTTTTTTAAATAATGAAAATTATGACATTAAAAATATAAAAGTTTTGATCATTAATAAAATCCATTTAACAAGCTAGTTTGTGTGTGTATACATGCATATGGGTAAATAGGAAGCTTCTGAGACAGTAGCTGATGCACTGACAGAATTCTTCAGAACAGAATTAAAATCCTGGCTGAAGTCCTATAATAAGCTGAAGATAATTCCTAGGTGCTTGTACACACTAGAGTCACCAGTCTTGTGGGAGAAGTGTCAAAGCTGAGCCAGCTGATGGGGCTCTACCATGAGCTTGCATGGTGTTCAGATTTGTACAGCACTTGGACTGCCTACTTCTGGAGTGGAGCCAGAGGAAAGAGAAGTTCAGGTGGCTGCTTTATCAGCACGAAGAATAGTGAGGCACTGCTTCTTGCTCGTACAGTGAGAACGGGAACTGCAGTGCCCTTCCTTGACTTGCTCAAACCCTGAAGCTGAGAAAGACCCTGAGGTCTTCCACTGCGTAGGAGCCTTTCTGCTGAATTATTCTATTTCTTTACTGTCCTAATCTTATTACCACTACCCTTATGGAGACTTTTATACTACTAAAATTTGTAAATCTTAACTAGATTACTTTTTGATCATGTTATTTTTTAAACACATAAAATTAATTTGAGAAAGAAGGAAAGGCAGGTACTTTGTTCCTGCATTTTCATTTTTTCATCTCATCGCACCCATAGGAATATGAAAACTTTGCCAATTGCTATTAAAGATTACTGGTGTAGAACTCATGAAAACATTTTCTTTTGTCTTTCTTAGTTTATTTGGATGGAACAAAATCCCAAGAGGAGCTTTTATCCTGTGTGTATAGTGATATAATACAGGAATTAAAAAAGGTGAGGGAAGGAAGTAAGTAATTTTACTGGAAATTGAATCTGCTTCTCCCATTCCAAGTTAACAAGAAGCTTATTCTTTTATATGAAAATATGACAAGGATTATATAGATCTGCATCTCCTCATATATATGTATTATAATCCTTTTAGATGTTTGCCTGTTGCTCTAAGTCATCATAAGCTATAACTTTAAGTTCCTTGAAATTGGATATTCTGAAATAATAGGTGAATCCACTGTTATCCAATAATAAAACAATTTTAAAAAGGGAACAGAAGGAACATGGGGCAAAAAATCAACGAAAGCAGACATGTTGGTGGTATTAGTTTCTAATGTACAATGATGTTGTGCAATCAGAGAAATGACACTATACAGGTTAAATGTGTACTTTTTGTTTTAGATGAGCAGGTCACAGCATGATAATGTAGAAAGCCTGGGTTCCATTTAATATGAATTGAAAACCCCAAGACTGTCATACCTGGCAACCCAACCAACTGAGCAGATGTTACGTGTATGTCCATAATGCTAGTTCATACAACACAAGTGGATCTGTAGCGACTATTAACTCTGTAAGCCTCAGATATTGTTGAGTAGTATCAACAGTGCATTATTCTTTAGTATTTCTTCAATCAGTCATGCTTTGGATGATCTGTAAGTCTGACTGAACGTGTACATTTTAAAGAACATAAGCATTTTTGCGTACAAAACTAAACTATAAAGGTGCAGTTCTGTTGAATTAATAAGCATATTTGAACATGGATGAATGCAATTTGAAATGTTCATACAGGAATGAAAGTGATTACCTCTAATATTTTTACAAGTTTCTCATCACTGATAAACATGGGTAGAGGAGCTAGCTATATGCTGTGCCAATAGTAAGTTTAAGACTGTATAAGCTGTTACACTGCTTATTCAGTAACTGAAGCTGTTACTGGACACATCATAACTGAACTTACTTAGGCTTGCTAAGTACCTCTGTGGTGTTTGTTAAATAATTTGTATGTTGCATATTGCTTGGAGCAGTTGGGAATAGATATTTAAAAAAACCCAAACAAACCCAAAGAGAAGTCAGGTTGTTGGAAAAAGATTGGCGAATGTGCTGGTTTTGGCTGGGACAGAATAAATTATTTTCTTCATAGTAGCTAGTATGGGGCTATCTTTTGGATTTGTGTTAAAAACCAGCACTGATAATGTGGAGATGTTTTAGTTGTTGCTAAGTAGTGCTTATACTAGTTAAGGACTCTTTCAGCTTCCCATACTCTGCCAGGTACACAAGCAGCCAGGAGGGGAGGGGGCACAGCCAGGACAGCTGACCAAACTGTCCGAAGGGATGTTACATACCATATGACATCATACTTGGTATATAAAGCTGGGGGAAGAATGAAGATAGTGTTTGTGTTCCTGTTGTGGTTTAGCCCCAGTCAGCAACCAAGCACACACAGCCCCACACTCACTCCCCCCTGGTGGGATGGCAGAGAGAATTGAAAGAGTAAAAGCGAGGCAACTCTTGGGTTGAGATAAAGACAGTTTAACAGGTAAAGCAAAAGCTGCATGCGGAAGCAAAGCAAAACAAGGACTTCATTCACTACTTCCCATGGGCAGGCAGGTGTTCAGCCATCTGCAGGAAAGCAGGGCTCCATCACACATAACGGTTACTTGGGAAGACAACCACCATCACTCCCAATGTCCCCCCCTTCCTTCTTCTTCCCCCCAGCTTTATATACTGAGCATGATGTCATACGGTATGGAATATCCCATTGGTCAGTTTGGGTCAGCTGTCCTGGCTGTGTCCCCTCCCAGCTGCTTGTGCACCCGGCAAAGCATGGGGAGCTGAAAAAGTCCTTGACTATTGTAAGTGCTACTTAGCACCAACTAAAACATCTCCACATTTTCATCGCTGTTTCCAGCAAAAATCCAAAACATAGCCCCATACTAGGTACTATGAAGAAATTTAACTCTATCCCAGCTGAAACCAGGACAGTTCCCAAGTAACAGTTACACGTTGGGAAGCCCTGCTTTCCTGGAGGTGGCTGAACACCTGCTGCTGATGGGAAGGAGTGAATGAATTCCTTGTTTTGATTTGCTTGTATGTGTGGCTTTTGCTTTACCTATTAAACTGTCTTTATCTCAACTCACAGTTTTTTTCCTTTTGCACTTCTCATTCTCTGCCCCATCCCAGTGTAGTGTTGGGGGTGAGCAAGAGCTGTGTTTAGCTGCCTGCCAGGTTAAACCACAATGGGGAATAAGATGTCAGAGAGAATGGAGATGCATTGCTAACAAGATTAAGTACATGTATTGTGCAAAGATCGATTACTGGCATGGCATAGACTAGTAGACAATAAATGCATGCTTCAGGGTGGAGGAAGGAGGAAATAATTCTTGTTAATTTTCATAGCTCAGGTTGAAATTATTGAGATGTTCATAAAGCAGGTACACTAAATGTATGTTAAAAGTTTGTTTTATTATTTGTGTATATATATTTAGGTAAACTAGGAAACTGGGAAGTCGAATCATCCTCAGTCGCTGAATAAATAATGTATTAACTCTTGTATTTTCTATACAATCGTATTTTTGTCAGCTAGAATAAAAATAAAGCTACAGACATGAAAAGCAAAGGATGCATTATATTACTTACTGGGTATCAGCTGAACTGATCATGATGATTGAAATTTAATGCTTTACTGTTAACAGTGTTAAAAGTACTAAACCTGTATGTAAGACACAGGTCTTAAACGGATTAGAGCTGTGTGAAACTTTGTTTAAGACAAAGTAATTCCAAATACTATTTTGTATTATTATTTTGCAGTAAAAATACTTCAAGTTGCATTTGTTCAAATGCAGTGATGGACTGTCTATGTTTTTGTTTTTATTTCCCTTTGGAAGGGGTGGAACTGTAACAGATTAACTAATACTTGGGTGGTTGTGGTGAGTTGAGCACCACTGGGTGCCCATCAAAGCTCTCTATCACTCCCCTCCTCAGCTGGACAGGGTGGAGAAAATATACCAAAAGGCTTGTGGGCTGAGGTAAGGATAGGGAGAACACACACCAATTACCATCACAGGAAAAACAGACTTGGCTTGGGGAAATTAATTTAATTTATTGCCAATTAACACCAGAGTAGGATAATGAGAAATAAGAACAAATCTTAAAATACCTTCCCCCCACCCCTCCCTTTTTCCTGCGCTTAACTTCACTCCCGATTTTCTCTATTTCCTCCCCCTGAGTGGCACAGGGAAATGAGGAATGGGGGTTGTGGTCAGTTCATCATATCTCTGCTGCTCCTTCCTCCTCACTCTCTTCCCCTGCTCTAGAGTGGGGTCCCTCCCACAGGAGACAGTCCTGCACGAACTTCTCCAGTGTAGGTCTGGAGGATCCACAGGCTGCAGCTCTTCATGAACTGCTCCAGCATGGGTCCCTCCCATGGGGTGCAGCCCTTCAGGAAAGAAACTGTTCCAGCGTGGGTCCCCTGCGGGGTCACAAGTCCTGCCAGCAAACCTGCTCCAGCGTGGGCTCCTCTCTGCATGGGTCCACAGGCCCTGCCAGGAGGCTGCTCCAGCATTGGCTCCACTCCACAAGGTTGCAGTCTCCTTCAGGGCACATCCACCTGCTCCAGTGTGGGGTCCTCCATGGGCTGCAGGTAGATATCTGCTCCACCATGGACCTCCGTGGGCTGCAGGACAGCCTGCCTCACCATGGTCTTCACCATGGGCTGCAGGGGAATCTGCTCTGGCGCCTGAAGCACCTCCTCCTGCTCCCTCTTCAGTGACCTTGGTGCAGGGCTGTTTCATAGTTTTACCCCTCTTCCAGCTACTGTTGTGCAGCAGTTTTTTCCCCTTCTTAAATATGTGATCCCAGAGGTGCTACCACCATTGCTGAATGACTTAGCATGGACCAGCAGTGGGTCTGTCTTGGAGCTGGCTGGCATGGCTC
Source organism: Phalacrocorax carbo (assembly GCF_963921805.1). Lineage (NCBI taxonomy): Eukaryota > Metazoa > Chordata > Aves > Suliformes > Phalacrocoracidae > Phalacrocorax > Phalacrocorax carbo. Next base: position 38,639,960 of record NC_087548.1, read on the forward strand.
TGTCGGACATGGGGGAAGCTTCTGGCCACCCCTGTAGCCTCGCTGCCTGTGCACACACCCCCACCCCCGCTTGCCATGCAAACCCAGTACAATGGCGAAAGGAACAATTTTTTGGTTTTGCTTTTCCTATCCCTGCGTGAAACTTGTAGGCTTATGGTGTCCCAGGATAAACTTTAGAAGTATTTTCTTACACAGAGAAATGTGTGAATGCAACTTAAAACTATACGTCGGTTCCAAGGGAACATAAGGGATCGTTTTATGATTTGAGAGGATAGGAAGTGAAGAGGTAACAGTTCATGGGCTCCTTTCAAAAGGAGGAAGAATTCCAGTATTGGAGAGCTGCAGGACAGGAGCCTGTGGTTCTTTTTGTGAATAAGGGATGTTTTTTTGGAAGTGGAGTCACATTCTGCTGGCTGCAACTTCAGGCTGCTGTAGCGGTGATGTTCCACAGCAGGCTAATGGGCTAATGGCTTATATATAAGAAGCACAGAAATACAATTACAGGATAAGTTTGACATCAAGAAGGCGATTTCTTAAACTTCATGATGTCAAAATAATGGAGAGAACACGACAACATAGTTGTCATAAACATTGATGTAGTAGGAACAAACTTTTTATCTCACAGACCTATTGCTCCCTGTCTAACCTTCAGAGTTAAGTCTGAAAGTTTAATTTCTAACTGTTTACACTGTAAATCATTGATTCAGATGTCAGTTTTGTCACATACCAGGTTCCTTCTACTTTAGGAAAGCACGTAATGTGCCCGTGGCAACAATGATTCTTTTGTCCATCCAACTGCGAATAGTGTCTGTGCTTTCTCTCCGGCACTGCCACTGAACACCTTTATAGTCAAAACTGTCCAGTTGTTACCGAAAAACACGGTAAAATCAGAAACAACTCTTTAACACCAATTTAGTATTAAAGAGCAGGCATTCTTTATTCACGGTGCCGGATGCAGGGGAGATTGCTCCTCCTAACTGCTTACCTTACACACCTTTCCCATACAACTGATAGATCAAAAATTTACATATTCATACATATTCATTATTGTCCTTTCTACTGATTGGTACAAACTTGCTCGTTCCATATGTAAATTACTGTGCAGGCTCAGTTGTCTTCTCCCGTTGTTCTCTTTTGAGTAGTCAGTATTGCTTGGGTCGGTGGTCTGTGAGTCGGTGGTCGCGATCTCCCTCTGCCGGAATTACCTTTTACCTACTTAGCTCTTAATCTTGGTAGTCCTGGCCAGTTTTCTCAGTCCACTACATAAAACCACATTTTGTCATCCTTTTTTGACAGAAGCACATTGTCTATTGTTTTGTTCACATTAATGATTACCTAGGGACTAAAATAAAGATCAACAGATACACTGATTCAGATCAACAGATACACTGATTCGTACGCTCTATGTTCTCATAATATAACAACATCCCTGGTTGATTAATTTCATCACTTTGGTTACACAGTCAGTTAACGTACTAGCATGAGAGTAAGAGTAGTGTGAGAGTAAACTGGAAAAAAAAAGAGTAATGTGAGAGTGTTTCTGTTAGTTGGCTAGGAGGCTTATGCTCCTATTTCCAGAGAGAGGTCAGTGTGCCAAAAAACTTCTCTCTTGTTTTGCTGTTATGTGTTTTACTAAAAGACTACCACTTCCTTCATGTCTTCAGACAGAAGAGTGATCAGGTTCTCAAGCTGAGGGCTGGATGGGCCCTCAGAAAGGAGGCCCTCTGGTAAGAGCTGCTTCTTCTCAAAGCCAGTTGGAAGGAAGCATGGTGGCTTGCTGCATGACAAACAGAGGCGTCAGCACCCAGTCAAACAAGTTTTGTGAGGTGGAGGAGAATGTGCTTTAACTGTCCTCAGAGTGGAAGTGTGTTAGTGGGGGGGAGGAATCCAGTATCTCGTGACTCATGCATTGTTAGACACTGCTTAACTTGCCTCCTTGCTTTTCTCTCCCTGCAGTTGGTTCCCGTGCTTGTTTTTAGGAAGCATAATCCGGTTTTAATCTGGTGCAGAGGTACTTGCAGAGTTCCCTTTGTGGTTCTTGCCTCTTGCCAGCACAGCTTGTGTCTGGCTGCCGCAGGGGGCTGGGTGCATACTTTACCACAACTCGGAGCAGCCAACCAGGCTGTGGTTCTTCTGGAACCCCTTAATATATAGCTGGGCTTCTTCCTCTGAACATAATGAAGTTGCAGTTCATGCAGATTTCTCGTAACAGCTTAAACGCTGTTGTCATATAAAATGTAATGCTATAACATAGAAAACCAGTACTTTTCAATCACCACTAGCTTTTAGTTTGCTATAAAATTCAGGCATATACCCCTTTGTCCCTTGCCTAGTAAAGGCATATTTGTCTTAAACAAGTACTGCTTTGTAAACTTGTAATGAGCAAACTAATGATATAAGTAGTTCAGCTAAAAATAAAATAAGGCCATAACTTTATTTAGAAAATTCTGTTTAAAAAAATCTTTTTGTCTGAAAAAATGTTTGTTCATTGTGCTTCTGGTTGTGATCATTGTTCCAGGTACAGTAACTGAGTCTAGAAGCCATGGTTAGCCAAGCTAAACAGGTAGCCATCAAATAAGCTGCTGTTTTGTTGCTGTTATACCAGGAAGCAGTTGTAGCTGCTGCTCTACCAGTCATGAGCATGACAGCCATCAACCTCCATCCTGTTTCATGAGCTCCAAACATTACTGGAGCCTGTGCGCAGTTCAATGCTAGCTGCCCTGCATACAGACCCAGAGGAACCACTGATTTTTCATGGAAGCTCCCCAATTCCTTCCACGCCAGGTAGGAGCCATATCCCACAGATAGCCAGAGAGTTCCGCAAGCAGGAGCAAACACTGTGAAACCAATAAAGAACCCCACAGCGATAGCTGGGGTTCATAACTGCTGAACTTGTACTTTTAATTTTTTGTGTGGATTCCAGAGGAGCTAGGCAGGCAGGCATCCTCTTCAAGTATAGTCCAGAGGCGTTTCAGCATCATTACCACCATCAACCCCAGCATGCCATTTTTACAGGCTGTGACTGTTACCTGTAATTTAAAATAACTCCCAGAACACATGAAGTATGTTTAGAGAGGATACATTGTTTTATTCTGCGCTGGGTGCAAGGTAGAATATTTCCACGAATCAAGCACACCTTCTGGAGTTCATTTTGACATTTATACATGACATTTAACACACCACCCTTATCTAATACATAATCATTGACCTGACTGATCATCCTCTTCTTCCATTGGTCTGTATCTTTTCCACTTAAAGCTACAGTGTGATTTTAATTCACTGTGTACGCTCAAAATGAGTGCGTGTGGGGTAGTCCTTTCATCCGTGGTTGCAATCTCCCCCAGCTGGAATTACGTTTTCCCCAATTACTGGGCTTCAACAACTGTCCAGTTTTAAAGCACCTTCTGGAGCAAGATGTTCCCTTTTATCACTGCTGACAGATTTGTGACCTTCCCTTATCTTCACAACCTTCTTTGTAGCAGGATGTTTCCACTGTTAGTCCGTGAAGTTCTACTGATTTGTATTCTTTTAGTAGGTTCTTGTTAATGAGGCACATATTACTAATACCCTCTTATCTGGCCTAAGCATTATTTACTACCTTGTTAAAATTATCAGGTGTTAGCTTCTACTTCTAACCGCGATCCTTTCTTAACTACTAATAACTCCTGCACTGTTCCATTTCATCCAACATATATATATATATATGTTTGAGGTAACACCCGGGGAGGGGGGGGGGCTGCCTGTGCTTCGCGTTGGCGTGGTTCTATCGTTCACCTGCCCACCCTGTCCGTACAGAAACACCTCGGCACCCCCCGCCCCCGCCGGGAGTGCGCATGCGTCTGCCGCCGCTTCCCCTCTTTTCGCGAGACTTCCCGTCTCCCCGGCGAGCCGCCAAACACGGCCCCTCTCTCTCCTCCTACCCCGCCCCACCTCCCCGGAAGTGAGTGAGGAGGGAGGGGCGGGTGTGTGCGGGCCGGGCGCGGCTTGTTGGCGGCGGGTTGTCGGCCGCGGCCGTTGGGGAGATGTCGGCCACGTGCGCCGTGTCCCGTAAGGCGCAACCGCCGACGCTGCCGCCGCCACCTCCACCTCCCCCGGGCGAGCGGGACCCGCCGGCCAAGGCGATGCGTAGGGGGCTGCGGCGGGGCCACGAGGAGGAGCGGGAGCAGCTGCCGTGGCCGGGAGAGAGCGCGGGTGGCGAGATCGAGGCGGCGGCGGCCTCGCTGAGCCAGGAGCGGCGGAGGCGGCAGCCGCAGGAGCCCAGGGCGCTGGCGCCGGCGGCGGGCAGGGCAGCCAGGGTGGAGGAGGAGGCGGAGGAGGAGCGGATGGAACGGGAGCATTTCCGGAGGATCATCAACGCCTTCCGATACTACGGGTAACCGGGCCCTGCCCCTCTGCGGTAGTAGTCTAAGTGGTGTTTTCATATAAAATGTCGGGAAAGGATCTCTGCCCGCCTTTCGTTTCTGGGTACACAAAGTTGTTGTCAGCTAGGAAGCATAAAAGAAAAAAAACCCAACATCTCTAAGTACGACGCACCTGAAAAGTATGTAAAAGGTCTCTTTTTTTTACAAGATAAAGTGCTTTAAGACGCTGCAGAGTGCTCAAAACAATAGTAGCTCCTGCTGGCGAAGACATGCAAACGGTGTTTCCATTATTGGGGAAATTTTTGAAAGATGTGTTAATTTGCACAAGAGACAAGACCTGTTGGTAGGGCTAGTGGGTGCCATTTTGTTATAACTTCAGTTTTCTACACATTTGTGAGTCAGAAAAGGGCTTAATGGCCCCATAGGGACGAGATAAAGGGTGGGGGGAGGGCCGGCCTTATCGAATGGTCGACTTCTGTTGAAGAATCACTGAATCCACTGAATGGAAGAGGAAATAAAAGTTACTCAAGTAGCGGAGTGGGGTGGGGGTGGGTGAAAAAGTCTGGTCCTCGACAGTATTTTGGTAAACCGTCTTAACGACACTAAATTTGGGAAGCAGATTTGGGATGTAGCTGCGCTACGTATTTGTATACTTCAGCTGACAAACTCCCGTCATGTGAATCATTATTATGTGCTGCACCCTTTGCGTTAGTGTAATATAAGTGTGATTTTTACATCACAGTGAGATTTTTGGAAGGAGTGAGTGGTATTTAACTGTTTTCATAACTCGGGTTGTTTTGTTTTCCCGGACTACTATTTAAGCGGGAGGTTGGTCTAAATGACACTTCGATGTCTCTTCTAAATTGGATTCTCCAATTCAGCTTGGCCGTACCAAAGACTTTGTGTTGGTTATTACTATTAGCGCAACAGCCAACTGTAATTTAGTTATATCAGGGATGTAACTGTATCCTCAGGCCTTAGATGCAGAGAACATCTTTCTCAACCTCATGCTCAGCTGTGACTCAGGGTTGCTTTTGAATACTTCAGTTCTAGTTAACACATAACAAAAGGATATGACTTAAGTTTCCAGTACAGAAATTGGATTAAGTTACCTCTGCCTTAAAGAAATAACTCCGAATTTAAGTCAAGTTACATGTCTTGATAGTTAAAAATAATTTAATTGGAAACATCTGTACGAGTAGGGCAATAACATACTTTCAGATGAGTCCAGGTTAAAGCTCTTGTCTTCTGGAGATACATGGATTTATCATTATTTGTGTGTAGTTCTGATTTCAGTGAATTATTCATTCTGCTAGAAAGTTGCAATTCAACATGAAAGGGTGGCCCCTAATGAAATATGTGGCTCAAAGATTATTTTTCTGACAAAATTTTGAAGAAGATATTCAGCTAAGATGATCTGCTTTATGTAGAGGATCAGTTTATTTTTCTTATTGTTCCTTCTCTGTTTTTTGTTCTTAAATTCCATTTTAAACCAGTGTAGCTGTTGCAGTGAACATGCCCTTCTTAGTGGCACGTATGTAATACTGGAGATATTAACCGGTCAAATTTCTAGACTGAGGTTGATGTCCTGTAAAAAAATAAATTTTCCACTAAGTAATAGCAATGGATCATGTGAGCTTTGCAAAACAGAATTGGGTGGACAGAGGAGGGAACTGAGAGGTAGGGGAGCATTTGTTTTGAGACTCTATCCTTGAAAAAGAACTGAGAGAATGATGAAAGGGAACATGCTGCCTTAGAAGCTGCTGTAAGCTGAGTGATAAAGTAGGAACCCGAGGACAACTAATTGGGAGATTTTATGCATGTTTAAAACGAAGTGTTCACTAAGGTGGACTGTCCTCATTATAATACTAAAAATCATGCCCACAGATCAGAAATCCCCCTGCTCAAATAAGCCCCTTGCTGTCTGAGAATGTGTAGCAAATTTAAAGGGAGCTGTACCTTTAAGATGAAGTAAGAAAGATCAGCTGAGGAGTGTGAGTATTGGCTGTTACTGATACATTTAACTGTATAAATAGCTTGTAATTTCTTGGTGCTGTGTGCTGGCTTTGTGGAGTTACCACCTAGCACCCACCCACCTTTGTGCAAATATGTGCTCTATGTGTATTTTGGCATTTTGCGCGCTGGGTGAATGAACCCACTTTTCGGAAAACAAGGTTGCAGCTAAAATGGCAGCAATTGCACCTTACTCTGTCTGATGGCTGGTTGTCAACTCTGTGCTGTTTCATGCTGACAAAAGAGTTTGAGAAGCTGTGGTAGGACTTGACCTGATAAAATGATTCATAGCTGCCAAAAGGGGCAGTATTCCTTATCTGGGCTTTATGACCTTGTGACTGTGCTGAGCCAACTTGACTTGCTAAACTGACAGAAATCAAATCTCAAAATCTACACGGGTCTCTTCAGGGTTAGCAAGTTAAATGAGCTTTGGGGCAGGCCTGGTGAGTGCTAGGACAAGGTGGAGGGCAGAACTGTTCCGGGTGAGAAGGAGGAAGAAACACACTTCTTGGCAGTAGATTCATTCACCTTTTTCATGGAACATTTGTAGTGGGGAAATGAAGAGTTATTTTTAGCTTGGACCAGTTACACAATCAAATTCACAGTACTCATACTTGAGAGGAATATGCTGTTAAAAGGAGGTAGTTTATTAAGTTATTGGAGTTCTGTCAGCCATACTATATAGTTCAGCGGTGACTTTTACAGTTCTTTCAGAAGCAGTTGATTTTGAGGATTCATATGGCCACTCCACCTTTTGTTATTTCTGTAGCCAAAGTTTACCACACAATTCAGCTATTCATTCAATTTAGATTGGATCTGTGAGCCAATCTGGCTGGTTTTGATGGGGTTGGGGGCTGGCTGTTCATTAGATTTTGTAAATCCATGTATTAAGGTAGCGATCACCTGTGCTGGAAATGAGTGGCTGATGATGAAAATTCAAGAAGAAAACAGTAGTCCTCTTAAACTGCAACATGTTAAAAAGAGTGGTAATGTAGAAGTAGAGGTTAAAAGAAACCAGTTTGCCTAAAAAATTCTTGAAAGCATGTTCTCTAGAAAGGAATTACAAAGTCTGATCGTGTTCTGTGTCTAAAGAAATGAATAATTGCAATTGGAGTAGCTTAGAGTGAATTTAGATATTTAGAAGGAATACACACACTAAATATAATTAAGATCTTACACTTTTTGCCTTTTAGAACGAATATGCACGAACGAGTGAACAGAACAGAGAGGCAGTTTAAGTCTCTGCCAGCTAACCAACAGAGTCTTCTTCCTCAATTCCTTCCTCACCTTGACAAGATTCGGAAGTGCATTGATCATAATCAAGAGATACTACAGACCATTGTGAATGACTGCGTTCATATGTTTGAAAACAAAGAATATGGAGAAGACGTATGTTAAAAAGGACTTTTTCGTACTTCAAAATTAAATTCTGTATGCTTTGGCATTTTCTACATTGTTTTTCACACCTTTAGGCCTCCAGCTTTCTTTCCTTTTGCCTTTATTTTCACCTTTCATACTTCCTGTTTGCTTATATTTTCTCACTCTTGGCTTTCACATCTTGTAGAGACAGTGTTTAATAAAACTATTTGATGTCAGTCCTTGTAGTTGCACTTATAAAACCTAATTGTGAATCTGGAAAATTACAGTAATCATTGTAAAAGAGCAGTTTTTTCACTCCAGAATTCTAGCTCCTCCCTGGTAACATTTTAAAGTTATTTTTTCAGTTAACTATGTAGAGCGTAAATGTAATTGTCTGTCTTGCTATAGCTTATTATATGCTGTGGCTTGCTAAATCAGTTACAATTTCAGATAGGCCAAGTATTTTTAATGTTACCTATAAAAACTTTTCACTACTTACCTGCTTTTTCAGTGCAGTATCTCTATTAAAAAATTGCAGTCAGATTTAAAAGGCCAGCAGAGACAGAAACTGAAGTAGTTTTTTGGTATCTGCAGGAAGGGTACAGTAATGGGCAGCTCTAATGAGTTTCTCAGTGTTGCCTCATCAGTACCTAAAAGGATCCTCTTCTTAGGGTGAGCAGTTCAGCCTTTGCACTAGCTCAGCCGTGGTCCTTTCCTGAGTAAGGACTACCAATTGTCCTCTGCTGTGCCAGACTATGTATGGCTTTGTGATGTGGAACTTGGTCTCTTGGGTGCCGAACTGAGACCAGCAAACTCAGTTTGTTCAGGATTCTAGGCTGGATTTCAGTCATAGTCCCAGGAGAGAAAGGCAAGTGCTTTGTCAGCTGAAACTCCCAACAGCCCTTACAGCATGGCTTTTGTCTGTTTTTAGTCTTAAAAAGAAAAGTAAATTATAGATACTTGGTACATTTTCCATTAATGTTTTTTTTTCACCCCACTTTAATCAGGGAAGAGGGAAGATTACACCAGCTTCAACATTTGACATGGATAAATTAAAATCCACTTTGAAACAATTTGTGAGAGACTGGAGTGAAGAGGGAAAGCCTGAGAGAGATTCCTGCTACCAGCCAATCATTAGTGAAATTGTAAAGAACTTCCCAAAAGAAAGATGGTAATAGTGTTTAAGACTTATTTTTATGTGGGCGTACACTGATGCACAAATCTAAGAAAGTTTTTATGGAGTAATGAAATACTTGGATTTAAAAATACAGAAAGTACTGCAAATGCAGTGGAATATTTTTTTTAATCCAGAAGGTTTTTGTTTCTAATACAAGGTGTTGGAAAAGAGTGTAATCATAAACTTCACAATGGAATATGAGACAAACCAGGAATAATTATTTTTTCTTCTGCAGCTTGATATAACAGGATATCTGTTAACTTCTCAAGTAGAGACCTCAGGAGGTTGTGAAGTGAACTCAGTTGGGCTCAGTGAGGTAAAGTTTGCAGGTTAGCAGATTCTTAGAGTGTGTGTGTTGCAGATAAAAGGAAGGACCCTTGTGACAGCAGCAAGCGTGAGTATTGCCCTTCATGATGGAAGGAGGGAAGATGACTCTTAGCCTCTAGTGCAGTTTTACTGCACTAAGAATTTACCCTGCAGATACTTAATTCCAGCCTTGGTTTCAGACAGATGTTACAAGGCAAGCCTTAAAAAAGCTTTGCTGCATTTGTGATGGTAGCTTTGTGACTATGTTGGCTTGTTAACACCACCAAAACAGTAATTAGTGCAGGGTTTTTTAGGTAACTGTAAGTAGAGGTATACTGGTGGTATCTCAAAGATACTACTGCTGTAAGAATTCTGTGTTTAATGGTTTTGGCATTTAGTCAGCCTAGTCATCATAAAGTAATTCTGGTTTAAACTTAACACTCTTACGATGGGAAAAATTGTGAACCTCATACTCATAACAGGTCAGAACTTAGGTTTGGTAGAGCTGGGTGTTACTATGTGTTTTCTTTCTCAGTAGTTGCTAATAATGCACTTTCACCAATTTGAAAATACATTCCACTAGCCATCTTTTAATTTTCATTAGTAAAGACTGTTAGTGGTGGCAGACCATGGAGTGGATATGGTTGCTTGTTTTCTCTTGCCTTGTGTTAACTTATCTCAGTGTGGATACACCATTAAAGATGTTTTAACTGAAAGTGAACTTTCTGCAATGTTTTTAGTGCTAATAGTGCCCTACAAAAATGAATTAAATACTACAGGTTACATGCTATGCTTCTGATGTGCAGATCTGTAGGAAAAGTCATAGTTAGTTTTGCAAATAATCATCCTAATCTTCAAGGATCAAATCTAAATGTGAACTAAATCCTAATCTCAAATATGAACTAGCAGTTCACGTTTTGTCTGTATGCTAGCTTTTGAAGCATTTTGGTTATGGGAGAGGTAACTTACATCAAATCTTAAGAGATATGTGACTGGAGCTGGAAGTCTTGACTTTTACATTTATCATCAATGAACTTTTTCAAAACCTCCAGTTGGATTAGGAAGCAACATATGGTAACAATGGGCGAATCTGAAGTTGATAGCTTTGTGCCTCTTTACAAGGAATTCTGGTGGTGGTTGTTGTCAAAACACAAATAATAGGACAGTGCTTCTGCCCCTGTTGTGATGGCCCTGAAATACCAGTTGGGTGTTCTTGGCCTCTACAGAAATCTCAAAACTTCGCTGGATAGATCAAATATTTCTACTACAAGTTTGAGTTTTTCCAATGAAACTTTTTTGTTTGTTTATAAAATGTGTGGTACCTACATACCTATTTAGAAGTTCAATATTCACGATCATTACGGAACTGTCATAGCACTTACGTAAAACCTTTTCTCTGTTCATGTATTGTTACTTACTGTCATCAGCTCACTCTTAGTGATGGGAAGCTCTCCTAAGTAGGTGTACTCACCTCTTTGAGGCAGGAAGCAGTAGGGCCTGTTCTCTTTGTGTATTACCAGGCTTAACTGGCAATGCTACCTTTCCCTTGTGGGAGAAGTAACTTCCCTGGCAGGGCAGGCTGGCTGGTCAATCTGATTCCTTTTTTACAGTTTTGGAGGGGATCAGTTGTTTCAGTTTGGAGGGATGGCCAGGGCCTGAACTGACCATAGTGAAGTTATTCTGGCTGTCACATATAGTGGGTGCCAAGTCTGTTTCCTCTAGAGAGGACTGGCTGTGGGCGCTAATGCAGGAAGCTGGCATGTAGATGGAATCTCAAGAGTGCAGATTTTGTATTTCTTTAGAGTTCCCTTTTGTAGCACAGAATGCTGAAGTCTCCTGAGATGATGAAATGAAAGTACTGTTGGTACTGGCTGATGAAAGCAGCTCTGTCTGGATGTATTTTTCATTGAAAAAGATGCAGAAATAAATATTGTAAACTCAACACTGTCAGTATGAGTCACCTTTTACTCTTCAGTGGCTTCAGTGCAATTGTACATTCAGTTTCTAGTTCATGTTTTTTAACATTATTGATTCTGTGCATTAGAATAAAGTGAAAAAGGAATTTAATATTAGTTTTGAAACTATTGAAGTATGTTTTGCTCCATGCATACGCAGGTTGTGATGTTGCTCTTTGCAAGATTGGCCTGCACTGGTTCAGTTGGTATGCAAAGAACAGGAAAAGAAGTGATGTACTCTGTATGCTTGCCCTTCCAGGAAGCAGAAGACACATAAGCAATGGTTGAAAGCAGCTGTAAATTAGAACAGTCTTGTGAGTAGGTGCTACTGTTATCTTCTCTTTCAGTCCAGTCTTCTGACAAGACTGTCATCTAAAAATAAAAAAAAAGTCAAAAATTGTTTCTGCCTCCCATTCCTCCCTCTTCAGAAATATTTCCTTCTTTCTTCTTACCACTTTAACATAGGATCTGATAGCAGGATCAAAAGAGCAGATTTAAGTCCCATGAGATGAGGTCTTCCTGAAGAAGTGATAAATTTCCTGCATTATTCATGTTGTAATTTAACTGTGTTTCAGCTCACAGGGTATCTGTAGTGTTGTCCACATTTTGATAAAGCCATCTGAATTTCTTGGGCTTCTTTGATCTGAATGAACCACGATCACTGCTTTCTGTAGGAGGAAACAGTAAACCATAGACACATTTTTATTTCTTGATGGAATGTGTTTGTTAAAAGCATTTTTATGGGGAAACATTAAGTTGAAAGTCTAAATTAAGCATACCGATAACATTATTTTTTCCCTAATTCCCCTTTTGTTGTCTTTATTTTCTTTCACTACTATATGATCCCTTCTACTTAGGTGAAAGGATGTAAAGACTCTTGTCCAAAAGCAACCGAAGAAATAGTTAACTGTTTAGTTAATTATCATTCCATGGCCAAAAATGGAAAACTTGGGTATTTTCTCCAAAGTTTTCTTTCATTCATTAACTTGGCCTTGGGAACCACCTGTAACTTGAGATTTAAATCTGTCGTGCTGTCCAGCAATTGATTGGTGATGCTGAAGACTGTTGTTGCTGCTCTTTCATAAATGAAATATTTTTAGTTTCCTGCAGTTTCCTGCTTCTTTTCTGTAGCAATAGGTTTTAAAGCACATCCGAAGTGGGTGTTTGTCCTTCAGTGTGGGGAGGAAGACTCTAGTGATAATGCTTATCAGAGCTCAGTTATTCCAAGATACTGGCAGGACAGCCCAAAAGAAGCCATCAGTGTTTAGTTTGCTTTTTACTTATAAAACATAGCTTATTAGTACTGAGGCCGAGCTTTGCTATACTTCTTGCATGTGCTCAGTCACATTTATAGCGATACAAATTTCTGCGTTTACAAATTTTATTTGACTTTTATATAAAATACATCTGACCTTGCAGGGTTTTTTATCTTGTCAAAATTTGTGCTTAGCCTAAACTTTGCTTTAAACATTGGCTTAAATGAGAATTGGATCTGTTTCACCATCTAAATTTACAAACATTACATAGATAAGACATCAGGAAAGAAGGGGTCCCACAGCGTGATTCTATGCTGATATTCTGTGTATGGGCTGTATATTTCTTATCACTTATTATCATTAGCTAATGCTGGATTGCAGTGTTTAGTTTATGAAAATGAGGTTTGTGTTTGATCACAAACATTCATTTTTCTTTTGCTGAACTTCAGTTTACCCCTTCAGCACAATTGTTTTTTTGTTAGAGCACAATAGGCATAAAATAAGAAGCCAATATTTTTATCGTGTAATTTTTCCCATAAAAAGACACCAAGTTAAAATCTTCATTAATGGCATTAAAGTTCTAAAAGCTGAAAATATCAGACTGCAAAATGCAGTACAATAATGGCATGGTAGGTTTTAGTTGTTTCTGATATTTCTCCACTGTCTCTTTAAGAGACTGCTGCAGTTTCAATAGTTGAGCCAAACTATGCAGTACTGTGCAGCCTTCTTCCATGCTCTTTGTCCAGCATCCTCTCCCCACACCTGTCAGGTTAACAGGCCAAGGTTTCCTCCCTATTGCCCCACAGGTTTTTAATGGGTACTTACTTGTTGGATACCCATTAATGTTCCTAACCAATGCTAGATCTGTGTTATAGAAATCCTGCTGCTGCTGTCTAGTTCAAGGCTAGTTTCACTGTGGATAACCTTGGGCTATTATCAGTTAATCGGTTTGGGATTTTTTTTAAATTGTCTTTGCTACTGCTGCAGTTACATATCCACCAAAGGAAAGCAGGTTTTTCTATCCTCCTAAACTATCTTATGAGTATTTAGCCATTAAAAAGCAGCTTCTGTGCAATTAAAAATTTCTAGCTGTTCTAAGGTATGTTCTAAGGTATGGTTTCATACCTTAATTTTCTTGAAATTTGTCAGCAGGTTGTCACTAACAATTCCTTTGAAACATCTTGAAAAGGAAAAGGTGTTTGAGCATTTTTTTTATAGCAGGACACTACCAACTATCACTACTTCTTACACAGTACGCTTGCCACATAACTGATTTCTTTGATCATAGATTTTAAAATGCTCTTGAACCATTTTGGAAGGCTAGTGTCAATGCTAGTGGACCCAGATTTGATTCTCTTGTATTCATTCTGTTATCTGTGCGCTGTCTGTATGCTGAAATGAAGTTGGTAGCTAGCACCAGTCCCTAGCAAATCATATGAGGAGTATAGGTGGAAATTAAATTGCTAATAAGCTTCCACACAGACATTGATCCCTTAATAAAGGAGCAAAGGAAAGTGCAGTTAAAAGCAACTGTTTTTGAAGAGAGAATTGGGAAAATTAGTTCAAAGATACAAAAGTTTTATATTGTGGAAAAAAAAGATACAAGAAAATTGCAAGCCATTTAAAATCAACTCACTTGCCTGGTGGAGGCTTTATCTTATTTTAGGATGAATAAAAGTGCAGATTTCAAAGTGTCATTATACCTGCATAACTCCTTGTTACTAGGTTGTTTTAAGAAGTGTTTTTTCTAATAAATGTATGATAACCTTCAAAGTGGCGTAAGGCTTTTCAACCCACTAATTGTAGCGGTGTCCACACGGGGGTACAAAAATCAGTGTAGAGCTAGTCTAAATATTTTGTAAATAAAATTAAATGGTAAGGAAATGAAGGAATAGATAGGAAAACATTTGGAATAACAGTGAATAGATATAGCACAACGATTAGAAAAAGCTGTAAGACTGAGTTTTTTTCTAGCTTCTCCCATGAAGTGGACTTTCCTTTTCCTTCTGGGTCCCTATTTTCAAAAATTTTGTTTTGACCAAGTAGTTTTCCCCTAAATTAATCTTTTTTCAGTAAGTCTTCCTGGCTAGCTTTCTTTTGGCTTTCCTTGTAGAAGAGAGGTAAGGAGAACTGTTGCTTCACAGGAGTGCTCTTAAGTAATAGCAAAATTTTTACTTCTGGCTTCTTGTTTATCAGAAAACAAAGAATCTGAAAGTATAATGGCATGGAAATCAAAATTGGGAATGAGTAGAATTTTGATATTCCATTTGGGAGGCTTCACTAATTACATGATTAAGCCACAAACCAAAAGGTGCTGTTAAAGTTGCTTTCTTAGTTTGTGTGGCCTTTAGAGAAGAATTATGTTTTGTTTTTGGTTTTTTGGTTATTAGTCTTCAGAAATGTACTACCTTTCAGAATTTATATATCTCCCTCACTCATCTTTATGCTTATGCAGCATGCTAGCTGTTGTGGCATCCTGAATTTTTATGTAGTTAAAGGCTTTGCATTTACTTTCTTTCATCATATGTTCAGAAAAGCTGATTGTGGCTTACTTCATTTAGTTGTGTATAAATTGATACATGTATGTTTTGCCTTTGAAGGTGACTTGCAAAAGGGAGGGCAGTCTGAGTGTTCACACTTGTTTTTTTGGTATATGAAATTATGAAGTCTTGTTTATGATTGGGAACTGAAAAATTATTTTTTTTAGATTAAGTATCTTTTCAGTTTGGCATGGGAGTGTTCTTTGCTTTACGAGTGAAGGTTTGATTTCATAGTGATGGAAGTCTAATGGTTAGAATATGTGTATATTGCCTTTTCTACCTGAAAGGGGAGAAAAATTTCAGATTCTTAGTTCTTATATATATTAGTTGTTTAACTTGGAAGATGGGAGAGGTTTTTCTAGGTATCTCAGTAATCACACACTGCGGGATGTCTTCTGGTCGTCTTCAACTTTATGCCTAGTTACAGGAAGTGAAGGGTTCAGGAGCTGCAGTGTACTCTGATGTAGGAAATCTTACATCATTTAATGTGCTTGAGTGAAATCAGTGAACAGCATATTTAAAACCCACAGTTGCTGTGAAGGTAACTACTTCGAGGTTTTTACAGTCTGAATTGCTCATTAGCTTACACAAGTTTTGTTTGCTTTGTGTTTCTGATGTCAAAATACTTGTTTATTTGTCATGTGATATAACCAAGATGATGTCTAGAATATTTACTGGTTATCAGTGTGCCTCATAGAAAAATAAATGGTGTTTTATGGTAATGTTCTTTCTTAAGAGGTTTTTAGCTTAAAGGTAAAGTTTTCAGGAAAACAATTATTTTGTAATTATGATGATCTGTATTGTGAAATGTTCTTTTGAGTAATTTTAAATGAATTATTTTGACTGTACAATTAATCAGTCTGATCAGTTTGCATTTGAAAAGTAAAATAATAAAAAAAATACATTATAATATCTAAGTATATGGGGGGGGAAAAGTTTGACTAGCTCTCTAAGTTTTGTTAAGAGGTATCAGATAAAGACTTAACTATTATTTTTGTTCTGTTGCAGGGATTTCTCCAAAGTTAATATCCTGGTACCTGGTGCTGGGCTAGGTAGATTGGCGTGGGAAATAGCTATGCTCGGTTATGCTTGCCAAGGAAATGAATGGAGCCTCTTTATGCTCTTTTCTTCTAACTTTGTACTCAACAGGTACATAGCTTATGTTTTACTTGCTGATTGAAACCTAGGGAGGCAAAATTATCAAAGAGTAAAACCTGAATAATACTTACAAGAATAGATTTGTTAGGTCCTAATACAGGCCACACATAACCACTTTTTAGAATGCTTTAATGTAAAAAAATCAGTGGGATAAATGGGGGAAGGAAGCATTGTATCTGAGTCATTAAAATTATAGCAGGAAGCATGGCTTTTAAGTTGAGACTTAAAATCTCTAGATAGTACCACAGATGTTCTGCATAATCTTGAATAGGTTTTATGATTTATTTTACATCTGTTTCTGTAAAATGCACACCTATCTCACTGATGTCAAAATAGGGACTAGTTAATATGTGCAGGGTACTTAGCAGTGGTGATTAGTAACAGAGGAAATCTGTTAAAGTGTTACCTTCTGTACTAACATTTTAGGCACTCTTCCAACATGAAAAACAACCACCGAAGCACACTAAACTACTTCTTAAGGAAGCCCTGTCACTGAGTAACAGCTAAAATAATATAGTTAATAGTTCTACAGTTACACTGAGGTACTAAATTTGATTGTAGTAAATTTCACTGTATAGGTTTAATTTAGTGTAACATTTCTGTAATAGATATTGTCACTTGCATTGGAAGTTACTTGTTTTAATAATTAACTTGTTAGAGAGGAAAAAAGGCAGCAAATATAACTGTTCTTTTAAGAAAGAGGGTGGGAAGACTATGGGTGGGCAAGTATGAAAGAGGTCTTGGGGTGTTTTGTTTTTTGAGGGAGTTGGTACTAAGTTCAGAGAGACAGAATTTGCCAGCTCACTCATTCTTCAATCTGAAATGATATATCTTTGCTAAGAACACGTAAACTATTGCCTTGTATTCCATATTATCTTGATATTTTGGACCCTGTTTGTAGGCTGATTGCACACAGCAGACTGTGATGATCTTAAATCTGTTACAGCTTGCTGTTCAAAAACAATAAGGGGAAAACACTATTTATTGTGGCTGCTAAATGTCTGCTTAAGCAGTAGTGGTCAATGCGATGAAAATATATATCTGCTAGACTTTTATTTGTTCTTTTATTACATTCTTGAATGACTCTTATCTGGTGGTGAAATGCAATATTAGAGCTGAGCTGGTCTAAAGCCTTGCAGCTACTGAAACAAGGTCACATTCTTCTTGTCCTTACTGCTCTGCTGGCTCTTATGCTCTTTGGAACTTTTGAAATTATTCAAAGCAGCATAAAAGCATTTATTTCCCATCTTTTGGGAGCACTGATCAGCTGTCATAGTGGTTCAAATCTGAAAGTTAACTTCACCCCTAATTACCTCTGATAACATGGGTTTTGTCTTCCTTATATAATGAGTCTTTGGCCTATACATGGAATTCTGAAGATCCATGCTAAGCTTACGATAGTAATAATTCTTAGCTTGTAATGCTCATATGGTGTTTCCTATTTGTATCAGATGTCTAGCAAAGAGGTGCATATGCATTAGACTTACTAACAGTATTCGATTTTAGACAGCAAAGTTGGGCGTTGTCAGCTGCTGTGATCTCCATCTTTGCTGTGCAAGTTAGCAGTCACAAGTTTCCTTGCTAGCATGGAAGAGAATACCACTAACCTGACTCTGAATCTCAGTTCAGTTGAAATCCAAGCATTACTTTCTGTCAGATCTAATTGTGGGCTTGGAATGCCTACTAAGAAGGTCTGAGGGACTTCGGGGATCTTTCATTTTAGTCTTAAGTGGCTGTTCCCAGTTAGCCTTCTAAAAGGGATGTGTTTGCCTTCCTGGAACTGGAAGAAACAGCAATGATCAGTATCAGCTGAAGATATCAGTTAAGGTATGGGACATTGTGCTGCTTCTGGTATGGGTAAATTTCTTGTTGCTGGAGTATTTTCTAGTGATTAGATGAGTTCTGGGTATAATGACAGGTGGCAGAGGTGATCATTGGTGATGTAAAGACACGCTTCATTTCTTACATGTTTTGGAAGAGCAAAAACTGAATAGCATAAGGTGTTTTCCTGCCTTCGGAAAGCATACTAAAATTTTCAGGCAACCTAGAGCACATGACACACCTTACTTCCCTTTGACATCTGACAGGAGGGGAGACAACACTGGAGTGTTTTAACTATGTGGAGGAGGCAGGAGCACCTGTTTGCTGACTTGCTGTTTCCTGCAGCTGGAGATTCAGAGCACAGGGGAGGTAGCCTTGGTCTGATAGCCCTTCAGTAACAGTAGTCCCACTTACACATATTTGAGAAGGTTCAGTTGAAGTAATATAAAATTGCTTTGTACCCAAGTCAGAGTAGGGTTAGTTAAAAAAATGTTTAATTAATACCAGTAGAATTCATGCTAATAATTGGCTAATCTTTAATTTTAGATAAATCTTCATACTTTGAGGAGGCTGCTTAATTTTATTTGTTGCATGAATGCCTTGAGGATGAAAACAATTAAGCATTTTATCATTAAATTGGTGGTCAGAAGTAAGATTTGACCTACTCATCTTCTCCAGAATCATCTCTTTGACTCACTGTTGAACAGTAAATGTCCTGCCTCTATGGAAAAAAGTGAAGTGCATCACACTTAAAGATGTTACAGTTTTATAACCTAACTTACATGATACCTCTTTTGTTGGAAGGATGGAATTGTAAAGGACTGAAGTACTTAGTTTTGAAGTATAAATTACTGAATCTGGAAGGGGAGGTTTTCAAGCTTGATTATGGAGGAGGATTGGTCTTTTATATTAAATTGGGAATTCCTTTTGGAACTTTTCAAAAGCCAACATGAATATACTTTGTACTGGAAAAAAAATACAGGGAGGTGTATGTTCCCTTATAGCTCAGAAAAAAAATCTAATCTACTCAGTTGTCTTATTTACTTTACCTTGCTTTTGGAGAAATCTTCATTGTTAACGAAAAATATTCTGAGGATAATACAAATAGGGAGCATATGGAGAACCATAGAATCATTAAGGTTGGAAAAGACCTCTAGGATCATCAAACCTCGCCCGATGCAGCTTGAGGCCTTTTCCTCCCATCCTATGGTTAGTAACTTGGGAGAAGAGCCCAACACCCACCTTGCTACAACCTCCTTTCAGCTGGTTGTAGAGAGTGATAAGGTCTCCCCTCAGCCTCCTCTTCTCCAGGCTACACAACCCCAGTTCCCTCAGCTGCTCTTCGTAAGACTTGTGCTCCAGACACTTCGCCAGCTTAGTTGGTTAACACAACTTTTGTTGGCCAATATGGGGGTTTCTTGGTGTGGGATTTTTTGTTGTTGTGGTGTTTTTTTTGGTTTGTGGTTTCTTCTGTTTGTGTTTTTTTTTGTACAACCAAAATAGAAATGCCTTCCTCAATGAAAATAATGCTTATGTTTTTATGCCTTTTTCTCTGCTATTTTTTCTTTGACTGCATTTATCTGATATTTATTCATTATATATGGAGACAGTTAATGAGCACAGTGTAGTGCTGCTCTAATACATGTTGTTTTTTTATTTCTTCACTGGTAAAATGGAATACAAATATGACATGAAGAAGGTAAACAAATGTTATTTCAATGACTCTTACCACAGATGTTTTCTATCCACCAGTCAAGAGTGCGCTTTCTGTAACCTGGTAGACTGCTTGCAGTTTATTAAGTGTTTGATGATACATGTCTTATAGGACAGATGTGTTCTTTGTTGTCTCTGAAAGACAGTGGCTTCATTTTTTAATTACAAACTGATTTTATAGGACTGTGGGAAAAGCTGCTTTTTATACTTTAATGGTTTTTTAATAACTTTTAAAACTAAGTTGACTTAGTTGATCATGTCAACCCACAGATTTTATTTTACAAAGACATGTTCACTTAGCATAATTGCAACACTCCAGATGTTACTAACTTAAAATAACATCTAGTGCAAAGCTACTACGGTTTGCAAAATGGATTTTATTTATTTTTTTAAATCTAAAAGCATCCTTTCAGTTAGCATCTGAAAAATGCTTTTGTTCTGCTGTGCTTCAAAACACCTGTGATTATGGTTCAGAAAAGACAGAAGAACCTAGAATGAGAACAAATCTCTCCAATAAAATTCATGGAGCTATGTTACTCTTTTTTTTTTTTAATAGAAAAAAATATGACCCAGAAAAGCTTAGCCTTTCTTCTGAATGTACTAAAACAAAATTTCATTTATCTTAAAAAATAATCTTGTGCATTTTCTCCTATGTGGAGAAATAAGTTGGGGGAAATGGTAAAAAGTAGGAAAAACAAATTTTAACATTAAAAAGGAAGTTATTTTGTGGTGATAATTTGTGTGTCAGTAAAACTGTTTTTTTTTCATCAGTTTATAAACAGATGGGCCGTCTGAAGTGTTATGAACTAGATAAAAGTCCTTTAGAAAACCTGTGGCTTTTGCAAGAACTTTATCAACAAAACAATGGATTTTGGTGAAAGTCTGACTCTACATTTCTAGATAATAGAAATTATTGAATTATTGATTAGTTGAAACTGACTTGTGCTGATTTCTGTATTTTGCAGATGCTCTGAAATTAACTCATGTAAGCTTTATCCCTGGATTCATCAGTTCAGCAATAACAGAAGATCTGCTGATCAGATACGTCCAATTTATTTCCCTGATGTTGATCCTCACAGTCTTCCTTCTGGTTCAAACTTCTCTATGACAGCAGGGGATTTTCAAGAAATTTATTCCGAGTGCAGTGAGTAAATGTAAACTTCTAAGGTATCCATGTAACCGTATTTTCAGAGTATTTGTTATGGGACAGTTAATGATTATAAATAGAGGGCAACTGTACCTACAAGCATTGAGTAGAAAGTGCTAACTGTAGCAAGTTTTTCTGATTCCAAATCAGCTTTGCTATTCTTAGTTATAAAAAAATACGGACACCTCCTTGCCTAACAGACCTTTGTTGCAGTAGTCTCTTTCAGAATAAGACAGCATAATAGTATTATGGAAAGGTTTACTTGATTTAGAAAAATGATGTTACAAAGGGAACAATGTAAATTGTCACTTCTTTAGTGTAAAAAAAAAAAAGAAATGTGACTGGGATACACTTATTGACTGTCAATAGTAAATATTTCAGGCGCATGTTGTGGGGATGATAATTATTAGAGAATGAGACTTCTCTCAGTACAAATAACCTTTTTTCTTGTGATATCAGGTCAGTTGTGCTGTCCTTATTGCAGCTATGACTAATGTTTTATGACTAATGTAATATTGAATTAACCTGCAGAAGACTATCTTTAATGCCTACTATACCAATTACATATTTTGGATTTGATCAAGGGTAGCATTTACCCAGTTCTTTTATATATAGTCTTAACAGGTAACAAAAGAAGAGTACAGAGACCTTGTTAGGTCTTGCAGGGAGAAAATTAGGCAAGCAAAAGCCCAGATAGAACTCAACCTGGCTACTGCTGTAAGGGATAACAAAAAATGTTTTTACAAATATCAACAACAAAAAGAGAATAAAAAAGAATCTCCATCTTCTATTGGACATGGAGGGGAACACTGCAACTGAGGATGAGGAAAAGCCTGAGGTACTAAATGCCTTCTTTGCCTCAGTCTTTAATAGTTAGACCAGTTATCCCCAGGGTATTCAGCCCCCTGAGCTGAAAGGCAGGGATGGCTTGCAGAATAAACCCCCCATATCCGGGAGGAAGCAGTTTACAACCTGCTGCTCCACCTGGACACTCACAAGTCTATGGGGCCAGATGGGATACACCCAAGGGTACTGAGGGAGCTGGCAGAGGAGCTTGCCAAGCCACTCTCCATCATTTATCAGCAGTTCTGGTTAACAGGGGAGGTCCCAGATGACTGGAGGCTTGCCAGTGTGACACCTGTCTACAAGAAGGGCCAGAAGGAGGATCTGGGGAACTACAGGCCTGTCAGCCTGATCTTGGTACCGGGGAAGGTTATGGAGTGGTTCATCTTGAGTGAGCTCACCAAGAATGTGCAGGACAACCAGGGGATCAGGCCCAGCCAGCATGGCTTCATGAAAGGCAGGTCCTGCCTGACCAACCTGATCTCTTTCTATGACAGGGTGACTTGCCTAGTGAATGAGGGAAAGGCTGTGGATGTTGTCTACCTGGACTTTAGCAAAGCCTTTAACACTGTCTCAGTATCTTCCTAGACAAGCTGGCAGCTCATTGCTTGGGTGGGTGTATTCTTCACTGGGTAAAAAACTGGCTGGATGGCTGAGCTCAGAGAGTTGTGAACAGAGCTAAATCCAGTTGGTGACCGGTCCCAGGTGGTGTTTCCCAGGGCTCAGTGTTGGGGCCAGTCTTGTTTAATATCATTATCAATGATCTGGATGAGGGGATTGAGTGCACCCTTAGTAAGTTTGCAGGTGACACTAAGTTGGGTGGGAGTGTTGATCTGCTCAAGGGTAGGAAGGCTTTACAGAGGGACCTGGACAGGCTGCATTGATGGGCTGAGGCCAATTGTATGAGGTTTAACAAGGCCAAGTGCCTGGTCCTGCACTTGGGTCACAACAGCCCTATGCAACACTACAGGCTTGGGGAAGAGTGGTTGGAAAGCTGCCTGGTGGAGAAGGACCTGGGGTTACCGGTTAACAGCTGGCTGAATATGAGCCAGCAGTGTGCCCAGGTGGCCAACAAGGCCAACAGCATCCTGGCTTGTATCAGGAATAGTGTGGCCAGCAAGAATAGGGAAGTGATGGTGCCCCTGTACTCAGCACTGGTGAGGCCGCACCTCAAACACTGTGTTCAGTTTTGGGCTGCTCAGTACAAGAAAGACATTGAGGTGCTGGAGCATGTCATGAGAAGGGTAACGAAGCTGGTGAAGGGTCTAGAGAGCAAGTCCTATGAGGAGAGGTTGAGGGAACTGGGGTTGTTTAGCGTGGAGAAGAGGAGGCTGAGGGGAGACCTTATCACTCTCTACAACCAGCTGAAAGGAGGTTGTAGCAAAGGTGGGTTTTGGTCTCTTCTCCCAGGTCACCAGTGATAGAACGAGAGGAAACGGTGTCAAGCTGCATTGGGCGAGGTTTAGATTGGATATTAGGAAAAACTGTCTTTACTGAAAGAGTGGTCAGGCGTTGGAACAGGCTGCCCAGATTGGTGGTAGAGTTGCCATTCCTGGAGGTATTTAAAAGACGTGTAGAAGTGGCAGTTCAGGGTGTGGTTTAAGAGGCCTGGTGGTGCTGGGTTGTTGGTTGGGCTTGATGATCCTAGAGGTCTTTTCCAACCTTAATGATTCTATTATTCTAATACTCTAGTATGTGCCTATTTAAATTCACTATTTTTTTTTCCCTTATACAGGACTGGATTATCACCTCAGATATCTATTTTTTGTTTCCACCTTTCTGTCCCTATGAGACCCATATAAATTTTTCACCAGGACCACATAGCTATTGATCTGCTGTTTATTGTGCAGCTAGACTTCTAGATGTTTTCTTGTAGGAGCCTTTCTTATAGTTGCTTAACTTTTCCAAAGGTTCTGTCTTATATTAGAACAGCTGATACTGGCATAAATTGAGACTTCTAATTTTTTTTGTTTCAGAACTTAAAAACTTTTGCAATTTCATGGATACATGTTTAGAGAAAAACAGGAAGAGTCATGCTTTAAAAGGTAGACTTTGAAAGATCCTGTTTGTTAAATTCACTAGTGAAAAACAGCTTGAGAAATACGCAGATACTGCGTAAAATGTTTTAAAGCTTATTTGATTTATGAAAGTAGACTTCAGTGTACAGGCTTCTATTGTTCTAGATATTAACTAGAGAGGCCCAAATTAACTGGCTATTTTTGCCGTTGTATTTCTAAAAGTTGTGGTAATGAAATTCATAGGACAGGTGAGTAATAGCACACTTGGGCCTTCATTTATATGAAATGTTAAAATATTTACATTTCACAGTATATAATACATTATATAAAAGGAGATATATTTATAAGTGAGCAATTTTATAAAATGCATAAATACTAAATATGTATCATTTTAGAGTGTGTATATGTGTATATCACATATACTCATATATATAGCTATATAGATCACACAAACCTCAACTTAACTATTGGTAATATAAATCTAAATGTTTTATTTACTTGTAAACAAAATGAAGAGCATTCAGTTGTTGTTAGTTGAAGGTAGTGCTGAGTGTATAAACAAATACTGGGGTTAAATGAGGAACTTTTATGGGGATAGAAACGTTGAAACTAATGTCTATATAATTTGCTCTTTTTATGCAGATACATGGGACTGCATAGCAACTTGCTTTTTCATAGATACAGCACATAACGTTATTGATTACATTGATACTATATGGAAAATACTAAAGCCTGGAGGAATATGGATAAATGTAGGCAAGTGTGACCAACCTCTATTCCTGCTAGCCCTGCTAGTTATGTTTGACCACGTAACAGGGTCTGTACTTGAAAATTATTGGGGGGATGAATGTGTCTGAGCTGAAAACTCTTTAGAGCTAGAAACATCTAGGGCTTGGAAATTATCTCAGATTTGTCCACAATATGTCCAGATGTTTGCTAGTTACAATCACATCAACACTACATAATTTTTAAATACAGAGGTAAATCCTACCAGTGGCAGGTTTTGCGTTCATGCATCAAATGCTTGTTATTTGACATATATGTGTCCTGTATTCTTTTTTGTTATTTTTCTAAGGAAATAGAATTTGTTCTGTGTGTAAATATACCCTTGCATTTTTTTTCTTAATCTATTGTCTCATTTCTACTGTGCTACTAAGCAGAAGTTTTGGAAATGAGGTTTATGTATGCTTTTAACAGGTTCGCAAGATTCCTATGCACAAAGTTCACCCAACACACAATATTTTAAAAACACAACAGTATTTATTGCTCTATTATAGCCTGGCATAAGCAGTTACTAGCGTATTGCTCTATTATAGCCTGGCATAAGCAGTTACTAGCGTATTGTTTTCCCTTTATGAGAGCCTTACCAGCCTGATGACGCCCGAGACACTGCTGAGCATGAGGGTGACCATTAGTGTGGTCATCACAGAGAAGGGAGGTAGGTGCAGCACCTTCAGAGCGTCCCCTGTGGTTTGCAGAGCGTGCTCTGTGTCTTCTCTCTCCAATTTGAACCATGCTTTTTTTTATACCCTCAGCAGATTCAGTGGAAAAGTACTGACTAGATCTTGCAGCATGCGTGGCTGGCGCATGCAACAAGGCCTGCCAGGTGTGTGCTCTGCCGGCTAACAGCAGCTCCCAGCTTGCAACAATATATTGTTCAATAACAATCCTCCCAGTTCCCTTCTTCAAGGTTGCATTCTCACAGCTGTGTTCAGCTTGTAACTTTTCTGTAGCGGCCCTACACATACCATCCAAAATCCCTCACACAAATCTTTAGCTCAAAAGAAGAGAGACTTAAGTCTCCCATTGTGAAGGAATGGTGGACAAAACTCAGGAGTTAAACATTTTATATAGTAGAAACCGGTCAGTCACTGGTCAGTTAGTCACTACACCAGTCCTGGCCAGTCACAGAGTACAAGCAGAGCCCCAGGGCAGACTACAGCATGTCCTGCCTTCTGTTCTATAGAGACAGCAGTGATGCTAGACTGAAGAAATGTTAAGATACAGAAAACACAATCTGGTAGGACATAAGACTTCATTGTTGGAAAAGCAGCTGAAGTAAATTGTTTTCATTCTGCATTGATTCTGAAATTTGTTATAAAAGTCATACTCGAGTGATAGAATTAGTTCTTTTGTTTGTATTTGAACATGTGAATCTGGATGTAGGCATTCTTTGCACTTTCAGTATGTGCTTTTGATTTTTAAAACATTTTTGTGTTTTTAATAGCCATTTCTGTTGCATCTTTGTGCTCTAGGTCCTCTTCTCTACCACTTTGAAAATTTGGGAAATGAACTTTCTATAGAATTAAGCTATGAGGATATAAAAAATGTTATACTGCAATATGGATTCCATATAGAGGTAAGAAGGTGCTGTAGTTTGCTCTGAGTAGTGTTGGTATAAACCAGACAAACTCCTTTGAGTAAACCTTTACCTTAAATTTAGTTCAACATAATGGCATACATAATAACTTCTCAGAGAATCAAATGTTTGTGTGTTGCAAATTATTTGCTTTCCCACTTTTAAAAAGAGTGTATAGATGGGCCTTGAAATCTAGTAAGTATATCACAACCTTTTTCTTAAGAGAAACTTGTATAGTTCTTGTAGAAAAGGTGTTTTGAAAACTGCTGCTTTTTTTTTTCAGGTGGAGAAAGAATCTGTACTGTCAACTTACACTGTGAATGAACTCTCCATGATGAAATACTACTATGAATGTGTGTTATTTGTGGTGAGAAAACCAGAAGTTGCCTGAATAGGTTAATCAGAAAAAAAGGTTGGCTCAAAAGCTAGAAATAAGAATGAAATGGACTGGGTGATGTCTGGACACAACCTCAAATCAGTGGTGCCTTCTTATTCGTAATAGGATTTAGATAGTGTCTATTTTCTTAATATCTCTATTGCTATCCAGACATGTACTATGCCATGTGTATTTGTAATATATTAAAATGGAGGAGGAAATGTTCACATACACTGTCTTTGGGCTTTGGAATGCATTAAAAATACAAGCAAAAATGTTTTCTTGAAACAAAAAAATGTTTGCCATAACCAGGCTAATTCTCCGCATATACTGTTCATCTTTCATAGATTTATAATTTTCTTTTTTCTACTTCCTGACGTTAGGAATGCATAGCTGCTTAGTGTACTAGTTGTGACACATCTAGAGAAGTATTTCCAAACAAATTATGACATCTGAAATAGCTGGAAAGTGATAAAATTATTATTGGTAGATAAAATAGCCATCAGCACTGTTACAGCGTTTTCTGTGGAACTGAAACAAAGTAAATTATTATACAAATTCTAATCTTTGTACTGCTGTTAGCAATTTAATCAAAACACAGAACCTATAGGCTATTTGAAATACTATGTGAAAGCTGAGGGAAGAAGAATCAGCATGTCACAGAGAAGCAGTATGTTAACCTCAGTTCAGGAGTAACACCAATTATGTTTATGAAACAAATATTAGATGCTTTGATGTCTTAAAATATATTTATTTTGAGTGTCCTACTTACTGCTTAAGCTAAAAGAGTGAGGCAGTGGGTTGTTTTTGGTTCAACATAATTAACAGACAGTCATGTTATACCTTGAGCTCTTTCTTTTTTTAAAGTTGATAACGTAGCTGATTTATCAATGAACCAGAAAAACCTGTTTCTCAAAGGGGAAAAGTTACGTGGAAATAATATGCACTCTAACCTCATTATCTTTACCTGAGTCAGCATATGCAGGCCAATTTTTAGATGATTTGCTTCCATCTTCAGGCACTTTACCCTTGTGACAGTGACTTCTTGGTTCCTTATCCTAATGTTTTTGTGTTTTTTTTCCTGGCAGGTGTGGCTTATGTGAATATTTAATCTATAATCTGTGGTACTATACAAGAGGCTGAGTCTTCTGTCACTTAGAAATGATGTCCATGAGAAAACAATAATTAATAATTGCTGTACTGAGAGGAGGTGTCATGTTAGCCTTTTCGTTTTCTTAATATATTGGTTACCTTAAGTACCATTTTCATGCATTTTCAGAAATGTCTTTAAAATATAAAAACATGATAAGGAATCAAGGGTTGGTTTTCATATTTCTTCATAATGGCACTGGACAATAGCTTGTTGTTTCCCATTATTTCTAGTCCCTTTTCTCATGGTGATGTCCTAATAATATCATTTTAATAGATCTGTTACTGGCTTTTGGATTTTTCCCATTAAGGCTGGAAATTTGTGCCTTTGTTTCTAAATTGAAAGTCTGCAAAGAGGGAAACAACAATTTTTTTTTAATAGTTTCAGCACTGCATAGGAGAGCACATACCTGGGTATGTTCAGTACTGTGCCCCTTCGTCTCAGAATCCTTATTGAGAATAAAGGCTGCAGAAGTCTGCAGAAGTTTCAGTTAGAGCTTTGCTTAAACTAGTCTTATTTGAACTCTCTTCTTCCTCAAAGTGCATCAGCAATATTTAACTCCACAAATGAATTGTCAAAGTTCTACCCTGCTCCAAGAAAAGTGTGTTTAAAGTTGAAACACTGCCATTGCAACAAGTAGATGAAACATAAAACCCCTTGCACTCCTAAAAGTAATAAATTTGTTTTAATTTCCTTATTGTACTATTCACATTTTTTTGAGGGACTTCGTGATTCTTTGCTGTCATTCTGCTTTTTTTTCCTTAGGTAGAATATGATTAGTGTTTTACTTGATTTTCCAGCTCCTTGAAATAAGATGAGGTTAGGTGACTGTTGATTATGCCATTGCTGAGTAGTATGTATATCTGTAATACTGCCTAATTTCTGCTTCCTACCGAGTCTGTAGTTACACTTGAAATGTGATCTTGTTTTTCACAAATAGGAAATCGGGTGCTTGCATTCTGGTTGAATGTCAGTATCATTTGTTCTGGTGGTTTTGTTGTTTGTCACCCAGTGTTGTTGTAAGTGCCCTTTTCGTGTGTTTTTGGAAAATTTTGTTTTTATTTACTTACAACAAGTATATAGTGATGTGCTTCTGTTTCTAATCTGGAAAATGCCAGTTTTCCCCAATGTTTTCCTTCAAGTTATAACAGTTGCATTAAGAGCTGGAAGCAGAATGATCTTGTGAACCGGTTATATGAGTTAGTTACACCTGCAGTCCTATTGGATTCCTTAAAATTAATCACTTCTATTTTTATGCACAGGGATAATTGTATTACTGAATGTGATCCCATTGTTTTTAGTTGTATACGGGGATGGGGGTAGAATGCTTAAACTGTTTATAAACTGAAGCCAAGGCCATTTAATTCAGGTTGCTGTTAAACTGTAGGTGGTATTGGATATAAAATAAAATGCTGTGTAATCTTTGGTGTAATACTTCTTTATATGGAGTAAGTTTGACAAATGTGAAGTGTCTGTATTGTATATGTAGTACTCTTTGAAATCAGTTATGAAGGTTTTGGGAAGTTCTAAGTCTCTGCCTGAGCTTCCCACTATTTATTGAACATACACAGATTTATACATGTTCCTTTTCCAGGTTAAATATAGGTGGCCCTGTTCACTGTGGTGAAGACAGTGATAATTGTCTTTTTAGCACTCAAGTGTAATAGACTTGATTTTTCTCAAGTATTAAAGTTTGCATCTGGCTTGATGTCGATCATGGTGCATTTTATCCTTTACTGCAAGCCAAGGTTTCATTTTGGGCTGGTGGTTTTTTTTGTTCGTGCCGCCATGACACTCGGTAATTCCTGTAGGCGGGCAGCCACACCCGCCCACCACCCACTAGGGGGCGGGGCCAAGCACAGCGCTCCTCCCGCGGGCCGCCTAGTGGCGGCGGTGCGCGCATGCGGCCTGCCCAGCGCGGTGGCGGTGCGTGCAGGGCCCGGGACGCGCGCTCCACAGCGTCCCCGGTGCTCGGGCCCCTCATGGCCAAGCGGCGCGCGGAGCCGTTAGTGTGCCACGTGCCCGTCAAACGGCTCCCACGCGAGCCGCCGTTCTCCCGCGCTGTCGCGCCCGAGCGGCACTGCCGGGGCGAAGCGGCAAGCGCCAGCCCCGCCGCCCCGAAGCGGAGGCTGGAGGAGGCCGAGGCGCCGCCGGGCAAGCGGCCCGCGCCGCGGGGGAGCGGCCCCCGCGGGGAGCAGGGGGAGGCGGGGGGCAGGCGGCGGCGGCGCGGCGGGACCGTGGCGCCCCAGGACGAGCGGACGGCGGAGGGACAGGGCGCCGGTGGCCGGGGCAAAGAGCGGGCTTCCGCCGCCGCTGAGGTAAGGGAGCGGGGTGATGGGACACCTCCTCCTCCCGGCAAGCGTAGCGCGGGGCCGTCGCGGGCGGGCTCGGGTTGCTCGCCTCCGGGGAGAGGAAATGGTGGGCGGTGTCGATGGCAGCGGGGGCGGTACTGCGGGGCCAGGAGCGGGGCTGGCGGGGTCCCCCGGGCCTCGGCAGGGCACAGTTTAGGCATTGGTGCGCGCCGCTCGGCGTTCATCGGCCGTGCGCCGGTTAAAGCTTCTTGTTGGTCCCTTTTTTCTGTAGCCGATGCAAAAGAAGTAACGTTTCTAGCTCCCCTTCTCCGCCCTCCCACCGCCACCCCACCCACTGCCGCCCCAATAGAAAAACTGGTGAGAAGGGGTCTGGAGTTCACCTTAGTTAAGTCTGTCTTCAGCTACATCCCCGTCCAAAAGTACGGTGGGAGCAGCCTGAAGAGTTTGTTTTGATAGCCTCTCTGTTCTTTGAGGTTTCGGGTCATGCTTACTACAATGTCTGACAACTTCCTGAACTTTTCGTTTGGGACAGGCATTTCTTAGCAATACCAGAGCTAGCTTTGAACTAAAGTGTCTAGTGAAGGCCGTGGTCAGGGGAAGGGGATCAGTTGTTTAATGATAAGGATGTACTGAAACACGTAGTTGCCTTCCAGTGTTTCTGGTTAACTTTGAAAAATGTACATTATTCTCTCTGGCCTTGACCACATTTTATGCCGTAGGCCAGAACACAAAAATGTGGTACTAAGAAAATTTTAGTTTTGCAGAAATAAAACGCTAGGTCAAATTTTGACCCTGTCTAGAAGTTTGATATATGTAAGCTCACTTTTCCTCCCACCTGGACCTTTTATATAAGACCAAAGTATCTGATCCAGTGTTACTGAAGTAGCAGAAAGTCTGATAAGGTCAGGTGGGCTTTGAACTGCAGTTTTAGACTCTGATTTTGAAAAGATTGGTTCTTTGATAGTATAACACCCATGTATAGTCTGTAAGGAAAACTGGCTTTTCCTTCTCAGGCTCTGCCTTTTGATTTTTTTTTTTGCTTGGTTGGGTGTTGGTTGTTTTTGTTTGCTTTTGGTTCTTTTTTTTTGTGGTGGATGATAGAATTAAGACACAAAGGAACTGAGGAAAAAATTCTACGTCCTATGAAAGCTATACATCCTTTTTAGGCCGTACGTTTTAAACACAAGCATATCTTTCATTTCTGGAGAGAGAACAAGCATCTTCTGATGCAAAGCAGGTTGAATAAATTGAGCGAACCTCTACAGAGAAGTGTCACTGCATCACAAATATGATGCTGAATTCTCTACTTATCCCTAGGGTTATTAGGCATAATTTTGTAAGCTTTAGCAGTGGTAGGAAGGCAACAAACCCCCTGAATTTCCACAAAATAAGAGTATTTCTCTGCATGAAATGTTTTTGTAGGACTGTATTTTTAAGAGTTTGTTTCCCTAAGTACAGTATTGTGTAAAAATACTTTTGCTTTAAAATAAAGCTTAGTTAACAGCAGGCCAGAGGTGTTTCTTCCATCTTCTGTGTGTCACACATGTATGTTTTAGGTGTTTCACAAAGATATTTCTGAACACGACTTTTACACCTTTCTGAAAACACAGCTGTAGGCTGGCATTATTCTTTGCTGTTTTGTGGCTTGTGTAGTTCATTACAATAATAAGCATGATCTGCATACTGTTACTTTCATGTTGGTTTTATTAACATTACAAGCAATTCCAATTATGTTGTAGTTGGCCAGAGAATAAATATTATTTGAATTTTATTTGCAAGCACACCTTTGCAACTGGAGTTGCAAAATTAACTCTTTAGAAGTTAAACAACTTCATCCATAGAAACTAAGCTGTTGTATCTCTGAGCTTTGTGCATGTTACCTACCTTGCTAAATGCTGTTCTCAAAAACTATTCTGAAAGATATTTAGGTGAATGTGAATATTTGATACTTTATTTTGCATTTATGTGCTATGTTTAATGTTTGCCTCTGTCTTTTTTGCTCCTTGGGCTTGCTCATTTTCACACACAATCTTTCTGGGAGATACCAATAAGCTGAAACACTGCTGTTCTGGGGACTTGAATGCTCTTGACGTTAGTCCTGTACGTAGTCTGAGTCCAAAGTTAATAGTATGCATATTTTTGCAATTATGAGATTTTAGATTATTACAGTCTCTTTGAAACAAGAATGCTGTCATTTACTCTGTGTGTACAAAGCATCTGGTAGTACAGGGGTGTTCTGTGGCTCTTTCAGTGTGAACAGTAACTTCTTACTTAAAATATAAGGGGAGTTTGGATTAAACACAGGGAGAGTTTGTAAGGGTAGCTGACAGTTTCTGAACCTCCACTGCTGGAGATTTTTTTCAAATATCAAACTTGTTAGCCACCTGCCCTGCACAGTTCTGTGTGAGTGATGCTGCCTAGGTCAGAATACGGACTGGAAAATCTTCCCTTTCTCTTTAGCACTTTGTTGTTTGTTCTTAATGCTGTGCGGTACAAAAATTTCCATTTACAAGAATATTCATGCAAATGTGTGTACTACCATAGTTTCGCTTTTTTGTAGTTTCCATATAATCAATCCTTCTGTCCTGTGACATATATAATTTAGCTAGTTCTGGTCTCTATTCCAATTGATGGAACTTTGATTCTTTAATTTTCCCTGATGACAATCTTCTCCTAGTGAGCAAACTCATATTAGCAGTACTTTACAGACACGCAGCCATCTTGCTGCTAGGAAATCTCTTTCATGCCTATCTTAATTATTACAGGTCATGAGTGATGCAGGGTTTTATAGTAAAAACAGGCTACCTAGTACAAGAAATTGTAGTTTATGAAAGGTTTGTGTCCTAACAAATAGAAAAATGTATTCTTTAAATGGAAAGTATGCTGAATTTCTGTACTCCTCTCTTTTGGGGACAGGAGTGGGGGAGAAGCATAATTTTTCCAGTACCTGACAGGGTTTAGGCACAATACTTACTGTGATTTTTTTTGAGCACTACATTTTTTTATTCTGTTGCAGAGCCAGCAGACAAAGCATGAAATTTTTCAAGAGCCATAGCAAAGCAGTTATAGCAATCTATTTGTTAAAAATACTTCTGTTTGGCACATATTACAGCTTAGACATTAAAACAAAATATTTAAAAGTTCTGATTGTATGTATGGAAAAATACAAACCAATATTATATGTAAACGCATTATTTTAGGTTTGTGTCAGCATTCAGTGTTTTTACATACCAGAAGAAAGTCGTGCTCAAGACCTAAAGAATGACTTGAGAATTCTTCTTCTTACATGTATCTAGACCATAGAAACATGCACAGATTGCCCACTGTTTATAACCACAGCATGTGGTTGTGAACAAACGGTATGTTTTCTAACACAGGTTTTAAAAAATGAAAAAGATTTGTATAATTGCATAGTTAAGTAGTAGATAAGTATGTGTTCCTCCAAGCTTTTGCTTGTACTAGTTACCAGTTCTTAAACTTCCCCCCCCCCGGCCCTAGAAGAGATCTTCATTCTTCTCATGTATACTTGAGTACAAAATGTAGATACAGGAAAGAAGAATTGGAATGTGGTAGAAACACTACCCAATGCTGTATTTTTCCTGCAAGCATCATCCTCTGAGATGATGTAAAATAGCTAAATACATTCTTCTGAATACCAGCTTCTAAGCGTGCATGAAATTTGTATACCACTGTGAGAAGAAAAAGCAGTGAACAGTTTTTGTATGCAAAGTCCAATAATTGCACAAGTTTTACAGTATCATTCTGTGCAAAGATTTCAAGTTGAAGAAATTGGTGGAGTTATAGAAGTATTTCCCAGAGGTTGTACAGTAGTTCTTTGCAAGAATATTTGAGAGGACAAAACAAAATTATGATTTGGTTGAGATTTTCTACGGTGTTTTCCTAGGAAATAGCTCATATTTTTTCTAGGTGAAATGATAAGAACTGTTAATATTGGACAGCCAAATTAGACTTCCTTGGTTTAGTTTCTTTTAAAGTTTCTTTTAAAGTTTCTTTTATTATTTTGTACTGCTGCAATAGACATTAATGTTTTGTTGCCTATTTGTTTATTTGTCTCTTTTCAAAGCAAGAAGATTTCTGTCAGTATAACTCATTCCTGTATTGGAGAGCACCATTGCCTACTATTGATTTATCTGATATTCAGAACATAGATGGAGAGACTCCACCAGAAGCTAAAACTCCTTCAAGGACTGATGCCATGGAGACTGAAATGGAGACCTGATCAATTGTTTCATAGTTGTGCATCGACTCTCAGGAAACTTGTTTCTGTTTGGATTCAGGTGTTTCTACTTGGGAGGAAAATAAGCATGCTTCTGCCTTCTTGAAGAAACAGTGTTATGTCAGTCTGCAAAAGCAAGTCTGAGTTCTCTAAGTGGGTGGGATAATCACTATTAGGTACTTAACAGTAAGGTGTCTGGAGGTGTACAGTGTGGAGGAGGCTATGACGTCTAGCAAGAATGCTTGAAAACGTAGAGGCAGGCTAAAAGAAGAATACAGAAAATTAAGACTTTGGGAAGCAATTAAAAGAAACAGATGGATACGTTACATGTTGAAAGCAAATGGAAAATCATTTTGTCTGTCCTGAAAAAAAGGTGTAATTGTGGTAGCTGAAATGGAAATATTTATCATGTGAATTTATCATAAAGCACACAAACT
The DNA here is from genome assembly GCF_963921805.1 of Phalacrocorax carbo. Taxonomy (NCBI): domain Eukaryota; kingdom Metazoa; phylum Chordata; class Aves; order Suliformes; family Phalacrocoracidae; genus Phalacrocorax; species Phalacrocorax carbo. The sequence continues at coordinate 38,674,498 of NC_087548.1, forward strand.
GTAGTGACTTTTAATGTGTTTTTTTTTTTTCTAATAGCTAAACCAAAAAATCAAAGCCTACCAAAAACAGGCAAAACATTCCCTTTCCTATGCAGACTAAAAACAAGTGTGGCAGGGAGGGGAAAGGAAAAGGGGATCTTTTCTTCTGTAAGCTGCCATTGTTCTGCAAGTTTTTCACATTATCCTTTACCTACACCTTTTCCTGTTACCCAAAGCAGTGGGAAGCCAGCTTTTAGGTTTTTGGTCCATTCTCAAGTTAATGCTGTTCTTATTTGTGATGGTGGCTCTGAACCAGTCAGTAGCATCAAAATGGCAGGTGTGCGCAGCTGTGTCAAGAAAAGTTAATGAATATAAAATTACCACATACACTTTTTCAAACTTAACTAAGGTAGAGTTTTTGCAGAGATTATGAATCTTGCAAAAAATTTTCACAAGAGTTAATTGAATTAGTGTTTTTTGCTGTGAAATATGAACTTAATGCTTGTCTTTTGTAATTTATTTACAAGTTGAAGTACAATTAGAAATACTTGTCTTTAGTAGACTGAAGTTATATGGGCAGACTGTCAGACTTTGCAAATATGACTTGTCTTTTGGGATAGCAAACACTGTATTTTTGCTGGAACCATTGAAGAAGGCAACTTGTGAGTTTTTTTTTTAATTTTTTATTTTTTAACATAATGTATTTGTTAAAGGACAATAAAGTTTTGCCTGTGGGCATTTGAAAACCTTGGGACTATTACTGTGTGATGTTCCTGACTTTGTTTCTTAAGACTGTTGCTTCCATAACTTTGTCATTTTATTAGGTCTTTTTGCTTAAAATAGTCAGCTTGTCAGCCTTCTTATTCATAGTGAACATTTGGAAACTTTTTTTCAGTGTTTGTGCTGTAAGGTATCTGTCCTTGTTCATTGATTATTTATTTAGATTGTTAGGGTGTCCTAGGACCCACAAAAGAAAGGAGGTGGCTTAGTGATTCAAGCATTTCATGGTGCTTGTTTGGATGTGTTCCCACCTGCTGTCAGATTAGCTGGGTACATATTTAAAAAATATTTATTTTTCTCACACATTTTAAATGACGTTTTTTAAGTCCAAATACATCAACTTGTCTTAGGAGATACTTCAAAAATGTTTTTAAAAACAAACTCATTTTCTGGCAAGAATGCAACTGCTATTATATGTTTACTATAACTTGAATAAATTAATGAGGAAATGTAATTATTAATTTGTTGAGGTGTTTGTTGGCTTGGCTTGGGTTTTTTTGTACCCTAGGTAATATATGCATTCCTATATTCATGGTTTTTCTAATATTTCACAGCATCCAGTATTTTGCATTATTGTCTTGTATCATTGCAGACATACTTCAGTTGCTTAAAATCTGCTTGGAGCTTCATATGCAGTAGGTGTGTAGGAAGGGACTGTTAAAGAGTGTTAAAGATTGTCTCTCCTTTCCCCTAATTCACAGGATAGAAGTGGGTTTATTATTGTCTTTAAAATATATATTTGAGCTATTCCATTACAAAAGAAATAAGCCCTTTAAAGTAAGTTAAGCTTGTACTGTGTTGTAGGCTGTATGTTTACTTTATTTGCAACTATGCTGTAGGCAAGCACTTTCCTCTTGGCTTGTTCCAGTTGTGGGTTCTGGGTTATGGGCTGGAATGTTACGGCTACTTTCAGAGCATTTGCTGAGCTGATTAATTTTTTCCATTCATCTGTTTGCAAATAGAGGCAAATATAAAAGCCTTGGAAAACCTTTTGAACAAGTTGGAGAGTTTGGGTTATACAAAAGGCTGGGCAAGGTAGGGGGGGGTAATAATAGATTACATAAACTTTGCATTAGAGCTGTCAAAAGGTATGATCAAGACATGTAAGTGCTGAATGTCTGGTGTCTCCAGATACCATGTGTCACTGTGGGCTACCAAAACACTGGTCTTGACTTCTGACTCCATTTTCCTAGAGAGCTCTTCTTCAAGGGCTGTACATAAGCTATATGTAAGCTTAAGATGTTTTAACTTGCATGTACATTCATATCCAGTGAGAAGAAAATGTTATTTTGAAATAACAAAATGTCAGCACAAATTTTAAGACAACTCAGGCATAGCGTAATACCTACCAACTGACAATCTTCATTTGATAAGTTCTTAAACTTTCAGAAGAAAGTTTTTATATTCTTTCTAGGTAATTGGAAGTTTGGTTTTCTCTAAAACGTTCCTCTCTAAAAGGAAGAACTGCTGTCAAAAGAGTTAAGAAAATGTCCAGTGTAACCACAGAGATCATCTAGATATTACCCAGGTTGATAAGGGCGTTGCCTCTAGAAGTAGCACAGTAAGGGTATGGGCATTCTAGTGAGAAGTGAAATGCTGGAGTTAAATAGGTTTCAGAGCAGATTTAAACAGCACAGTAGTATTACTAGCATGTCAGCCTTTGTAATTTTTCTAATTTTAAAATTAAGGCCTATTTTATATGGTCTGACTTGTGTCTGTTGAAGGCCTACACTATATTTGTGGTTCCCAAGATAGGTAAGCCTCTAGGAGAAGCTTAAAGCTCAGTCCAGACCGGGAAAGTGAAGAGCTACCCTGACAAACTGGCTGCATTGATGACCATGTCTTGGGTACATAGGCTGTGGTAGAAAGTGAAAAAAAGAAAAAAAGAAAGCGGGGAATGGAAGACAGGTGACGATGAAGAAGTAGGGTAGCAAATGAGTGCAGGCATAGCTGGCCAGCAGAGCAATGACATGAAATAATATTTTCAGCATGGGCTCCATCTTCAGTACAGCAGCTTCGACGATAATTTGAATATGGTGATCAACAGTAAATTTATTAGGTTTCTCACTGTTTTGACAGTTGCTGCTTGATGTTTTTTTCCTGCTGGCAAGGCCAAGAATTTAATGGACATCAAAAAAGTACATGCTTACATATACGGGTAGTCAGAAAATGCACAGGATCCTTCATGTAGAAAAGAAGAGAGTGCAACTGTATGTTTCCAAGTAGCACCAAAGGTAATTGATGTCCAGCATTTGGCAGCTAGTTCTGGTTATGGCAGAATTGTTGTAGGGAATTCGTGTATTTTTGTGAAAGCATCTGATGACCGCCACAATAAGAGATTAGTTAGACTGCACAAGCTCGTTGGTATAACAAAGCTTATGCTCAAACAAGCATTTCAAAATAGGTATATTTGGTATATACTTGGGCTGGCTTAATCATTTCTATGCCTACAGTTATAACCTTGACTCTCTAGGTGGCAATACACATACATAGTAAACTACAGTGAATCTGGAAAATGTTTTGGGTATGCTTTTATTCTGAACTGCTACTGTAAATTTGAGCAGTGACATCATGAATGTTAATAATTTCCTTACTGTGATACATGAATAAAGGCAGATCAGGTCACAAGTTCCTGATTATAAGGTGACACAAGATCTTCAGCACCATTGGAGGCATTTCATCAACAATTTTTGGTTCATCTTGTTTCTCTCTTCACCACCACCCCCCACCCCCCAAAAAAAAAAGCTATCAGTTTAACACGTGGGAATTTGTCGTCACAACTTCTTGAACTCTTTCCATTAGTTACAACTGGAAAGTAAGCTTTATCTGATTGCATGTTGGATGGAAACCTCGGTCAGTGGCTGAAGGGTACTTGAAATGTACTCATTAAATATGGGGAAGAAAAAGGTAAGTGCTAATTCATAAGAAACTAACTCAGGAAGTACTGTTTAAATGTTGGTATATAGGAAACTATATTTGAAAGGTATGAGGAAATTTCAGATATGGTTTTTCAAGTAGTCTTATTAAAAGGTTGCTTATTTAAAATTCCTATTTTAAACTTTTTGTATTAGTGAATTTGATGTTGATGCAGCAAACAGTGTACTTATTGATATTTCATTTGTAAGTCAACTAATCAGTAATTAATAAGTATGTTTTAAATGTTCTTGTTCAAAACAACAGCATTCATGCGTTGGTTACTTGTAAAGACTTAAAACTCATTGTTCTTTCTTATATTAAAGGCATATACAGACCATAACTTTTTCACTACTGAAGGAAAAAAATAGTTTTCTTACTTCTAATATGTAACCATTCCCAGGGGGGAAAATTGTGAAAGGAGGATGAAGGCAAAGTCAATTTTTATTTGTAATTTTATTTTGCTTTTAAGAATTTTTGTGGTGGATGGTAGTTTTCCTGGTTTTGTTTTGTCTTCTTTTATAATAGTGAATTTTTGAAAGAAGGGATATGGATTGGCTAAACATTACATTTTTTCCAAGTTTTCTTATATGAATACCCGGGGTTCATGTTTGGATTGGAATGTGATTAAATAAGTGACTTACCAAATAAGAGACTGAGAAAAGTAAACAAAAATAGTATTGTACTATCCTCAATGAAGTGTAAGCCAGAGAAAAGTTTCTTTCATGCAGAGCTATGAACAGAAATGAGCTACATCTCTTCACTGTTCTCTTGCGCAGGTGAAGGTAATGTCATTCATTTGAGCAGTGCACAGTGCTCTCTAATTAAATTGGAACACACAAAAATTAATTCCATTGGATCTACCCTAAGTGTCAAACGTTCCCTCTCTGAAGCCCAATGCTATATAGTGGGTAGTTCCTTTTGATGTAGAATACAAAATTTGCTTTCAGTTTCTTCTACTTCCTGGCATTTAAAAAAACCTAATTTTACTTCTGATTGCATAAAAAGCAATTCTTACATGAGAACTATTTTGGCATAAAGTAAGCTAGCGAAACCCTATGATTTCATGATTGTCAGTTATAAACTGCAGTGGTTTTTGATCAAATATTCAAAATATGTTGCATCTGTGTATCCTGTAATAGTTTTCTAATTTTACCTTCTAGGAATTGGAGAAACTTGTGCTTGCAAAAAGGAAAATCTACTACAGACAAACCTCTCTATTTCCAAATGTATAATGTGCAAATACAGAGACGTCAAAGACAGGTTTTCATTGTATAAACTGATGCCATAAATATAGTTCTAAAGTATGATTGTGAAATATAATATGGCACGAGAGGGAAAGGTATGGCTAACAAGCAAAAAATGTTTATACTTTGGACATGAATAGTAATATTAAACCTGGAGTGTAAATATCAAACTGCCTTCACTTCTATGACATGGCAAGGTGTCAGGGAGAAATCCTGATAGTTTTGATGCCCAATATGTATTTTTTCCTTAGAGTCCATACATACAATATACATATGCCTAAAGTGTTTTACGGATCCAGCTTCATCAGCCGATTCCCTTTGAGTCAGACAAAGAGGCACAGGGAGTGTCTACTTGCCTACTTGTTTTATATGCCAGCAAATAGCATAAAAGGTAGAATAGGCTCCCTGTTACCTTTCTCATCATTATGAGCTGTGGGACAGATTATGGTATACACATTTCAGTGCATTCCTTTCTCTGTTTATATTGTGCAGCTTATCTGTGAATACTGTGGATTTGCCAGTGCTAACTACTCCAGTCTCAAATAATTTTGGGATTTCTGTTTTATCTTTGTTTGGGTGGTCTTGAATTATTGTGGGGTCAGAGTTGCTGTCATTTCGAGTTCAGCAATCAAAACACTCACATTGTATGGTTATTACCAGTGTCTATAATTGTCTTAAAATTTTGAGTGACAAAAGTGTATTATTAGATTTTCCTTTTCAGTAAAGGAAATTAGAAAGACGTTGCCTTTTAAAGATAGGATTTTGAAGATCTCTGTATTTCAGTAGTACTGGTTTTACTACAGGTTAGAGTAGTGGAATTTGTTTTTTTGAGATGTACTCTTCTGACTTACAGTTCTACTAATGCAGTGTACTCGAGCTATAGACAATTTGTGCTTTCAGGACAGCTCACAATAGTGAGCAGTAACTCTGTTAGCATTTACAAGAACAGGTCCTTGGCTTTTTATCTTAAGTGTCAAGTAGTCAAGGAAACAACAGTATTTTTAGCGTGCTTTCTTTGAAAACCAAAGGTCTATTCGATCACAAGATGCATTTTTAAAAAATAATCAGTTACACCACTTTGAGCCAAGGATGCAGTCAAACTCATTTCCTCTTCTAGGCTGGTCAGTTTTTCATTGGAAAGAAAAAAATACTCAAGCTGTTCTCATTTGAGGTAAGTATTTAAGACAATGATTTCAGTTCCGGATACGATTTCTGTGAGGATAGAGAACACCATTTAAAAGCACAATATAGCAATTAGCAAACACATTGGTATAAAAATTATGTAAAGGCGAAGACACTGGGGCATGGCAGAAGAATGTTATTTTAGAAAGGGATGATTGCCCCGGAGAAGAAATCCAAAATAAACTTAATTTGCTGAATAGAAGTAAGCTTACATTTACTTCACTTTCTTCTTAGAAATCTAGGTACTTAAAGGTGAAACTTAGGCAACCAGCAACAAACAGCCAAGTTAATCCATTTGAAGGTTTATGATACGGCGTATTTGTCATGTAGTATGTGATACCTCTTTAAAACACAGCTTGGAAGCAATATTAATTGTAACAGTACCTGCCTAGCTGACACTAGCATCTCAATAATTTTACATGGGACTTCTGCCTGCTGTTGACTGCCTGCTGCTTTCAGTGGGGAGTGGTCAAAGTGATACCCTGCAGACGAGATCCAGCTCATAGGTGAACCCATATGGTTGCTTGCCTCTTGTGCCATGGCCTTGCCATCAGGCTGTGCCTGATGGGGAGCCCTTGCCCACACCCTGCAATCAGTAGGACAGCCTGTGAAACATTAACAGCCAAATGTTTCAGACTCCCCTGCAGAGCAGTCAGCAATTGTATTTTAAAGACACAGTGTCATGTGAACATGGACGTGCCTTCAGCTGTCCCCAGCCTTTGGAAGACTGGCCTGGGACAACACTATTCTCCTTGAATCAGCCCATCTGGCATTGCTTTAAGTCTTCAGCATATTCCACTCTGAGAGCATGTGTACTTGGCTGACACTCCATTGCCTTCAGGTTTTCCTCTTGCCTGCAGCCATGGGTCACTAAAGGACAGCCTTACTTCTTCCTGTGTCAAGCAGAGTGCTCCCTGTACATTCATTGCTGTTTAACTCTTAATTTTTAGGTAAATAGTTTTAGGTTAGTGCAAAGAGGTCATGTGAATGAGGTTCTTTTTTTTTCAGTCTTGAGCAGGAAATTTTTTGTTTGTCTGCTTTCCTCTAAAGCTTCAAGCATTTGCTTTAACATGTCTTTGAGTGTGGATAGTAACACAAACCTCTATCCTCCCAGTTCTTTTATATAGTTCCTGTGAGAAAGATACATGGTATCTGGTATGAAAAAGAGGTAGGAAAGAAAAGAACAGATTTTGAAAATTGTTTTAAAATGAGGATTTGAAAGCTCTGGGGTCACATCTAAAGAACATCTCACTGAAGAATCCGTATGCCTGTCATTTGACCCAGGCCAGGGAGCTGACAAGTCTGACTTCACATCTTCTAGGAGTACTCTGAAACATGACACATTTGAAAATCTGTTAACCAGTCTGAGGGATGCAAGGAATGACAGAGCAAACTGAAGAAAGGCAGTGTTCCCTGACACGATTCTACAAAACCCTTAAGACTCTTAGAAGCAGGGATTATGTTAATGCATAAGAAAGGCTCCTCAGAAACTCAGAAATAAGGTGTTACTTTTTAGCTACACATATCATCTGAGGAGTCATGTAATACTGAGCTAAGAACAGCAACTGAAGTGGTTATTGTTCAATCCTGCATCTTCCTTGTGCTTGTCTCTATGATTGTTACCCTACAAAAGTACATTGTGCTTCTCCATCACTGGGAAAGGTTTATTTCAAGAGATGGAGACTATTATATTGTAAGGCTGCTGAACGCAGTCCTACTCTGAGTCCTTTTAGGCCTTCTTCACACCTTTTCCTACCTCTGTTAAGAAAATTGAGTAACAGAGACCAATGACACCATCTGAAATGTTATTCTCAATTCCAGACAGCGATGTCCTCCCTTAGGAAGCAGTATGTTGGTTTCCATGGGACTATCACTAGAAGCGCAGAAAGTTTTCATGATTGTAATGAGACTAAACTGTATTCTTTGGGTCTGCACTGAGGTGTTTACAGAATGCATTTCAGGAGAACTGATGGTTGGATATTTATGACTATGACTATCAAGCTGACAAAACCTACCCCACTACATTCCTGGCAACTTACAGACTCTAATAAAAACTTCTAAAGAACTGATTTTTCTCATAGAATAAATTCTGCAGACAGTCCTGTTGACTTTGTCTAATTCTCCATGCAAATACAATGTCTGAACTATCTTGAAGGATTTTGAGCCACATTCAGGTATCAGTAACTACTTGTTGCAAGTGGTGAATAATCCGATGAAAAAAACACCGTAAGAACACATGTTATCCTGTTTGTGTATAATTCAAGACTGTGTTCATACTTGACTCCTGTTGAAACACTTCTGTCATGCAAACCAGTAGCTGATGGATGTTTATGTGCCTGCCTAGGTTCTGTCATCCTTAGCTTTAATTAAAAAAATCAGTTTATTTGTGATGAGGGAAGTCATGTTCTCCTCCTTTGAAAAGTATTTGTTGGCAGATCAGTGTCTAATATCAGTGTGCAGTGGGAGCAGGAGGGAAGATTTGCTACAATCAGGCCTGGAATCATTTTTGCGTATTTGCATGCTGTGAAATAAGCAATAAATCATGGCTTAAGCTTACTCGAGGAGGTTGCCTCTACACCTTGTAAGTTAAAGGTGAAGACCAAGGTCCATACCTTGCAGTCCAGAGTCTGCACAGTAAAAAAAGATCTAAGTTTTGTGCTATGAAGAAAAATAATCTTCCACAGTGTTTTTCCATAGCATGCTAAAGCAGTAGCTAAAACAGTTATCACCTGATGAGCATGTGTTTACTGTATCTGCTGCCAGCCTTTAGTGCTGGACTAATTTATGAGACTTCTTCGTTTATGTTGGAAGATAAAGGTAAATAAGCCTAATGGCAGGCTGATTTGTTGGTAATGATATGGGATGGGAGAGAAATCTAGAAGAAGCCTTCACCACTTTTATTCCTTGCCCTTCTCTTTGCTGCTTCATCAGTTCTTGAAGATCTGCTAGGGCACTAAGGCAAAGGTGAAAGTTTGTAGATAGTCTTACAAAACTCGGTGTCTTCAGTGTGTTTGGAGATGATGAAAAAATGAAACTGGGAGTTCCCTCTACAGTTTTGGCTTTTTCATTTCAAAATCCTGACACTCCTTTAGTAGATCCTGCCTGATAAAATGTGGTCAGTGGAAAACAAAATGTAATATACTTGCTGAATAGCAGGTATGATCTGACAGAACATAGTGAACAGAGTGTTCGCTACCCTCATCCAGAGGGTATCTGGACACTTATGCCTTCACAAGCACCCCATGGAAACAACAGAAACAAAGCCATTCTTCTTTTGGTAGAAGTTGTGTTAAGCCTATTATCCTCCTTTTTGTAGTGGAAGATGTTTGGACTTCGAAAACAGTGGAAGGTTATGCATGGATTAATGCAGTCATACTTTGACATGTCTGCATTTCACTTACTTAGGCGATGAAGAGCAGGAGTTGTGAAGCTTTGCTCCTAATGGGCATCCAAGAATTGAGCTGGTTGCACTGCTGTTGAAATAACAGCTTAAACACCGGGAATATAGAATTTATGAAAAAAGAAGCATAAAGGATGGACAAGCAAGACAGCGCTGACCTTAAGGTAAGCCTGTAGAAATAGGATTGATATTCTGCAGTAGGACTGCAAGAGAAAACATCTCAACAGTTCTGATTTCTGGAGATAACAGGATAAAGAGTACATGATAGTTATGTGGACTTTGAACTACTAAAAAAATGTCTGTTAAAAAATACACCATATGCATTTTCATATCAGTAAAGTGCTGGGGATTGGGTGTGAGAATTTGCAGCATGAGAATTTGTGTGGCTCTGCTGAAGAGATTTTTACGTCTTTGTATTAGGTTACAAATAATAAGTCTTGATTCCAGGGAAGACTGAGAATTTCTCATGTCTGAAAGAAGATGCACAACTTGGAAAAACATGACAGAAATTTGCAGTCAGAGGAATATGTACACCTAACCATGCCCCAGACAAAGTCCAGAGCATCTGCATGTGCTCAGATACATGTTTCAGGTTTCTTACAGGGTTCAGATTTGGATGAAGAGTGGGCCTGGTAACAATGACTGATATGTCCTATTAAAAGAACATTTATTTAATTTCTAAGCATTGGTGAAACTAGCAGGTTGAGCTGTAAGTTTCTATGCTGACTCAGGAGTATTTGAGAAAATTTAATTGAAAATATTATCTTAAAAAGTCGTAGCTTGGAAAAGAATGAACATACTGTTTGTCACCTGTTAAAATTTCTAGCAGTGCATTCTGTTATTGGAAGCTGTAATGTTTTTTTAAGGCCTACTGTTTAAGAAGTCTAAAGACAAAATAGAAGCAGTGTAAGAAGCAGAAACTTTTGTTTGGCAGGGGGCTGGAAGCAGTTTTCTTATCCTCCTTGTCTTTGAAGGAATAGTTTATGTGAAATCACTGCTAAGTTTAACAGCTAATGTTTCAAAAGGCCCTGAGGCAGGACCCAGGGCTGATCAGGCTTTTCTCCTCTGATTTTTGGAGTCTGGAGTCTGCTGACCTGGGTGCTTGACCGTACAGTGGGACTATCTTCTACATGGTGCTCTTGGTGGCTCTCCTCCCATCCAGGCTCCTACGCTGAGACAGTGTGCTCCGAAATCAGGGCTCTCCTTTAGGGGAGGAGGAGGGAGAGCTGGGAACTGTGGAGGAAGATGAGACTTGGTCAGGAAAATTAGAAATGGAGAGACCTGAAAACAGGAGAAGCATCTAGAGGGAGTGAGTGGGTAGGAAATACAGATAAAATCCAGAGGCAGATGGACAGAGCTCACAGTGAATACAGTGTCACAACTGGAACCAACAAAATAAAAGCAACATTAAAGCAAAAAGTAGATGAGAAGGCAGGGCGAAGAAACCAAAGAACTATAGGCTCGGATTGATTATAGGAAGAGTGTAAGTTTGAGACAAAAGAAAATGGAGATTGAAAGACAAGTGAGGCTTGAGAGACAAGTGCCCACTGGGGGTGTGGGGAGCGGGCGCTGAGCCCGGCATTCGGCGCTCCCGTGGGGAACGGCTGTCCCACGCCGCGGAGACGCCCTCGGGGCAGCGGGCACCTCCCTATACTGGGGGGAAGACCGGCCGAGCAAATAAATGAGAAGCCAGGGGTAAAGGACGGCGCCTCAGCCGGGAGCCGCCGCTCCCCGCCGAGGCGCCGCCCGCCCGCCCCGCCATCGCCGCCGCTGCGGGACAAGGATCGCCGGCGCCGTCGGGGATGGCGGCGCGGCGGGACCTGCTCTTCCCGGAGCTGGGCTCCGATTGCCGCGGCGGCCGGGAGCGGCGGGGGGGCGGCTGGCGGCACCCGCCCAGTGAGCGCTGCGATGCGTCGGAGGGCCGCCCACCTCCGGCACCCCCGCGGCCGGCCCGCCGCGGCGGCCGCCACCCCGGCGCCCGGCAGGTGAGGGCAGGGAGAGCAGGGGGAGGGCAGCGGAGGCGGGTGGCGGAGCGGTATGGGGTCTCGCTGCTCCTCGCCCAGGGACCGGCTCCTCTGCCGGAGGAGCTGAAGTCGTCGGGACTGATCCTCTTGGCCCTCGTCCGGGCCAAAGTCTCCCTCGGCCTGAGCGCGAGGGAGGCGCCTCCGAAGGGAGAGGGCGATGGGGCGGCCGGCTCACAGGGGCACGGCGTCCGGACAGCTCTTCATTTCCCCGTGGTTGCGTTCCCCGTGTCATGAGTGGCATTTGCGCACATCTGTAAACTCCATTGGACTTCATCTGAAAGTCCGGGTGGCCTGGGGAGAAAGTAGGTCTGTCGGACTGATGGCAAAGAGAAAACCCCAGGCCGCAGGGGGCGGTTTTTCCGATGATTTAATGTTCTGGTGCCGGTGCTGATTAACCCCCTGTGCTTCTGCAGATGTGGACTTGAATGATTTTATGCATGCACACCTGCTCCTATTCCAGTAGCCATGAAAGGCTTCCAGTAAAGAGGGTTGCCCACGTTAAGAGCAGGACATCGACTGGTGATTTTGTTATAGTGCCATTTGAATGCCATGAGGTTTAGAATGGTTGTACATAACATGGGAGAAAAATGCCCATAGCTCTAGTAAATTTTCACTTCTTTTTGCCATGAGGCTCACTGAAACCTTCCACACACACACCCCCGCCTTAAATGTAAAGACGAAACATGTGAGATTCAGATGTTGGGGTTTTAAGAACAGAGCTCAGATACTATAAGTAAAATTATGAGACTGGATGGTGTTTCACAGAGATCATGATGTGGCAATGTATCCAATGTATCCATTACTGATACATTTGCTGATACAAGAAATAAGTTTGCAGTAGAATATTCTTTGTCAGTATTCCTGTTTGTGAATATGACTTTCAAAATGCATAGTATCTGTTTGTACGCTGAGAAAAAACGAGCTAGCGTTTTAAGTTGTAAATACCTGAATTTAAACCACAAACTCCTTTTCTTGGTACCAAAGCAGAGTGGCCAGTTTTTAGAGATTTGGTGTATTTTGGACCTCCCAGGGGAATTGCAGTGTTTGTTATCTATAGGAGTAAGCTTGTAGTGGTATGAGGCTAAAATGAGTTTAAGGAAACATCATAGTTTTTTAACAAAAAAATATGCTCTGAAGCTGTGAAATCTGTTTGGAGACTTTTCTTTGAGAAGTTTATTTTATACCATCACAACCTTATTCAAAGTAGTAACTGGCTGACATAGTATTATTAAAAACCATGATAAGTAGCAAATAGGTTAAGGATAAGTTTCCTTAATCATTTTGTGGCTTGATAAGGGAGAAATTCTGAAGCTTTCTTGGCTGTTACAAGGTAAGGGGGACAGAAATTACCCAATAATGGATGTGCTGAAGTATATTGTCCCTGGAAATAACTAGTATCAGGAAGAAAACCTAAGAATCATACAGAAGCATACCAGAGAAAGGTATGTGTCGCTGAGCTCCACCTTCACTTTTTCTTCTTTTTTAAAAAAGCATTGTAGGGACAGGGAGAAGACAAGATAATTGTTACCTTTTTCTTTTTTCCCCCCATTTGTGACCACGTAAGTGGAAGGCAAAAAGTCACGTAGCCAATCTATAGGCTGAGGTGGCCATGATTTAGCAAGTTTTGATCTTCCGTTGGTGTTTTCAGACTAACTCTATCAATCATTGTGTAAAGCTTACCTGATTCTTGTAATATGTAAACATATTTCTGTGTAATATGCATACTAGGAGAACATTTGTGATCCACTCTGTGTGCCTTGAATTACCAGTTCTTTTGCTTTATGTTCTCATCTCTAACATTTTACCTCAGTTTTTGAGAGCTGGTTGTTCCTTCTCCTACCAGTCCTGAAAGAAAAGACTCCCCTTTGAGGGGCTATAGCTCTAAGTGAAGTGCTTAAGCCTCAAGAAAGGCAGGATTTATTAAGCACTTGTCTTCATCCTTTCCTTGAGGCTAGCGTTGCTTTGCCTCTCTGCTGTAGTGCAGTTGCTGGTACGCACTGTTCTGAGTTGTCCAGTTCCCTCTGTCCATGGTACAGGAACAGAGAGAGGCATTTAAAAAGAGTTTCTGGGATTTCTTGCTCTGGTTTTACCGGGACAGAAACTGGGTGCTGTCGTGCTGCTTATTGGTAAAGGCAAGACAGAAGGGTTTTTTAAAACCCACTGATGATGTGACATTTCACTGTCACTGTTTCCAAATCAAACGACCTTGGGTTGCTAATGGAATGAATGCTTCTGTTTTTTCTTAATTATTAAGTCTCAGTGATGAGAATTGAGTTCAGCCCTCTTCAGTGTTGTCAGTCATGATGAAACCCTGCACAGGAACTGTGATAGGGCAGACACTTGCCTCCCAGTCTTCAGTGGTTTCAGGTGTAATAACCTGTAACTTGGTAAACAGCAGTGGCTGCACCTTGGTGCCAGCCCCACAGTGTCAAACACTAACTTTTTTTCATTACAGAAGTGGTTTCCTAGCTGCCACATAGTGCTAGGGATTACACAGAGGTGATGACGGACTCGGTTACACCTATAAAGGTTTGGTAGCCTGTTGTGACTGTAGTGTCAGGTGGGTTAGGCTGCATTGCTGAAGTTGGACTGTGGATATAGACTTTTTACCAGCCTGGCTGGGGTGGGGTGATCCCAGGTTTGATCACAGCCCTACTGCTATAAACTACTGCATTTGTTTATATTTTATTGGTGCAATTTAATCCCCAAAGAGGGGTAGAGGAGCTTCCGCTAGTACATCCCAAGTACTTATGAAATATATTCGTCCCCCCGCTCACCAGCTCACCAGCATTTTGGAAAGTCAAATGATGGTGCTGTGCAACCTCAGCCCTCTCTGAGCTTGCCCTGCTCCTTGCAGTGCCCTCCTTGCTCTGGCTGTGTCCCTTCCCTCACCCCTCATGCCAGCGCAGCTCACAAGACTGTCCGAACACAGATGCAGCTGGGCAGCTCAGTGAGAAGGGCGCGCTCCCAGGAGGCTGAGTGGACTTTGAGGCTGCCACCTGGGGGAGAGAAGTTGGTAGTGGGGTGAAGCAGAGACCTTTTAGGTTGCAGCGGGGTGTGCCTGGGGATGCAGCCTGGTGTGGTGGGAGCCAGGAGTCGCAGCCTGTCTCGGTGCTGGGAGGGCAATGGCTACAGCTGCTGCTAGTCCTGCCCAGCCTAGCACACACAGCAACCATAGCTACTCCTTGCTGCTAAGCCCCAGGGAAGCCCAAGCCTTTGCAGGTTTCTGTGGCTGCTGTTGCAGCCTCCAGTGCAACAAACCAGGTGATAGGGCTGGCATCACAGAATGTGTCTTGGCGCATGGGGCCAAAGGCAACGAAAGCCCTGGTGGAAAGCCCGAGGGTGTGTTCAGATGGACTCTGTGGCAAAGGGGCAGGAGGACATGTCCATCCCCGCAGACTCCGGTGGCTGCTCCCAGGCTCTTCCTCCAGCTGGGTTGAGGCAACTGTTTGTCTGCAGTATTCGGTGGGCAAACTGTGCCTTACATTTGAAAGCAAGCAGCACCCCAGAGGAAAGCTTTTTTTTTTTTTTCTTCAAGGTGGTGGGGTGGGCAGAGCCAAGAACAGTGAGCTGACATAGGTGGGACCATGCCTTCCGCTTCCTCAGAAATTATCTGAGCTGTGCTCCCTCTCTCTTTGGAAAATGGCATTTCAGTCCTATAAGAGTCTGCCTGTTCTTGAAGTGTGTGTGAGAGCTGCTGTATACAGTTGTCAGGCCCATGAATATTTTATTACTGTGTGAGATAAGCAATACAGCAAAAGAAGCAATGCTGACAGGAGTGAGAGTCAACAGTCATGGGGGTCCAGAGGTGAGCTTTGTGGGTTGCTCACATCCTTTAAACTTCATAGTATTGCAGTTTAATATAAATGGCTATCAAGCTGTGACTAACTGGGGCCCTTCATGCTTCCTCTAGCTGAATTTTGCAAACTGTATTTGTTTTCCACTTTAGATACTTTAGATATGTCCTGTCTTCAGAAAGTCACTTATCTAGTCAATATTAATCCCTGTGTTATGAAACTATAAAACAAACAAAAGAAAGCTCTGAAAAATTACCAGCAGGTAATTTTCTTCTCTTCCTCCTCCTGCTCTAAACTGGGAAGAGCTTCGTGCTGTATAATTTTGGATCCTTTGATGAAGGAATGCATTTGTAACAGTAGTGGGGTGTTGATCTCAGTGATCACGCAGTACCAGGTAGGTGAGACCCAATTTCAAATATAGCAAGTTGATTAGCTCTCTGCTAACATCAAGTGCTGAACAAAGAAGCAGGACTGGCTTCCGCTGATCCCATAGTGGAAATCTGAGCAAAACTTGAAGCTTTGTATTGACCCTCTGAGTAGTACACCTGAAGCATAATTTTCTTATGGCTGCCTGGATTTTAACTTCTTTAAAATGACTTGCAACAAGATAATTTCAAAGGGGACATGTAACTTGCCTTGCTTGGGATTTTCTGATTATATTGCCTTAGCTTTTATTAGACCAAATGCTTGATTTTCTTTGGGATATGCATGGTACTACAGACTTCCAAAATATTGTCAGTGAGAGAGGCAGGAGTGTTCATTAAGGAAACCCTGCAACTTTTGTCTCCAAAAGAGAGACAGTAAAATAAAACCATTACTATATTTAAGGATGTATAATAGTTTGCAAATATAGTTTGGATTAATTTGCTATTTCCTGCTGTATTACTGGTACCTGCTCTTGTTTGCTAAAAGTTTTATGTGTCTCTTATAATTTATTCTCCAAGTTGGACTGTTTTCCACGAATTAAAATCTTCAGGAGACGTCTCTCTGTATCTTTATGTATGACTAGGTTGTTAAACAATCCACATTTTATGCTGATCATTGATTTGGTAAGAGGAGATGATATACAGTACTGTAATGTATTCTAATGCTGGCAATGCAAGACAAATGGCAGCTTTTTAGCAAGGGAGCTGCCGTCAGCTTTAGGCACAGGTTTTTCATTGCCTGTATGGGCCACAGTTACAAAATAGCCAGATCCAAACTTCCTCAACAATTGTGGTGTTTCTAGAGCAGTGGGTGTTGGAGTGGCCTGGTTTAGGTGGAGATTTTTGTCATTTCCAGCTGGGGAGTGGACCAGAAAACCTGTTTTTAAATAATTTGCAGATATCTAATGCCACTAGGATTTTTAGCAATGCTTTTGTGGCCTGTTTCAAGGATAGGGCTGAGTAAAATAAACAATGATACAAGATTTCTTGGGTTAGCTCATTTGCAAAAGCCTGGGCTGTTGGCAGAAATGTTAAGGTGAAGGCCTCTGTGGCCTTCCCCCTCTAGTCCAGTGTCACTGGCTGTGCAGGGGGCCAGGAGACTGTGCTTGGACCCTCCAGCTGCAAACCAGGGGTCCCTCCATGAGCACCTGCACCCTGAGCTGGATGTGCTCTTGGGGCAATGCTGTTTGATGTGCTTCTCCAAAACATTACATGTTCGCTGTAGCAGAAAGGGTTAATTAATTAGTTAATAAACTTAAAAAATTAAAAGTAATAAATTAATTAAAGGCCTAGTCCTTCAGACTGGGCTAAGCTTTCTGTCAGTCGGCTAGCTCTGTACTCCAGGGGTCAATCTGGAGCTTCTTTGACAAGGAGAGAATTTTGTGTTTAGTATTTCCTGCATTTTATTGTCATGACTCCACTGCTATTTGCATTCAGAAATATTCTTCCAGTTGTGTTGCTTGGTCTACTCTGAGATCAGAAGCAATGTGTTGGAAAGCCCATTACAGTCAAATGATTTTTCTTTTATTGGCCAAGTTTGGGATCAAAATATTGGAAACATTTTTATGAGCCTTTGGTGTACGGCTCCGATCCAGAAAAGCAGTTAGGCATACATACTTAGCTTTTAAGTGCAGTCGATTAAATGTGAGAGAAAATGCTGTAGCACAATGTTGGTTGAAGGCTGAATTTATGTGTTTCTGTGAAGGTGACATGCTCCATTTGTCCACTTTCTGTGCTAAGGAAATTAATCTCTTTTCAATGTGGCTGAAGATTTTTAACAGGTTCTGTTATCCCTCTGACTTAGGTCTGCGTTTACCCTGCTAGCACAGGTGACTTCTGTTAGTGTAGGTAGTGTGTCTGTGAGGATTTGTGAATATATTTACAGATTATGTGTTTGAATTAATTAGTAGGAAATAATCACAGAAATTCTGCTGTAACCTGAAATGATATATGGTATCTTTAAAAGGAGAAAATAGAGAAACTTTTCATTGCTATTGAATCTGCAGTCTGCCTACGAAGGCAGTTTGGGATTAACTGATAGTTGTCTTGTAGTTTGGCATGGTGAACAACAGTGGAAGTATTCAAATGAAATTATGTGCACAACATTTTTTGAAGTATTTTTGAAATGCAGTGATGAAAATTTTCTTGCAAATTCAGTTACTTAAAAGGCAGTATTTCAAAAGATGTGCACAGTCCTGAAAACTTGGGCAAAGGAGTAGTAAGAAAGACTGGAAAAGCAAAAGATGCTAGTTAGTAACAGATGTACTGGGGTACTATAGTGATGGAGGTGTGGGGAACCACAGTGTGTCTGTGTTACAAAGCCAGGCTGTTGCCTTCTGTCAGTGTAGCCTGAACACAAGGAAATTCCAGAAGACCTGAGAGTTTGTTGAAAACCTCACATTGGGTCAATATTTTATTGCACATGACCCTGGAGTTTTACAATGCACTTCTACCCTACATGGATCCAAAGTGGTGTTCTTTGTTACAGTCAGTTGTTATATTGCTTGATACCATAAGCATGCATGTAATGGATGCTGAACCAGAAAGTTCCTGCCGTGAAAAGCTTATTGAAGACAGCCGAAGTTGGAAATCTCTTTAATTCTGGAAGTAATTTACCAGTTGCCATGGGATGCAGAAATACTGCTGAAGTCCTGTTTTCCACTTCAGAATTATGCATAAAATGATGATACCTGCAAGTCCACCTTAGCTTTTATAGCTCAGGAAGAATTTCTAGGGGTAAGAGTTCAAGAGATACCAATGTGCTTATAGACTGAGCTCTTGTGAAAGAGTCTTGAGTGTTAGCTTACAAGAACTCTGGCTGCATTTCAGCTATCTAATGTTCTTGAAAGTGACTTGCTCTACATGTAGTTAATTTTTAAAAGGGCTTAAGACACTTTAGGACACTGTGCTGAACACAGGAGCTGGATTCTTTCAGTGGCTGTAATAAGGGGAAATTCTTTCCCTCTCCTCACTATGTATTTGAATAAGGGTTGGTCACACACTGACCTACACTGACTTCTCACAGGTTACCTGAAAATGGTGTCTCCCTCCTTCCCAGGCACTGAAAATCAATTTTGGATCTCTTCGGTATTTCTAATTCTTGCCATCAGCAGTAAAGGTGCTTTACAACTACTGTATAAGTATACTGGAGTCCTGAGGCAAATCTATTAGCCCCAGGATTATCTTGCTATTTAACAAGTATTTGCTTTCATTTAATGATTTTGAGGGTAACAATTTCTTAACTGGAAAAGTGGTTATATGGTGCATAACTATACTTATTTTTTTTGCTGAGATTCTGCCAAGCCTGCTCAGAAATGCAAAAATATTGGCTGTAATAGTTCAGATCTTTAGGAAAACAAATTCTTGAGAAGTGACATAGAGCACTGGTTGTATGTAGTGTGTTCACTACACACGCACAGTGTGTGCAAAGCTGGGGTATGGTGCTTGGCACTTTTCAGCTGTTGAAGTAGTGTTTTGGCTAAGACACAAGATATAAATTATTGTGCTCTGTTATATGTGCAAATTTGTTGCAGTTTCAGAAAGCTACTTGTAACTTTATTGTTCTGGCTAGTTTCCAGCATGACTGTACTTCGCCTAAATGAACTAAACTGGCTAGTCATTATATGATTTCTCATTTTCTGCTTGTCTGGATTTACAATATGTGATTAAAGGCAGTTGCTGCTGTTTTGTCCAATACATGGTTATATTTCAATAATGGATGAATTTTTTCTGATACAGAGATGTGTGCCTTTTAATTTCCTTTTGCCGGGAATTGAACAGTGTCTGGAGCAGCTTGCTGTTTCATTAGAAAATGTGTTATTTTAGGGACATGGTTTAGTGGTGAACTGGCAGTGTTAGGTTTACAGTTGGACTCAGTGGTCTTAAAGGTCTTTTCCAACCGATATGATTCTGTATGCATGTATTCTGTGTCTGTGTCTGTGCCTTTCACACCAAAGGGAACATAAGTGCAGCTAATGGTACTAAAAATTTGTTGTTTAGTATTGGAAGTGTAACCTATTTTTCCTGAGTTTGGTACTCAACCAATGAACAGTGCTTATTGTCTGGTCTTGAAGGGGTGAATGTTTCTTGCAGATCTTGGTTTAGTAAACCTAATTCAGGAGCAGGACAAATGCACATTAGCCTCTACTTATCAGTGTTTAATTTGTGCAGTGCATCTAAAGCCTTTGACTCTGGCAAGTCCTTTATGAGGGGGTGGGGTCGGCTGGGGCAGAAAAACGTAGCAGCAAAAGCTGAAGCATTCACCCATTTGCACTGGATGGGTAGGTGGCGAAAGCAGTGTGGGCACCAGTACAGCCAGTGATTGCAGGGCTATGTCACCCCATCCTCTGAGACAGCTGAGCCAAGAATTGTGTTCCTGCTCGGTGACTCTGGTGGGATGGTGACACAATCACTTGCCTCACTGATGGCACCCCCAGATTTTGGAGGACAGATTACCTCCAGACTTGGTTTTTAGATTCTTTCTGCCCTTGTTCCCCAATAGCAAGGGTTTGAAAGAAATTAGTGGGGTGGTTGTTTCCCTAAATTTTATGCTTTGATCTCTTTCTTTACTTCTGGAAACCTTAGTTTTTGAACATTACTTATGCTTAACTAAATCTGACCTGACGGTGTCCCTTTAATACCATATTATGCAAGGATCTTAGACATTAAAGATATTTGAGAAGTGATTAAAAGCAATTTTCTAAAAACTACTCATGTGCCTTAAATTTCAGAGCCAAACTCTTGCCACTCCATTGACTAAATCAGTCTAGAAATCTCCAAAGCCTCTTCTGTGGCAGGGAAGTATAAGTAGCAATCGTAATCCTCAGATTGGCGAGAAACTAGAAAACTCCCAAACAAAGGTCTCAGGACTTTCTAGAAGGAAAACTGGAAGGAAGATTGCAATGTAAACATGGCTTCAGGTCTTCTGTGTATGAGAACAGAAATTTGCCAGTCAGAAGCAAATGTAGGTCTACTTTTGTCTCCCTGGGGGTTTGGTGATAGAAAGGATATGGGTTGATGCTGGCTGAGGTATATGTTTCTCACTGTAGTGATGGGAGGAATTTTAATTTGATGTTGAAATTTAATTAAATGATGACAGTTTTGAAATGTTAGCCAGAGTTTTATGAAAGGAGATATACATGTTACCGAGGTCTTTTACAAAGCTAGGAGCCAAGAGCGAACAGTCGTTCAGAAGTCTCCTCTTTTCATTTTTAATTGCTCAGCCATGAACTTGTGGATAGCTGTAAAAGGCATGAAGGTTTAAAACCTTTTTCCTGATTATACAATTAGCTTAGAAACCTAAGAAAGGCCTTAGCTTGAGAAATGAGTGTTATTGTTGCAGTGTAAATTTTACATACCAAGTGAAGATTTTACCTTATATAAAACTAAGAATAATGGAAAATGTTGCATCTCACAGTGTTTCAGTTCTGAAATTGGTGCTTCACAAGACGAAATGCAGTGATATAGCCTTCCATTTTATTTTTTTCTTATGATTGATTGGAATTTCAATATATATATTTTTAAGTAGTACCATCTGTTCAGGAAATGCATTAAAGACAAAAAAAGGTGGACTTTGCAATCAATTTTTTTTGCTATAGTCACATGTTTATCATTTGACCTGAAAATAAATGTTGAAGTACAGGCTTCATCAGGATCATATATAGATGACACGCTATCTAAGTACCGCTTTTTTAAATGTAAAAAATACAGGAAGCAAGGAGGTGAAAGACCACAGCATAGGCAACACTCTGGTAAATGCTTTCTGTAAATAAGCAAAGATTAATGTTGAAATAGCTGTATGGGAAGATGTTATGTTGCTTTGAAAGGCAGGGTGAAAACTCCTTATTGTATCAACTGCGCTTTGAAATGTTGTTTTCAGTCCTGTTTACTGAGAATCCTGAAGTGACATTAACTGAGATGAGTGTTGACTACGGGAGTCTCTGTGCCACTAAGTGAGGTGCATCTTTGGTGCTTCAAGATTCAAAGGTCAAATAAATTTCATAGTGATCTTGTTCATCTGAAATAAATGGGAATTTTGTCAGTGACCTCTGTAGTAGCAAGGTTAGATCCATGGCATATGATGCGAAGCTATAGGGTTTTTTTTCCATTGGCTTTGTTGGACCTTGACCCTGAACCTTTGTGACGAGAGTGGCCTGATCAGCTGTAGTGTGTGTGATGGTCACTGTCCTTACTGCCTCAGCTGCAGAATTCAGGTGCTATTGAACCAAATTGAAAAAGGATACACTAAACATCCTGAATTTTAAGTGTTGATATTTTTGTCTTTACGCCAAACTTCCCTTCAAAATCTAAAAAAGAGAGATCTTTTTAGAACAAGGTATGTTTTTAAGGAGACAGGCTACATGTTCAGAAAGCTGATAGTAGAGAAGAAACTTTTTCATTTCCCATATTAGATGCTGTAACTTCAACTTACACAGTATGTTGCCATCTCTGAGGACTGTAAGTTATATTTTGGTTTGAAATAACCACACCAAACAGCTGTTGTGTACCAGATGACCTCTCCCCCATTTGAAATTACTGATTTGTGTTTTATCTTGTATTGTGTAACTTTCTGATGAGGAACACTGTGCTTTGGGGGTAAAAATGTCTTTGACACCCCTTTTCAAGTGTAATCACATATGGATTAGCTGAGTGCTAGTGCCTTGCTCAGCCGGCAGCATGTTTTGCTGTTGGTGCCTAGGCTGATGCAATGCTTCCCTGTTACACCGGGCTGTTGATCTCCAGTGATGGCCTTCACACCTGGAAAGATACCCAGGTAATTCTTGATTTCTAGAATATGTCTTGCTAGAGGTAAAGTAGCTCAAGGTAAGTTACCTGAGACTGTGCAATGCCAACAGCCTCCTCAAAATTACTTTAAACTAATAGTACTGTTACTAAATTAAAGTGACAGCAGTTGGATGTTGTTCTTCTCTCACAAGGCTAAGCAATGCTGTAGGGCTTGTCAACCTGTTGACCATTCTGTTATACCCTTTCCTGTTAATGAAAAGTTTAGTAAAGTTCATTCTTATCCAAGGCACCCCATAACTTAATGAGACTTTTTGTTCCCTAATTCTCATTGAAAACCATCTACCAGAAACAGTAATGGGAGTCCCAGGGTATTTCAGTGTTTCACTTGGTATCTCAAACAACACGAATAAAGTGGTTTAGGAAGGGTAAAACAAAACTGATTGCTAACAAGAATACTAACAAAAGGTTTTTGAGAGAAGTTCCTACCTGCCCTTGGGTAATGAAATTTGCTTCACTGTTTCCGAGGTTTTTCTCTAGATTTAATTTTTGCACCTTGTCTTCAATAGGTCTCTTTCTAAGATAATTAATTTTCTTGCCTGCCTGTGCTCTGTCCAGCCCCGAGGGTCTTCCACACTGTTACTCCTTCATTTGAAGCTCAATGAGACACAATTCAATTAGTTCATCCCAGAAGAATATTCGTGCACACCAATACCAGCAAACTGCTTTTTAATGATCTCTTTCATCTTTGTCAATGGGGGCCTGTTTTAGAGTACTGTAAAACCAAAGGTAGGACTCCCATTGGGTGGAATCTGGGTCCCCACCTGCAGACAAGCTGATACTTCACTCAGGTAGCTCATTGCCCTCCATAACTGTGTGACAGGCTGGGAGATTATGCAGTGGTATTTAGGGATGTGAAGCTGAAGTAAAAAACCTTAGACAGGCCTGCTTTATTAAGGATCATAATTCCATTCAGGAGATGAGAGAGGTATTCTCTTTCATAAGAATTATTGCTGAACTCCCATAAAATGCTCCCAGTAGCACTCCTAATAAGTTGAATTACTGGCATTCTCATTAATTTAATTCTTTTCTAAGTCATTGTACAAAGAAGTATGGAGACAAGTACTTACCATAAGTACTTTTACAGTGTTGATATTTTGCAGAGGAGCAATCATTTTTAAACATGAGGACTGAAAAAGGAGTCAGTGTTTATTATTTGATTACTGTTTGCCTTGTATGCCTAATCGTAAACTAGGGTCCTACTGTGCCGTGTCCTAGAGAGCTTTCTGTCTATGATAAGGTAGACAATAGGTAGACAGAGAGTGAGATGAACTTGAGAAACAATGGGACAATAATGGTCAGTATACTTGTTTTTATTCTTTATGATAAAATATGTCTATTGTGTGTTTCATTGGGGGGGTAGTTCTCTTTGATGACAGGAAAAAATCATTTGCTTCCAGTGTTGACTAAATTTAGTCCCAGATATCTAATGTGGAGCTATGTAAAACTTGGGGGTGAAGAGCTAGGACTGCTTGAAGTTCTAGCTTCAGCTTATAGTGTCTTGTTTTGTCTAACATAGTGATGGGAATTGTTCTGAGTTATGTTTATGCATATACAGCCGTGAAGATGTTATAGAGCAATTTTTGGCATTATGTTCTTAAGTTCAGGAATGTAATTATGTTTGAAATGTCTTTTCAGTCCCCCAAATCTTGGATCGAAGAGGCCTTCAGTAAAAGAGAATGTGCACATATTATTTCCAGTTCAAAAGATCCTCACAGGTAAAACAATGAATTTCACTTTCTTTCTGTTACATTTAGAAATAATCAGAATAATTTTTTATGGGCATTGTGTGTAGCTTAGGTGAATTTCTTTGCAGTTTTACAATGCCCTGGTTGGTGATTGCTGGTATTTACTGGTTTTGATAGATACTGTCACCAGTACATTTTAAATGAGGCTGATCGTTTGAATTAGAAATTGGCAACAATTGACCTTCCTGTGCTTCCTAGATGTGCTGCTCTTAGTCCAATAATCAAAACTGTGGTATGGCATCCATTTGAGAGATTGAGTTACCTGGAGTTACTGCTGCACAGGAATTCTTAATCCTGTACCACCATCTTCTCCCTTTCTCAGAATAGCACTTGCTGATGATCACAGCCTTCTGAGATAGAGGTTTCTGCTCAGCCTGGCCTAGAGTGTGAAAAGAGTAAGGAAAAGATCAAATCCTCAACCCATGTTTTAGGACCCGAGAAAGCAAACATAATTTGACATTCCAGATTGTGTAATCTAGTAGATGGTGTTGCCTAAATAAACTTGTTGAGATCACATTCCAATGATGTAAATTTGTAAGTTTGATCATATTGTTTTGAACACATGGATATATAGAGTAGCTAAGACAGATAACTCATCTATGAAGTGCAGATTTGACATACAGTCTGAGATGTAAAATAAACCACTGAAGTTACCCAGTAAATCTTCTAGGGGTGAGTGCAGAAGAGCATAGCCTTTCATGCTGTGGGTGAGAATTTTTTCACAGGTGAATTGATATTTTATGAATACCATTACAGATGTTTTCTTTTATACAAGCATATATTAATTATCCATCTTTTGTCACAGATGTCCTGCAGGATGCCAGGTGTGCCAGAATTTAATCAGGTAGGTGTGCATAAATATATATCTATGATTTTTATAATGACCTAAAGTTAGCAATGTGCATTCCTAGTCAAGGAAGTAATGACAACAAAAATAACCTTCCTCTTATATTGTCAGAGCAGCATTTCTGGGGTTGTGCTGGAGAATGTTTAGCATAAATCTGGGTAAAAATAAATTGTATGATAACCTTTAATTTATTTGCAATAGAAAATTATATCCAAATATTTTGTGTGGATGAGTTTGTCTTAATCTTCTCCTGAGGAATGGAAGACAGAAATGTGCCTTTGAATGGGAGGCAGTTCCATCTATAACCCAGGTGATATGAAGGACAGTGAGATGAAAGCAATGGAGAACTATAAGAACTATGGAAAAAGGAAGAATAAAGTAGAGGGAGAAGACAAATCATAATAGAAACATTCCTGATGATAGGTTTTCTGAAGACTTTTTCATTTTCTTTGCAGTGGGTGTTCTGAGTCCCACTTTAGGGAAGATGAACAACAAAAGTTGCATCCCTTTGGTGCTTTTAACTTGTGTTTGGTTTTCAGACAGCTAGTATTTTATGGCTTGTATTAATTAGTTGTTTTCCATCCAACATTTTTTGTTCAGCTGGTGTTCCCAAACAGGTTTCAATACTGTATGGTTATGATAATAAATTATCAGGTGTCGGAACAGAAATTTTTAACTTTCCTTGACATTTTTTTTTTTTCTGTTAAAGGCCTCTGAAGGCTGAAGCAACAGAAAACAATGAGTTTCCAATAACTAACAACTAGCAAGCTGGTACTAACTAGGACTGTCACCTGCACAAGCATGGTTATTTGCTTTTTCATTATGCTTCACATTTTATTTTGCGTGAAACAAGAGTTACATTTTCCAAACAACGAATGAGTTACCCCTTGAAATCAGATCACTGCAAAAGGCCAATAAACAGAATAGTGTTGGCCTTGTAAGTAAGGAAAATTATCTGTGTGGCATTTGAGGGAATGGTCGCGTGTTTATTTTGCTTTAGAGCAGAAGAGTAGAGATTCAAAGATTTTTGCAAGTGTTGTGGAAGTAGAAATGCAGGGACAATTTTAATGCGTCCTGCTAACCTGCAAATACCCACATGGGTATCTACGCTGGAGTAACTTGTCCTTCAAAATATGGTGGTTTAAACCCCTCTAAATCGAGACTACAGCAGTTCTGCAGTCCTCCCACTTCTTTTTGGAGAGTGACCATGTTGTTACTTGGTCTGGGAAGCTCACGGGTATGAAAATTAACCTGGGGGTGTGGAAAACCAGACCAGCATTAGGTTTCCACCAGATAATCCTCCTAATCAAGCACGGTTTAGCTGCATGAATGTGAATACTTTAGTGTGAGAGGAAGGAAGAGAAACCGGAAATGTGCACCCCATAGGGTGGGTATGTTTTTTTCTTTCACCTTTCTCTGAAAGGCATTCTGTACCATTGTGGTTTTTTTATCTTGTTGTTTCTTTCACTTTTCGTTGAGCATTTTCATGCTGTTTTAAATTCCTGTGAATCCTATTTGTCGGTCTGTCTATATATGCATAATGTGTGTGGGTGTCTGGTGTTCATTTCAGTAAGCCATTATTTTGCAAGTACATTTTCCCAAATGTTAACTGTTCTTGTCTTCTTGTATATCTGAAGGTGTACCCAGAGCTTTGTTCTAGAGAAAATTTCTGTTCCTAACAAGGGGAAATAATTTTCACGAGTGTTACAACTGGTTATATTGTATTTATTAGATCAGCAATGAAACAGGTTTTGGTCCTCCTGAGATCTGTAATTTTCCACAACAGTCCAAAAGTGATGTGAACGTACTTGATGGCTACTGTAATTTGAACTAATATTGTAGGCAAATGAAATCTGTTAATGATTTCTTACTTGCAGAGAACTTCCAAGTTTTGCAAACAGTTTATGAGTTGGTTATGCAACTATTTGCTGATACTAAGTAGAATAACTCCATTTAGTAGTTGCTAATCAAATTTGAGTAAATAACTGGCACCTTTGTCCATGCTTCCCTGGTGTGTTGAAATGGCCTCTATTTACCCTTCAGTGCAGTGCTCACAAACTCATCCTGGACAGCACCTAGACCGATCGCACTGCATGAATATTCAGGAATGCTGTGCCAGACTTCAGCATCCTTACACATCTGAGATGTTCTCACAAATTGTCTCTGTATCTGACCTTTTAGGCATATTATTTGGATGCAGTCTCTAAAAAGCTGCCTGCTAGGGCATCAGATTTTGTAATTTGGCTACTGCAGTTACTTTTATCTCAGTGTCAACCCTCCAGGATTCCCCTTGTTTCTCAAAGTGTGACTTTTCTAGGAGTCTGCTTTTGTGTTGCTGACATTGCTCCCTCCTTCACTAGTACCTTCGTGAGCCTCTGAGGCAAAAAAAGTAAAGTCATTGCAGAGACACTTTGAATCAATGCCTATGATGTATTCATATGATCACAGGATAACGCAGGCTGGCAGGGACCTGGGGAGGTGTCCAGTCCCAGGCACTGCCCAGAGCAGGCTCAGCTGGGGGAGTTCAGACAGGGCTGCTCAGGTCTCCATCCAGTCAGGGTGTGAAACTCACAAGGCCAGAGAGAGACCACCTTCCTCAGGGCCCAGCTCCACTGCTGTGCTGTCCTCCTAGGGAAAGAGTCTTCCCCTTATCTCCAGCCTGAGCCTCTTGCATTTCAGCTTGTGTTGCTGCCTTTTGCCTTTCTGCCATGCACCACTGTGAAGAGCCTGTCTGTGTCTCCTCCATTCCTTCCAGTCACTGCTGAGGATGCTGTTGGATGCCCCCGAAACCACCACTTTTCTCAGAAGACAAGGGCTCCAGGTGCACCATCCATCATCAGGATGGTCACTCTCCCCTGAAGTCCCTCCAGTTTGCTGGTATCTATTCTGTGTTGGGGACCCAAACTGAAGTCAGTACCCAGACAGGGTCTGACAAGGACCAAGAAGAGGGGACAGTCCCTGCCCTCCCCTGGCCCTCGGGCCATGTCCTGCTCACACCACCCTAGGCACCACTGTCACTTGCTGCTGCCCAGGCACACAGGTGGCCCTGGCTCAGCTTGCTGCCCACCAGCACCCAGGGTTATGCCCCAGAGCTGCCCGCTCCCCAGGGCTGCACGCACCCTCCAACCCCTCCTCCGGGATGCTCATGGAGATGCTGAACAGGACAGGTCCCACACAGACCCTGCAGGACTCCACTTGATACAGGCATCCAGGCAGCATCTGATGCATAACCACCACCCTGTGAGCCCACCACCTAGCCAGGTCCTCACCTGCCAACACGTCCAAAATGTCACAGCTCAGGTACAAGAATATTGGGGCAGACAGTGCCAAAAGCCTGGCTAGAGTGGAGGTAGATGGCATCTGTTGTTCTCTTCTCATCCCCACGATTTTGTTGCAGGAAGGCAATCAGGTGGGCCAGATGTGATTTACCTTTGGTAAATCCTTGCTGACCACTCCCTGCTGTGCACAGACGTGGGCTCCTGGAGTCTCACTCCTTGATTTTATGTGGGGCCTGTGGTTCCTCAGGGTAGCTTTTGCCCTTTCTTGAAGGCAGGTGTGACATTTGCCTTTCTCCAGTTGTTGGGGACCTCCCTGATCTCCATGACCTTTGAGAGCAGATGGAGAAGAGCTGCGCAAGGACATCAGCCACCTCCCTCAGCACCCTGGGGTGCAGCCTGATGACAGTTCCCAGGGACGAGTGCTCCTGCGTGATCCCTGACTAGACCATCATCTCTGCCTGGTAGCTCTTCTCCTTGAGCCCTGTCACTGTGCACACAGCACAAAACTTCACAGAAAAAATACCAAGCAGCTCTTTGTAATGTACTGCTTCAGTTTTGTAAACCTTCCTGAAATCCTCTTAGTCTTGGCTTTTGACCTCCCAGGTAGCTCAGGAGTCCTTAGTACTTTGTCCCTTCCTGCTAGAGGTCTAGAGTGAGTGAGCATGCCAGCTTGGAGCAGAGCATGAGCCATTTGGGAAATATCAGAACTTTGGAGTTCGTACCTCTTGCTGTGGTAATCTCTGAGGTAAAAGCAGCTGCATGTACCCTGCACACTTGTGTTTTAGATCTGTGTGCAGTTCTTCCGCTGCCTGCTCAGCGTAACTGAGCTGGTTTGAGTGTAGTTTACCTCTGGGTGCATTTACATGTAAACATTAAGTATGTAGTGCAAATTATGTTAATTACTAAAATAGTTCAGTGTTCATTGGGCCTCTCAGTTTCAAAGTTACCGTACTGATTTGTCTGGTTGGATGGTTAGTTCCTTTCTATAGGATCTCAGCTTTGAAAAGGCAGGTAGCTCTGGCTCTTGCTGCTCTAGGGGGAGCTGCTGATGTGACCCTGTATGGAACAGTAATGTATGAGATAGATAGTCATTCTATACTCAAATTTTGATGATGGGCTGAAATTAATTCAGATTTTAGAATATGTAATCCATTGATGATGAGCCTGATTGCTTTTCAGTGCTGTCCTTCCAAGCACTGGTATTTGCTGAGTCAGAAGGTGTAATGTGGTATCTAAGTGAGTAATGTAAGGTATTGTAGTATTTAGTTGGGTCTACTCTTGGTTCTGTGTCTTTCAGAATGACTCCTGGATGAAAGGTCTTATTATTGTGAGACCACTCAAGGAGTACGGTGACCAAAAGATACTTTCAGGATCAAGGAATAATAGGGATCTATGTTTTTTCTCATCTTTCATCTAAAGATCAATTCTTTTCCTGACATTTGCTGTGGCTTGCCCTGGGGACTCTCCAAAAAGCAAGCAGAAAAAACTGGAGTAAAG
Organism: Phalacrocorax carbo; assembly: GCF_963921805.1. NCBI lineage: Eukaryota > Metazoa > Chordata > Aves > Suliformes > Phalacrocoracidae > Phalacrocorax > Phalacrocorax carbo. The sequence continues at coordinate 38,704,416 of NC_087548.1, forward strand.
AGGCTGATAGCTCAGCTGCAGAGAAATTTGTCCTCTGAAGACCAATAATAAAATCAAAGTGGTCTCTTCCTTCTGGTCCTTCCTTTGAGGTATGCAGGGGGAGTCTTAATCAAGTATAGTTATTGGCCTTGTACTCTTTGTGGACAGATCTTACCCAAATCTGCTTCCCTTGTGCTATCAGCTTTGCAGCTACATTGCTCTGAAACACTTTTAGTTTAGATATGTCTCTACAGCAACTCTGAGTGTGAATTCTGAGTCCATATGTTATTTGACAACGTGATGTCAGCAATGATATTCCATGTGTGCTGATCCCTCCCAGTCTTCTGAAATAGTCTTTTAATTTTATATTTGTAAGGGACTTAGTGTGACTAGCTTATTCTCCAAGTTTTAGCTTGGATACTTTTTGTGTAGTTCATGAGCCTTGACCTGCATGTCTTTGTTTGCCTATGAGGAGTCAAAATTAAAATGGGTTTTGCTTTTGGGGTCATCAAAATGAGGTCCCTAGATCAATAGTTAGTTTCCACAACTCCTGTGCCCTCTCTTGTAATCCCTGTGGTTTTTTCTGCCACCACCACAGTGCAAATGGTTGTAGAGTCATGCAGTGAGCCAGATGAGGCAATACTTCTAGTTAGAGTAACTTGGCAATAAAAACCCCATTGTAAAGCTTTTTTGCTCCTCAGCTAGATAATTTCTTCATTTTTCCAGGATTCAGTTGTGAGCACATGCCCGACTTCTTTCTGGCAAGTCCCTGGATTTTCGTGATACCCTCCTATTTGTCTCAGCTAGGGAAAAGGTGTAGGTGGTTGTGGTTTAACCTGGCAAGCAGCTAAACACCACAAAGGCATTTGCTCACTCTCCCCGCCCCTGGCAGTGGGATGAGGAAGAGGATCAGGGTAAAAAAAAGCAAAATTTATGGGTTGAGATAAAGACAGTTTAATAGGACAGAAAAGGAAGGGAAAACAATAATAATAATTAATAATAATAATAATGGTAAAAGAATATACAAAGTAAGTGACGCATAGTGCAATTGCTCACCACCTGCCAACCCACACCCAATAGTCTCCAAACCATGGTTGCTGTCCCCTTGACCAACTCCCCCAATTTATATACTGAGCATGAGGTCATATGATATGGACTACCCCTTTGGCCAGTTTGGGTCAGCTGTCCTGGCTGTGCCCTGTCCACTCCCAGCTTCTCGCTGGCAGGGCACGAGAAGCTGAAAAATCCTTGACTAATGTAAGCACTACTTAGCAACAACTAAAACCATGAATGTGTTATCAACATTATTCCAATCCTAAACCCAAAACACAGCGCTGTACCAGCTACTAGGAAGAAAATTAACTCCATCCCAGCCAAAACCAGGACAGTGTTGAAGTAGCTTGAAAAAAATTTGGACTACTGAATATCAGGTGTCCCTGTTGCCTTCTGACTTCTAGCTGACCATCATCATACGTGTGACAATAGAGCTCGTTTTTTCTGCAGTGCTAGGCTTCTACAGCTGTTTAATTCTCCACTGAATAAGATTGTTTAATTGAGTTATTAATTCCCTAAGAGTATGGAAGGCTTCCTTCTCTGGTCTGCTTTTGCAGAGCATTGAATCAATCAGATGTAATTTGCCTGTGTTGAAAAACTGGAGTGCAAACAAAATTTCATGGTTTATGGGTACTAAAAAGTGCCTTTCTAAAGCAGTTCACTTCCTTAATTTGCTTAGGGTTGTTTTGGGGTTTGTTTGTTTGTTATTTTTAATCTATTTCTGTTTCACCAGTTAGCTCTCTCTCATGTCCACAGAAAACTCTCTTTCTGAATGTACCTCTTCAGGGTTTTGCAGATGTTTACATCTAACCTGCCCCTAGATCCACAGGTAATACATCTGAGTCCCAAGGCAGTCATTGAGTTTGGGTTGCTGGAGGCTGTTTGGTATCTTAAAAGACTAAAAGTGAAGAATTTATCTCCATTTGCCAGGATTTATTAGCTTCTGAAATGTCTAAAGGAAAACTGGACTGTCAGATGTCAGTATAAATTACATTGAAGTTAATCCTGTAGAAGAGTCTGGAGCCTGTCGAAGTCTGTATAACAGTAATAGTGATTGAATTTGGAATCTGGGTTATTCATCCAGTTGCAAACCTTTAATGCTGAGCTTCTGCTAAATTTCACTTAACAGTCCACTTCAATCCATTTATTTTTTATATTCATTTTCCTGGCATCCAAGGATTAGTATAAAGGTCACCCTGAAGTTTTCTCTAGACCGAGGATTGCTCCTCTCCTTCTGATTAATGATGGTAACTCCTAGATCTAGGATAACGTGTGATAATAACTGTAGCAAACCTTGGTGTCCTAAGATCATCCTCTGAAATCTCACGTACAAGACCAGGAAATCTGAGCTGCATTGTTTGAGTCAGAATTGCTATATGGGACTTTTGAACTGCTACAGAGTCACACAGAATCACAGTATGGTTTGTGTTGGAAGGGACCTTTGAAGATCAACTAGTCCAATCCCCCAACTGTTTTTAGCGTTCCTTAGGTAAAGAACAAATTCTGTATTCAACAAAACATATTTATGATTTAATTCAATGTCATTTTGCCATTGTTGAGATTTTTTCAGCTGACTGAATTTTTATTATATTCCATGTCAGCAAGCTACAATATCCTTCTGTGTATAAAAACTATTTGGACTATTCTGATGAAGATCCTAGAGTTGCATGCAAGTGTGTTTGATATAAAATAATGTCTTTATTTTTAATGTGAGATGTTGCTGTGGACGGCTGATTGGAGATCACCCAGGAATAGACTATAGCTGGCCTGTTTGTCAGGCTGCCCCACAGAGAGATGATGGAGAATGGTCTGTGCAAAGACACACAAAGACAAGTCCAACAGATGCATTTGGTACAATCAATTTTCAAGATGGAGATCACACTTACCATGCCAAGGTAATAGTTGATATGTCCACCTTCTTTTTATGATTTCAGCATAAGAAAGACAAGAGTGGTTTTGGGTGAATATCAGATTTTGCCTTAAGAGAGCAGGGGAATCTAAAAGTAAGTCAGGTTAGAGTGTGTGTATGGTATTTTTACATTGACCTTCACTGCAACTAAGCATAGTCTGTCTTGCTATCTGTATTGCTCATTGATGTATTTTTGTGCTATCACATTAGTGGTATTGTGAAAGTTCGAATCCTGCGCAAAATCTGTAAGACATTAATGCTCAGAATTTTGTAAGATGTTGCAGTTTCTTCTCCTGGAGTATGGTTTATTTTACCAATTATTATTTCTTCCAGTATATTAGACTCTCTTATGATAGCAGCTTGGATCAGCTGTTGCACCTCATGGTTAAAGAATGGCAGATGGAGTTGCCAAAGCTAGTGATCTCTGTTCATGGAGGCATTCAGAATTTCAGGCTTCCCTCGAAGGTCAAGCAGGTGTTCAGCAAAGGATTGGTGAAGGCTGCTGAGACTACAGGAGCATGGATAATTACAGAAGGCATCAACAGCGGTAGTGTAGTTACCTTTCTTTGTTTCAGTCTTCCTCTGGTGTTCTTACTCTGCATACAACCATATACATTCTGAGCAAATATAATGAAATTGTCTGATAATTTGTGATATATTAGCTCAAAATAAAGCTTCCCTCCAAGGAACAATGCATAATTCAAAGGGTGACATCACATTCCTCTGCTGTTGTCAGACATTCTGAATGTTTTTTAATTTTTTTTTAATTAAAGAGCAGGGTATTCTGCATGTAATAAGAAACACTGATAGTAGATAACCAGAACTTACCTGCACTCAATTTTATCTGTTTCGTTAACATATTTAGGTTCTGAGGACTCTGATTGGTGTTTCTGGACAGTTTTCAAATCTAAATTTAACTTGTGTTTTATAATTAAGAAAGTTTTGAATTACTATAATCCATTAATTAGCCTATTGGTATCTGAAACTCCCTGTAGACTATTCTCAAAAACTGAGGGGGTCAGTGAGCCACAGCACTGAAACTTGTTTAGCTTTTATTCAATGTGGTGACCTTACACGAGAACTGTTCTGTGCATTTAAGTAAAAAAACAAAAGATTTGCTAGAGGTAGAAAGCACCACTAGCAGCATATATGAGTATTATTAATTACAAATATGTGTTGAGTTTGAATCATTGATGCATTATGTATGAGCCTTATAATTCCTGCAGTGTACATCAAATATACAAGTGGGGTAGGATGGTTTGTTTCAGGTTAAACACAACCACAGAATAAATTAAATGATGGGAAGCCCTTTCACTTATGTCCTGTAGCAGGTCTTGGAATGTAGGAGAAAAATGATGATTTAATTATCTGTTAGGAGTGTCCAGGCATGTGGGGGATGCGCTGAAAGGCCGTGCTTCACCACACCTGAGAAAGATCTGTGCTGTTGGGATTCCTCCATGGGGTATCATTGAGAACCAGAGGGATCTCATTGGAAAAGATGTGAGTTGGACATGTTTTAGTAATAAAAGCTTTCATGTTCAGGGGATGTTGTAGCTTTCTTGCATACTTTATTTTCTGCTTGCTTCATTTCACTCTTTCATATTTTAGCTCAGTAATAGAGACTTAGGGTTCTCTCAGCAGTAGAATTCTGTGGCATGTTGAGGCACTGTGTTTTGCTTTTTGTATGTAAATGTTTTTAAAATATTTATTTTCTTACAGGAAATTGCCATTCCTTTTTGAAATTTCGTAATTAATGAGGCAACTTTCTTGTGGTTGCAAGTGATGTGTTTCTATGATCATGTGATTCAGAATGAGCAATTAGTTTAATGGTATACACAAACAAGCTAATAATATGCATGATTTTTATTCATAAACTAGAACTATATGTGTGTTCCAATGTGAGGGCACAATCTACATAATTGTCTAAAAATACTCGGCAAGTAAGGTGAAATGATTCCTGATAAATGGTACCTCACATACATGTTTTTAATGGGAATACGCGCAGGAAAAATATGCCATGGTGTTTCACCTGTGGCAAAGAAAAGCAGGCAGTAACTTTGCCTAAGGACTGCAAGCCTAATCAGAAATGCTTTTGGTGGTATTAATTGTTGCTTTGTTGCTGTTAAGAATCAAATGAAAACCCATGTTTGAGTAAAGCAGCTAAAAGCGTGATGGAGACTTTCAGGAGCTCACAATATAATGAAGAAATACATACAAGTGAGGCAACATAAATGGTGATACTTTGTTGGTTTCTTTGAAGATCTTTTTATTTTGGTTTTCTTAGGTAGTTTGCCTGTACCAGACTCTTGGTAATCCACTCAGCAAGTTAAGTACCCTCAACAGCATGCATTCTCATTTTCTAATGGCAGATGATGGGACTGTAGGCAAGTATGGGAATGAAATGATGCTCAGGAGGAATTTGGAGAAGTACATATCACTTCAGAAAATACACACAAGTGAGTACTGCTGTGGTCATCTTTATGACAGAAAACCTGTCCTAAAGGTTGTAGAGGTACTTCACATTTCCTGTTACATCTTGTACATCTTCATTTGCCACAGATTTCACTGGGGTTGAAAGTTTTTAATTGCATGTCATGAACTCTGATATATCAAGAAAGTGAAAGGACAGGATTTTTAAGTATTATGCATTTGGGCTAACTTGCATTTTGGTTTCTCAGTTGTAGAGACATCTAAATGATTCAGATTATTTAGTAAGTATTAAGCCTTTGCTCACTTTGCAGTTCTGCGTCATCTCTATATCAGCACTAGATAGTTCCCCAGCATTTTGCTACGTGGAAAAATTGTTACATTCAGTGGAGTATGAATCTTTCTCCCCTGTTCGTTACTGTTACCCTCATCACTCTTCTGTGTTGCCAGCCAGTGACCTCCTCAGGTACAGAAACAAAGACTGGTTGTGAAAGGAATACCTTCAGCCAATGTTTGTTAGTCAGATTGTGTAACTTCCATTGTTTGCCTATATAGTAACTGAGTTATGGTGTAGAAATCACAAATGAAATATGTATTACATAGATAAGTGTCGTGGTTTAACACCAGCCAGCAACTAAGCACATCCCAGCTGCTCGCTCACTCCCTGCTGGTAGGATGGGGGAGAGAATCAGAAGGGTAGAAGTGAGAAAACTCATGCCATCAGGTAAAGACAGTTTAATAGGTAAAGCAAAAGCCATGCATACAAGCAAAGCAAAACAAGGAGTTTATTCTGTCCTTCCATGGGCAGGCAGGTGTTCAGCCATCTCCAGGAAAGCAGGGCTCCACCATGCATAATGGTCACTTGGGAACACAAACACCATCACTATGAAAGCCCCCCCACTTCCTTCTTCCCCCAGCTTTATATACTGAGCATGACATCATATGGTATGTAATATCCCTTTGGCCAGTTTGGGTCAGTTGTCCTGGCTGTGCCCCCTTCCCTCCTGGCTGCTTGTCCACCTGGCAGAGCATGGGAAGCTGGAAAAGTCCTTGATTAGTGTAAGCACTACTTAGCAACAAATAATGAGCTCTATCTCAACGGAAACCAGGACAAGTATTTCTTTTTATGCATTAGATTGTATAAATTATTTGTGGAAGTTCACTCTTACCCAGTGATTTAATATTAAGGTATGTTAAGAAATAAGCAGAGTTATGATATTGAATCCTTGTTTCCGTTACCTGCTCACATTATAGTATTTACAAAATTAGAAACTTACCCAATATTTAATGTGTTCATATTTAGAGCTTCTTACTCAGCCTCTTATAACTTTTCTTGCTATGAGTTTTTGCAAGTCAGGCTTTCTGTTGGTTTTCCATTTCTATTGGATGTTACTCAAAATTTATTTTGGATTGTTAAAAAACCCACCCTGCTGCTTTAAAACTTGAGAAAGTCCATAAAGAAGTGCCTGATTGCTTTTCTGTGTGTGTAGGTAAACAAATGGATATTAATGACATTTCAAACGCCATCAACATCCTTGTGTGTGAAAGCTATCATAAAGGGCAGAGGGATATTCTGAAGGATGTTTCTTCCTTCCAGTGCTAGGGTCACTTAGAATTTTATCAGAAGGTTTTCCTGGTTTTTATGATCTGGTTGCAGTAGTTCTGTGAAAGTCTTAAAAAGTGTAAGTCAAATTAGAGGTGGTGAAAGCATGATTTCCTCTCCATTGAACAATCTATGAGACTCCTTCATGAGTATTTACCAAATGTTCTGATTTTTTTGTGTGACTGAGACCTGTTTGTAACTGATTAGTTGTGTTTTGAAACAGGAATGGGCCAAGGTGTACCTGTAGTTTGTCTGGTGGTGGAAGGAGGTCCCAATGTGATCCTAATGGTGTGGGAGTACGTGAGGGCCAGCCCAGCTGTCCCTGTGGTGGTCTATGAGGGCACTGGCAGAGCTGCAGATATCCTGGCTTTTACCCACAAACACACGGGTGATAGAGGGTGAGTAGTGACATAATGCTCTTCCTGCTTTGTCTGTCATACTGGGAGGGACCTGAAAATGCCTGTCTCAAAACCGCTGAGATAATTTCTAATACTTCTAATAATGACCCTGCCATGGTCTTTTGCTGGCTTTTACTTCTGTGAAGTGAGAGCAGAATTTCTTCCTTCCCTGCCTCAAACTAGTGCTGAAACACTTACTTTGCCAAATTTACTAAGGCTTTTTTGAAGAGGAAAAAGAAACTGCATCTAGCTATTTTGAGTTATTGTAATTTTTCTCACCTTTGGCGAGGGACACTGCTGTGTAACTCCAGAGTGCCTGCTTGGGTTTCTACTCAATCCTTTTCCTGCCATCAGTATTCTGTAAGTGGGCTTGGATTTGGGTTGCACAAAGCTTTTGAAACTAGGGCTGGGGTTGGTTGCAATAGGAGCCTCAGGCTGGGGTAGGAGGAGGACTAAGGTTCCTTGACTTTGGCTTTGGTTTACCCAATGGTAACCCAGATTTGTCATCCTCATCTAGCTGTAACTCTTTATGTCACCTATCCAGTGCAGTCTCAGCTGCAGAATCTATTAAACCTACCTGGATGAAAATTTTATGTCCAAAATGGAAATACTTTTTTTTTCCTGTATAACCAATTAATGTTTTTGTGAATTTTTTCAAAGTCAAAACAGCTTTTTAAATAAAAAATAAAATTTTAGAAAGGTGGCTTTAGTTCTTTCCAATTAAAAAAATTAACAATTTAATAAACTTTATATTCTAACTGGTTTATTTATTATCTTTTCTAATTATTTTTTGGGGGGAGTGGTATATTTCCCTAGTGTATTAAGAACTTTTTCCTTCACTTGCTTTTCTTCCTCATTTTTGATCTTTAAAAAAAATCCTGCCATTTCAAAAGAAAAGGAAAATAAGATAAAAAGGTTAACAGAAAGATAACTGATGGGAAAAAAGATGGGAGAGGTATGAAGCCTAATGAACAAATAATGAGGAATTTAATTTTAACCCTATATGATTATTGAAATAGAGAAAAAGTTTTCTAAACTTTTGGTGATTTTTAGCTCTATATTCATGGATAATCTTTTGAAAATTGTTAACTTTTTCATTTGTCCTATTTCCAGTGGTATACATGTATGGTCAGAAATAATGCCTGTGTGAATAATAATTTATGTTATGGGATACCTTTGGTTTGTTTTGTTGAAAGAAGGCAGGAATAAGTCAATAGAGAGGTAGAAATAATAGCATATGTCTCTGCTTAGCACAAGTTTCCTCTTATGCTGAAGTGTCGTTTGGGCTGGTAAGAAATAGCTAAAAATATTTTTGCTTGTATATCTGTTTTCCAGGGAGCTGCACCCTCAAGTGAAGGAGGAGGTCTTAGTGATGATTCAAAACACATTTAGCTTGGGACAGAAACAGTCCAGTCACCTGTTTCACATTCTGATGGAATGCATGGAGCACAGAGAGTCTGTGAGTGGGCTTCATGCTCAGAGTTTAGGATGTCTTCATTTGCTGTTATCTTTTTTGCTGTTTCTGTGGTGGGTTGGCATGGGCACAGAAGTTGCGGAAGTAATGGCGATACCTCTAATATAAGGATAACACAAAGGTGTCTGTGCTAGTTTATATATTTGGTTCTGACTGAACAGAACCTGTTCAGTCAAAATCTCCAGTCCCAGTGGTTGCTTATGAAATGACAACCTTTCTGATTTTAGTAAAAGGCCAGACATCTTTGTTTTCACAGGAAAGATCAAGTAATTCTTACTTTTTTCCTTCTCTACTAGTGTCTTATTTTTCATTTATAAATGTTTCCCTTCATTCATCTACTCATAAAATTGTGTTAGAGGTTGTTTCTGAGTACTGAAATGTACTTTTGAAATGTGCTGGCATGTTTAGCAGCTCAGGTGCTCATTCGCAAGTAGAACCATAGAATCATGAAATAGCTTGGGTTGGAAGCAACCTCAAAAATCATCCAGTTCCAACCCCCCTGCCATGGGCCAGGTTGCTCAAAACCCCATCCAACCTTGCCTTGAACACTTCCAGGGATGGGGCATCCACAGCCTCTCTGGACAGTCTGTTCCAGTGTCTCACGACCGTCACTGTAAAGAATTTTTTCCTAATTTCTAATCTAAGTCTACCTTGTTTCAGTTTAAAACCATTACCCCTTGTCCTATCACTACACTACTTGATAAAAAGTCCCTCCTCAACTTTTCTGTAGGCTCCCTTTAAGTACCGGAAGGCTGCTATAAGGTCTCCCCAGAGTCTTTTCTCTAGGCTAAACAACCCAAGCTCTCTCAGCCTGTCCTGATACAGGCAGTGCTCCAGCCACCTGATCATCTTGGTGGCCCTTCTCTGGACCAGCTCAAGAAGCCCCATGTCTTTTTTTATGCTGGGGGCCCAAAAACTGAACACAGCACTCCAGGTGGGGTCTCACAAGAGCAGCTCAGAGGGGCAGGGTCACCTCCATTGACCTGCTGGCCATGCTTCTTTTGGTGCAGCATGGGATGCAACTGGCTTCTGGGATGCAACCGCACATTGCCAACTTATGTCCAGTTTTTCATCCACCAGTACCCCCGAGTCCTTCTCCACAGGGTTGCTCTCAATTAATTGTCTGCCCAGCCCGTGTTTGTGCTTGGGATTGCCCCAACCCATGTGCAGGACCTTATAATTAACCTTGTTGATCTTCATGTGGCTCACATGGGCCGACCTCTGTAGCCCATCAAGGTCCTTGTGGATGGCATCCCTTCCCTCTAGAGTACCAACCACACTGCACAGCTTGGTGTCATCTGCAAACTTGCTGAGAGTGCACTCAATCCCACTGTCCATGTCCCTGACACAGATGTTAAATAATCCTGGTCCCAGTATGGACCCCTGAAGGACAGCACTCGTCACTGGTCTCCACCCAGTCATTGAGCCATTGACCGCAACTCTCCACTGAGCTGTCCACCCATCAAACCCATGTCTCTCTATCTTAGAGACAAGGATGTTGTGCATGACACTATCAAATGGTTTGCACAAGTCCAGGTAGATGATGTCAGTTGCTCTTCCCTTATTCACCAATGCTGTAACCCTGTTAGAGAAGGCCACCAAATTTGTCAGGCATGACTTGCCCTTAGTGAAGCCATGTTGTCTGTCACCAGTGACCTCTCTGTTTAACATGTGCCTTAGTATAGTTTCCAGGAGGATCTGCTCCATCATCTTGCTGGGCACAGAGGTGAGACTGACAACCCTGTAGGCCTCTGGGTCTTCCTTTTTAGCCTTTTTAAAAATGGGGGTTATGTTTCCCCTTTTCCAGTCACTGGGATCATCACCAGTCTGCCACAACTTTTGAAATATGATGGAGTACCTACTATTTGTTATGGGAATAATGACTATTGTAGGAATGATCACTAGGATGGAAACTACCCAGTATGTATTTATTACTTTCTGTTTCACTTTATCTGAGTGTCTGTTTTCTAGTTGAAAACTGAGTAGATATCAATCATGTTGCATTTTTACATTTCTCAGCTTTAAAGACTAATCAAAAGGAAATCAAAACATGTTATTATGCAGTAGATTGATGCTGGTTTGCCTGGGATGCCATTGCATTAAAAAGCAAAATGCTACATTTTCTGTCTCAAACAAAGGAAAATCATGTCTGGGCCTTTGCCATTATTTGTGTTGAAATAGGCATGATTTAATCTACCACAGCCCTTACCAAGAAGAAATAACTACAGAATTCTCTGCCTCACCTCAAATAGTATACTTCTGCAATTCTAACAGATAACCATTTTTGATGCGGAGTCAGAAGATCAGCAGGACATTGATTTGGCAATCCTGACTGCACTCTTGAAAGGTACCTCTCTAAGAATATGACCTGTTTTCATCTGACGTACAGTCCCATTGGCTTACCTTTCCAAAGTAAAGGAGTAACATCAATGTGTGAAAACTGCTAGGTCCTTTGCTTTTGTTTCCTAGGTACAAATATGTCTGCATCAGATCAGCTAGATTTGGCTTTGGCCTGGAACCGGCTAGATATTGCCAAGAAACACATATTGGTTTATGGACAACACTGGAAGGTACTATTATCTTTTAATTTTCACAGTGGCTTTACACTTCATTATGAAGCCTAATTTTCCATGATTTGCATTTTTCAGGCTTTGGTTAAGGAATAATTTGATGCTTGGGGTCAGTCATCTGGAGTAATCATCTTTGATTTTGGAGAGGCATTATTCTTAAAATTGCAAAGTATTCAACAAATGCAGAGTGCATCAGATGAAAAATAAAAAACATTTCTTTCCCTAGAGAAGAGTTGATATCTCAAATTGCTGTAGTTTTCTCTGCTAGCATTTCCAAACAGTTTCAGTGGTCCTTCTGGACATGTATTCCTCAAAGCCATATAGATGTGGTGCTTAGGGACAAGGTTTAGTGGTGGACTTGTCTGTGTTAGGTTAATGTTGGACGCGATGATCTTAAAGGTCGTTTCCAACCTAAATGATTCTATGATTATATGTGTGTAGAAAAAAAACAATAACATTTTCCTAGTTCCCGCTGCTTTGACACAGAAGATTTTAGAGAACTATTGTATAGTCTCTGCCACTTTACTCCTGGCTTTCCCAAGGTGTTCAGTTTTCTGTTCAGTTTTTCGATATTTCTGACAGTCTTCTCTGCTGTTCTGTGTACTTTTTCCAGGTCTTAAAGTCATCCTTTGGGATAAGCAGATCAGCACTGTACCCAGTATTCAAGTTCTTAATGAGATATTTATTGAAATAATATTATTTTATGCATTACTCTGTATTCATCTAAGTATAAATCCTAATCGTCTGTATGCCTTTTTTACTTGTTTCCAACTTATATCCAAACTACATTCATGCTTTTAGAAGATATGTCCATTAACAATTTTCCTGAGTTGATTTCAAGACCAATGTGCAGGTAGGGTTGTTTCCCAAATGCACATTATCTCACATTTACCAATACTGAATTTCACCTGCTTTTTTGGCTGGTTAGCCCATATTATGAGATTTTTCTGCACCTCTTCCCAAGCAGTTTTATTATGATGAGCATTTTGTATCATCAGCAGGTATTGTCAAGTCAGTATTCAGTAAGTGTGTTTTTCTTGGTCTCCCACCACTATCTTTTTCCCTACCATTTGATCAGTTATTAAACTATTGGAGGACCTTTTGCCTTGTGACAGATTAATTTGTTTAGAAGTCCTTCAAAAAAAGCCATCATCAAAAGCTTTTGTGGGGATGCAAAAGCTTTTGATAGTAGACAGTACAAAAGTACTGTATCAGTTGGACAGCCTCATCCTCATTGTCCCTGCCAAAATTCTGGCAGAGTTCTGATTTCATTCTACAAAATAACTGCCTTGCTTCCTCTTACTCTACTGTATTTACCCATGTTGCTATTATTGCTATTCCTTATTGTAGTTTCATTATATCTGTCCTTGGAAAGTTTTAACTGTATTGACATGGCATACTTTGACAACTTGTACATTCCTTTGTCTTTTTTAACAATTGGCATATTTTCTACCATCTTCCATTCTGCTGTTACAGGGGCTGGTTTCAGCTGTACTTCCACTCCCTGGGAACTCCTAAGAGCTGGTGGTGGTCCTGACAATTTGCTGCCACTTTACAGATTACTTCTATAATCTTTTCTACTGACAATTCAATTTGACACAGTTCCTCAGATTTGTCTACTGTAAAGTAAAGCTTTAATGTAGGACCTTTTCTAACATGTTCTGTAGTGAGCAGTGAGGCAATGAATTAATTTACCATTTCTGCAATAGCCTTATCTCCTTGTGTGTTTCTTTTATAACTTGATCATCCTCTGTCCTTACAGATTCACTGGCAGTCCCACTAGTCATTGTCATCTGCTTCTGATATGTTTGAGAAAGATCTATGTACTTGTTCATATCTATTTCAGTGCAATTGTTCAGCACCATTTTGAATGAAAAGTCACTGTCAAATAATGAGTACGTTCTCCCATTCAAGAAAGATGCAAAGAGCTCGTAATAAACAAGCCTTACATCTCTTGCTGCTTCTCCAAGCAAAAATTAGAATGACATGTATTCCTGAAATTTTTTGTTTTGACTAAACAGCAAAAAATTCTTAAAGAACAGTATTTTATTCATGCATTGTAAAGAAGGAAGAAAAAAATAACAAAACAAAAAAACCCCAACATGCACAACTGCAGTTTTAAAGTTTGGTTTTGACTTTGTTACTTTATTAATTAAAGAGCAGCAGCCCTCTGACTCTCAGGGTCTGACAGACCTGCAATTGTCAGTGTCTACAGTTTGTGCATGGTTATTGTGGTTGTGTGTTCAAATTTTGAATCAGGTATTTAGGTAGCAATTTTTAGGTGATTGTCCATGCAGTCTTAGTATTTTTCTGTTTTTTTAAGTGTTTTAAGGAAACATGCACAATTATGCACAGATTGTGGCCATTTCTTTTTGAACTCTGGTCCTACACGTTCAGAAGGTAAAGATTGTAACCAGCTGTAACTATGTTTCTGCTTAAATGTCAACTCAGTGTCAGATGGGCTTTATGACAAAGAATGTCGTTCTAGTAGTTACTAGACTGCTGTCTAAACCTCTTTAGACACGCTGCCAGCGGAAGGAATGACTGCTGGAGGAAATTTAATACAAGAATGGTAATTTTGAGATAATTCTGGAAGAAACACCAGTAATTCAGGAACACTGCACAAGTTTTCTTTTCACGTGTGACAAATCTGTAACATTTATTGGGCATCTTTTAATATCACTTCCACCAAATGTAAATACATCCATGGAAAGGACTAACTTTATGTGCTAGTTAGCACTAGCATCTGCCCCATTAGTGTGCCAATGTCCTCATTCTGCTCGCCCTGCTGCTTTTTCTGTGCACATGTATTCTGCAGAAAGTCTTTCTATGGATTTATATGAACCTTATATGTCCAACTTCTTCACTATTTTGCATGTAGAAATCCTGCTGAGCTCTGTGCAAGTGCTGTGAGTGGAGTGCTTTCACTATTTGGACGCTGTTGTAGGTAGAGCTCTGCTTTGTGGTGTTTGAAAAAGAAAAGAAGTCTGCTTTAAAGAACTTCAAGTTCTATAGAGAGATCTTGAAATACAGTACCTTAAAATGTTTTTTGTCATATGTCTTAAAAGAAAGGCTTCCCTCCACCCCTTGCATTATCATACATTAGCTTCTGAAGTGAACTAAAGAGTAAGGAAGGTATTATCAGAGTCTGGTTATAAGTTAGATTTGTAGAAGTCTGTACAGACATTGGGTTTATGGAGACTCAGTTTTACCCCATCTGTTGGATTTTTTACAGAGATGCTTTCACCAGCATATTTTTCATTTGTACTGTGTGCTTTAAATATAAGTAAAGACAATCATTGTGATAAAGAGATCCCTAGCTGTTCAGGAATGTTTTATTTATTTCCATAAGAAGATGATAATTTTCTAAGCTTTTCCTTCATCTCTGTCCTTCTGGAGGTTGGTGCCTTGGAACAGGCAATGCTGGATGCTTTAGTGATGGACCGTGTGGATTTTGTGAAACTGTTAATAGAGCATGGAGTGAACATGCACCGTTTTCTTACCATATCTCGTTTGGAAGAACTCTACAATATAGTGAGTATTTGAAATCCCAGTGTACAACTTTAGATAAGAATGCCTAGAAAAAATACTCTTTTGCTTTAGAGAATGGATAATTAGGCCACATTTTTATGAAGCATTTTGAAAAATAAATTTAAATTAACAGGTTTTGATAATTTTTTATTGTAATGTTGGATTTTTGGATTGGTGTCTCAGCTTTTTGTTTTCAATTCATTGACATGAACCAGACTGAGTACTCACCTGAAGCTCATGAAAAATATGTTCTGATTTTAATCTGGTATGTGATATGTGCGTGCCTTGCTGAAAATTATAGGTTGTTTAGCCAAAGGGATACGAACTTCTTTCTACAATATGTCAAGATTTAAGATAGTAGAGGTGGTGTAGATTGGTGTTGAAAGTTTTTGAAGAGGTTTGTGGGAGAGTTTGAGTGGGGAGAATCTGAATCACAGTAGCTTATCCCAAAGATCTTTTAGCTGCTTTCTTTTACCATATTGATTTTCTAATGTAGAGTGGCACGTTTGTTCACTGTCTTTTCTTTTCACACCACAGAAACAAGGACCATCAAATCTACTTCTGCATCACTTAGTTCGAGATGTGAAACAGGTAATAGACATAGGAAAGGCTGGCGAGCAAAAATGGTAGCTTAGAACTTCAGTGTCCACTGGCACACTGCTATTAGGTAATACAGGGGAATTCTAGGAATAGGGGTGATGGGTTTGTTACTACACTCCTATATCTGCTAGTTTTATTGTCATCCCACTGATCCCCCTAAGCAATTAACTAACATACTGCTACTGAATGCTCCCAAGGGTCCTGTACCTTAATTTCAAAGTCAAGCTGTTTGTGTAGATCAGGCTTTCTATCTCAGGTTTCTAGAGTGACATTATGAAGTGATTGTACAAAAGACTCTGTGAATTAGTGCAGTAATTATGGTCATTGCTTTAAGGTTTTCTTTTTTTCCCCAAAGCTAAAAAATTATTTTGGTGTTGAGCAGTAACATATTTTGACAAGACATATTATTTTGAAGTGCTGCATTGCCTGGGAGAACAGAAGGTGGCAGTGGATGACTACTGCATGGAGCACTGGCTCTGTTAGTTTAGTGGCAGCCTTCTTATTTAGCTACACAGTTATTTCATGTTTCTGTTATCTGTTGTACCTCACAGCACTGCTTAGCCAGGAAGGGATAAGCTGTTCTTTCTGCATCTAGTCTCCACTGCAGGAGATGGCTAGATCCAAAACTAGATTAATTGGCTAATTCTTTCCAGGGTATGAATGCTAAGATAAAATCAAATGGTGAGTCTGACTGTTTGCACACTTCTGTGGTCTCAAGTAGTGGGATTTCTGGTATGATTTTCTTATTGTGGATGACTTTCATGTCAATCCCATTCTGTATATAGGTGTAGGGAATTCTGGTCTCGATAGCAAGCTATTTTCTGTGCTTTTACATACTGATGGACATATTTGCAGTCTAATTTATGTGACAGATCTGGAAGATCTCAGTGTTGAAAATACATTGAACTTTTCCAGGCTAAGAAATCTATGTTTCTCACAGATACTGAAATTATTTACTCCTTGATATGACCCATCTCTTGAAACCTATGACATATTTACGTCTCAGAACACTCTGGAAAATCTCAGGGTGTGATCTAAAGGGAAGCTTTTGGCACTTGAAATGGATTCTGGAATTTATGTAGAAAATGGGTGCACAGTTTCAAAAGTTTCTATGCCATTGGGTAAGCTAAACTTCCTTGGGACCTGTAAACAGGTCCAAATGCTGAAAATGCTTTTTCACCTGAGCTTCTGTGAGTATGCATAAGTGCTCTGTAAGTCGGTTGTGCAGTTGAAGTCTTATTAAATATGATAACACAGTAGCTAGGACAGTCACCAGAGTGATATGACCATGGATTTCAGAATATGGATGGAATGAGGGAAAGGCTGTGGATGTTACCTACCTGGACTTTAGCAAAGCCTTTGACACTGTCTCCCACAGCATCCTCCTAGAGAAGCTGGCAGGTTATGTCTTGGACAGGTGTGCTCTTTGCTGGGTAAAAAACTGGCTGGATGGCCGAGCTCAGAAAGTTGTGGTAAATGGAGCCAAATCTAGTGGACAGCCAGTCATGAGCAGGATTTCGCAGGGCTCAGTGTTGTGGCCAGTCTTGTTTAATATCATTATCAATGATCTGGATGAGGGGATCGAGTGCACCCTTAGTAAGTTTGCAGGTGAAACCAAGCTGGGTGGGAGTGTCGATCTGCTTGAGGGTGGAAGGCTCTACAGAGGGACCTGGACAGGCTGCATTGATGGGCCAAGGCCAATTGTATGAGGTTTAACAAGGCCAAGTGCCTGGTCCTGCACTTTGGTCACAACAGCCCCATGCAATGCTACAGGCTTGGGGAAGAGTGGTTGGAAAGCTGCCTGGTGGAGAAGGACCTGGGGTTACCGGTTAACAGCTGGCTAAATATGAGCCAGCAGTGTGCCCAGGTGGCCAAGAAGGCCAACAGCATCCTGGCTTGTATCAGGAATAGTGTGGCCAGCAGGAGTAGGGAAGTGATTGTGCCCCTGTACTCAGCACTGGTGAGGCTGCACCTCAAACGCTGTGTTCAGTTTTGGGCCGCTCAGTACAAGAAAGACATTGAGGTGCTGGAGCATGTCATGAGAAGGGTAACGAAGCTGGTGAAGGGTCTAGAGAGCAAGTCCTATGAGGAGAGGTTGAGGGAACTGGGGTTGTTTAGCGTGGAGAAGAGGAGGCTGAGGGGAGACCTTATCACTCTCTACAACCAGCTGAAAGGAGGTTGTAGCAAAGGTGGGTTTTGGTCTCTTCTCCCAGGTCACCAGTGATAGAACAAGAGGAAACGGTGTCAAGCTGCATCGGGCGAGGTTTAGATTGGATATTAGGAAAACTGTCTTTACTGAAAGAGTAGTCAGGCATTGGAACAGGCTGCCCAGAAAGATGGTCACTGTCCCTGAAGGAGTTCAAAAAGTGTGTAGGCATGGCACCTGGGACATGGTTTAAGAGGCCTGGTGGTGCTGGGTTGTTGGTTGGGCTTGATGATCCTAGAGGTCTTTTCCAACCTTAATGATTCTGTGATAGTATGATTCTATATTTTCTCCATTAGTGTGACCAGCTTTGCTGCTGCTGCATTTGAATGGAGATACATTGGAGTCAGCACTGATAGGATAAAATGCACTTTCTAGTGCAGAGAAATATCTAGAAATATAGGTAGTCAGAAATACTTGTGTAACTCAATGACAGAGCTGGCAATCTCTATCCTGTGAGATGTGTTTTTGCACCAGACTGCTCAGCATCTTCATGCTTTCTGTTTCCCAGTGCTGGGTGGCCTTAGCTGGCTACACTTAGTCTTGCCACTAAAGTCCATTGAAAAAAACCTCAGTCTAATGAAGAAAATTACTTTTCACACCCTGAAAAGCATATATCACTAGGAATATGTAACACCTCTGATTCCATCTATGTACAGGCCCATTTTTCACTTCCAAGAGTTGTGGTTTAAGATTTTACCAATAATCTTTAAAATCTGCATGGAAGATAACCTGTTCTTCTGAGAATTTGTCAGAAACCTTGTGTCTTGGAGGACAGTGCTTTGAACAGCAGTGGTGAAACGCTCAGAAGGTACAGCTAATGCATGTGCAGCAGCTGTCCTATCTGTCATGAGTCTTTAGCCTCTACAAGATATTACCAGTCCCCAGGAATTACTCTACAACACTAAATACTTGCTTCATCCACTTAATTTTTAATTAATGAACTAGTTCAATGAACAAATCATACCATGCTAGTTTTGTCTTGTTATGAGGATTTTTTATCAGTCTCTCTGGCTGTTGGTGATTAACCTGAAAAACCATTACCCTCAGTATTGAATGCAGCTGGTCTTGTGAACATTGCAATATACTTCCCTATGCAATGTGGGTGCAGTGGACTGTTAGATGTCACACTTTTCAGGCTGAAAATGTGGATGTGCCTGTGTTCTCCCTCCTAGGGGAGTTTCATATGCCTAATTAGTGTGTACACTTTCTGGACAGAGGCAGGAACTGTCAGTTGCACCTTCTTCCAGACTCATCTCATAGTAGTAGGGCTCTGACATGGTTGAATGTTGTATATAATAGAATCATGGGCTTGTGACATTTGGTGTTTCAGAATACCCTTTCCTTGGATTACAAGATATCACTGATTGATATTGGGCTGGTGATAGAGTACCTCCTTGGTGGAGCTT
Source organism: Phalacrocorax carbo (assembly GCF_963921805.1). Classification (NCBI taxonomy): domain Eukaryota; kingdom Metazoa; phylum Chordata; class Aves; order Suliformes; family Phalacrocoracidae; genus Phalacrocorax; species Phalacrocorax carbo. The sequence continues at coordinate 38,723,572 of NC_087548.1, forward strand.
ATCGGAGCAGCTACACAAGGAAGAATTTCCGAATTCTCTACAATGATCTCTACAGAAAACACAAGGTAACTTCTGTGAAATGGCTACCACTGATCACAAAGAAGAGCCAAAATGTGACACCTGAAAATAGCTCAGGTTGTCATTGTGTTTTGTCTGAAAAGCATCAGTTAAATGTATGGCATGCTTGTCTATGTTATTAATCTCTTTGCCAACTGTAGAGACGTTGCAAATAAAATAGGAAAATCCCTCCCCAAACTAGTCCCTGCATCACAAGACCACAGATGATTGTTAAATTAATTGTTAGTTCAGTAGATTTACCTTTGTGTCTGGTAGCTGTGTTTTGTTCTTTGTCTGTCATCCATCAACAAAGATCGACAAGGCTGTACCGATCACCATTTTCCCTTTTGCAAAGCAGTTGCATGTTTGTGCTTTTGCAACTTGAACCACATCACAGAAATACTGAATTCAACACACATTGAACTAGACTTAGAGCACGTCAGCATGGCATAGTGAAAAGCAACACGGAGATCCCTGACCAAGTTTTGAGCAAATGTCTTACCTTTTAGAAGCAGCTCAGTGCTAGTGGTGCATCTTCCTGCCCAGGGTAATGAGCTGTGTTTGCCTGGCAGAGCTTTTTCTGTGATATGCTGGTCACCACAGGGGAAGTCTCATGCTGTATGTGCCAGACTGCACCCATAGTGCAGTGCTTTGTGCAGGCAGAGGTCTGTGCTTGGACATGTGTGCTCTTCTGCACCTTCTAGATGCTTAAGGTGTTTCACCGCACAGCACAGCATTGTGCCATGTCTGCATATCAGTAGCATCACCTCTACAAAAACACAAACTGCCTCAGAACAACAGTGAGTGAACATACTAGCACTTTCATTTTCGCCATTGACTTTCCAAAACCAGTAACTTGAAAATAGCCTAAACTTCTCAATAAATTAGCTGAATGTAATTCCCAACATCACAGAAAGAGCAGATTTACTGCAGAAGAATTCTCCCTGGTTTTTGGAGTAGAGCTGGACTTTGACTAAAGTACTTCTATGTGTTAAAAAAATGAAGAAAACCCTCTCATTCCCATGTACTACTTTCATGACTAATAGAAGAACCTCAGGGTGATCAGGAAAAATTAGAAGTAATGAAAAGTGTTACTTGGAGTGAATCGAAACACAGGGACAGAGCTGCCTGTGTGTCACTGGCTTAATACAATGCTTAAAAAGAGATATTTGAGCAGCTGTAATACTCTTCACTGAATCTTCATGAAACAGCACCCTTAACAGGGATGGGTGAAACCACATGATCATATAACAAGGAACTCCATGGAAGAGTGTTAGTGATTCAGCTGGTAACATTCTTCCCTCTCAGTCAATGCTGAACAAAATGCCCAGGCATGTTAGACATGCCATCCTTTGTAGGAAACGGTCAGCAAAAAGTTCAGAGAACTTCTGTCTTTTGAAGGGATTACGGCACTTTTTATAAGGGTAGACATTCAGAAGAGCTTCCAGGTTGGGTAGTTCCAAGCCGGTGCAAGCCCTGTTGTTATTGTAATTGGTGGATGCTATTGGGGAAATCAGCATTTTGAATTCAGACATTCAGAAAAATATATACTTTTAAATTAGATGTGCAACAGGGTACTTTTTCCTTGATGGTATAAGTTCCAGTGGTAGTTATAGTGATTGCTGACTCACTAGTCTTTGAATAACTTCTACAGGCACCATTGCAATCAGAGATAAGTACAGTTAAACTACATCTCTAATTTGCATTTCTCTCCTTGTGTTTTGTGATATGTCTTTGGATCTAGAGAGTGCTCTCCAGCTTTTCTCAAAGCCTGTCTCATTCCCTTCATCAGAGTAATCAGACAGGTAGCAGCATGGGATCTGCTGAAAATACTTTGCATTCGCAGTTCTTCAGAACAGCACAGCCTTACAAATGCAAGGTAATATAATTGCCTATTCTAGAATTTGATTAGGACATAGTAGGCTGCTATCATTTTATTGAGAGATTTTAGATGTATGTTGGTCAGGCTGTTAGTTTCATAATTCTACTTAATTAAATTAAAATCATAATTCTACTTAAATTCCAGTGGAAGCAATGTTCTACTGCTCATGGTTCATGAAGTACAGGTCTTGCAATTTTAACGTTGAAATCAAGCTCAGACTCCCCCTGTGATACTTTTTAACTTCCATACATTTGTTGCTAAGGGCTTTTGTTCACTGAAACATAGTATCACCAAATTTCTAAACATCAGGCATGGGTGAAAACTCTTCTTATTTGGAAGCAACAGTAGGAGTCCTCTGACTTTCCTGATGTTTTCTCATTATTGATTATTTTCATGATTAAAGTAGCTACAGTAAGCCTGCTAAGAAAAGCTACAGTTCTGATATCTGGAAAATGATGACAGAGTATTTTCTTTCAAAGAAAGAATTACAAAAGGGCAAAGATCACCACATATGTATACCTGACAGATAAAACATAAAGTAGAATGATTTTAAATGGCTTTATTGGAATTAGTCTGAGCCCAAATTAACTTATTATAGCACTGAGACAATATCACTTATACCAGTAAGAATTTTTCTTTGCCTTTAATGGAGAAATATCCATGTGTGAATGTATGGCAAGTTTACATTACAAGTGTGGCAGACAGTAAAAATCTTCATTAAGTATCACAGGTCTATGGTGTATGTTTCAGCCTGCTTGTTGCTTTTTCTCCTCTCATGACAGAAGTACAAGAAAAGAGTGACAGTAGGATCTTGATATCATGGGGTTTGGAGACTGCCCAACTTTATGGAGGGGAGGCTATAAATGGCATGGGTACAGAGCAAGGAGTGTTTTTCTCCACTAATTTTACCAGATTCCTAGCATTGGTAATTTGAACGTGATCCTAGCTGTGGTTCATGACTTAACGATTGAATAGTTTGCCACTTGCAATTCAGATTTTCATGCAGTTTTATTTACATGAAACTGAACCTCAACCATTCATTGAGATTCTCTCTTTTTTGAAAAACAAATTTCTAGGAAAGAACCACTGCTTTTCATAAGTGTAAGAAGAAATCAAAAGAGGATATAAACTTTGCAGAGAACTATGAGTCATCTGGCTTTATCTACCCCTATAATGACCTCCTGGTTTGGGCAGTATTAATGAAAAGGCAAAAGATGGCAATGTTCTTCTGGCAGCATGGAGAGGAAGCCATGGTCAAAGCAGTTGTGGCTTGTAAACTCTACAGGGCAATGGCACATGAAGCTAAACAGAGCAACATGGTGGATGACACTTCAGAAGAACTCAAGAAGTACTCAAAGTATGAGTTGTCCATTCACTTTAGTTAATAAACTTCTGCAGTGCTTAGAATGGTTAGATGTTTTCCTAATCCACTATGAGTTTGTAAGGTTAGTGGTGCCATGGACTGCAGAGTGTAAAAGAAATAGTTTCAGCCGACCACTATTCATATTATATAATGGAGCTATGTATTGGTGTGCAGTGCAGTGAAGAGTTAAGGGAAAACTATTAGCATGTTACCTAGTTGCATAATTGAAAATTAAAATATAGGTGAGTGATGTCTGCTAAATGGTCAAGTGGAAGATTGAAATTTCCCTTACAATTTCTCCTCCAGTTCAACTTGTTAAAAAGCCATATGGAATGTATGTGTTGGGCTTTTCAAATCTATAGCATATGGTAATGAGCAAACTAAAATCAGTGCTTAAATCCTGCTCTGTGTAAGACCTAAAGAAAAATGTATGCTGAAATAGCTGAGTGAATAAAAAATGAAGTAGACCAAGAATTTTCTTCAAGTTTGTGGTTTCATGTTAGTGTTTTCTGGTAGTTTTTCTTGTTAATGACATATTGTATGCTTTGTAGACTTCATACCTCAGATTCAGAGTACAATAAGACGTTCTGTCTTGTTTTGCGTGCAGCTCCATAGCTTAATTTAAAGGAAGGTGTATCTTCCTTGAGGAGTCTTCCCTACAGAGACATTTAAGAGCCAGTGTAAAAGAGGCTTTTGCCTGCAGTGCTTGCCCACAGTGGTGATGAGTATGTTCTTGAAGGAAATACACAGAACTTCATAGGGTCCATTTTAATGACTGAGTGAGATTAAGAACAAAACAAACAAAAAACAGAAATCAGGATGACCCTAAACCTTGTGATTAGGGCTAAATAGATTTACTCCCCAAATTATTTTTCACTGGATATATTGATAAAGCAATGGGAAAAGTGGGAGAAGGCATACTTAATGAGATTGTTAGATGAACTTTAGTTAATGGAGCTTTCAAACCAACCTCTTTGCAGTAGTGATTCTGAGTTTTGACTGAGCCCTGTTATATTAACTATTAATTCCTTTCTGCTCTAGGGAATTTGGGCAGCTTGCTTTAGATGTTTTAGAGAAAGCATTCAAACAAAATGAGCAGATGGCTATGAAGTTGCTGACCTATGAACTGAAAAACTGGAGCAACTCAACTTGCTTAAAACTAGCAGTGTCCGTGGGGCTGCGGCCTTTCGTATCCCATACTTGCACACAGATGCTGCTGACCGATATGTGGATGGGACGCCTGAAGATGCGGAAGAACTCCTGGTTTAAGGTAACATCACTGTAGCTTTTTCTGAGCATTTAGATGCTGTTTAGATGCTTTATACATGTCTTTGTGGTTATGGACATGTCTAATGCAGCTTCAGACAGATGTGCTTACGCATGGATTGGAATGTGCACAGAGAAAAGAAAAGTGAGAGGGAAGACAGTACTTGCTTCTGTTTTACTTCTTCGCAAGACCAGCCATGGAAGGACATTAGAAGAATGAATTTTGTGAGGGTTTTTTTGCTGTTCCCATTCTCTCAGTACCCCTCAGTCTCTGCCCACCTGCTCTCGCTGCCCTCCACTGCTGGTTTTCCAGCTGAGCTGCTGATGGGAGGAATGCCCTCCAGACACAGGGAGCAGTATCTGAAGTATCCTCGGATACCATAACACTCTTCAAAGCCACAGAATCACAGAATGGTAGGGATTGGAAGGGACCTCTGGAGATCATCTTGTCCAGCTCCCCTGCTTCAGCAGGTACACCTAGAGCAAGGGGCGCAGGAACGCGTCCAGGTGGGTTTTGAATGTCTCCAGGGAAGGAGACTCCATGACCTCCCTGGGCAGCCTGTGCCACTGCCCTGGCACCCACACAGGAAAGAAGTTTTTTCTCATATTAAGGTGGAACTTCCTGTGTTCCAACTTGTGCCCATTGCCCCTTGTCCTGTCATTGGGCACTGTTGAAAAGAGCCTAGTCCCATCATCCTGACACCCACCCTTTAGGTATTTATAGGTACTGATGAAATCCCCCCTCAATTTTCTCTTCTCCAGGCTGAACAAACCCAAGTCTCTCAGCCTTTCCTCATAAGTCACAAAACAGTCAAGAGCAATACAGTTCTTCACAGACTGTAGGAGTGTGATACAGAGATTTCCTACACCAGTGGCTCCCTCCCAGGCCAGTGTAATTGCACTGGGTTTGTGCTGGCCCCATGCATGCTGACTATGGCCTCAGGTCTATGCTATCACAGGTAAATTAATTTCCTGAATCTTGTGTCTGTCTTTTAGGTCATTATGAGTATTCTCCTGCCTCCCACCATCTTGATGCTGGAGTTTAAAAGCAAGGCAGAAATGTCTCATGTGCCTCAGTCTCAAGACTTCCACCAGTTCACATGGTATCATGGGGATCAGAGCCCAGCCAGCTCTAAAGATGTTTTGTCTCTGGTTAGTCTGCAATGATCAGTCATTTTTGTGTACAGGTCTGTCTGTTTACCACAGTATAATCCTGAGGAGTGAGGAGAAGGTGATCAGCTGGAAGTGTCAGGGCCCAATTTGCAAGAAGTAGGGGTCTGATCCCTGGTTTGGATACAGACTGAAGTGGCCTTGGACAAGTTACTTCATCTGTCCTGGGTGATACTTCTGTACTGGCCATAATGAGAAAATCCTTCTCAACCTCACAAAAGTGTAATGAGATTATATTTATCTGTCAGTTATGCATGTACTTCAGGGCACAAAGCTGCAGATAAATACCTATGTAATCTTGTATACTAAATAATCTAAGAATGGTTTCATATCGTACACAAAATCAACCCATAAAACTCAATTCAGGTTGCCCAGTGGAGCTGTCCAAAGCAGGGAAACAGCAGAACTGAGGCAGTCCGGGTCCCATCACCTCCAACTCAGTCCTTTCCCCCACTCTGCCTGGCCAGCAGCCTCTGCCCCACATCTCAGCCACAGCCTCTCCCACCCTCCAAGGCCATCCTTTTCTCTTAGTCTCTCCTTGAGAATTTGTTTCCTGAACTACATGACAGCCCTTCCAGAGGTCTAGCTGCTGCCCTCCTTCTGAAAACAGGGTATCTCTACTCCTGCATTGCTTGGAACTAGCAGAGATGCCATTTAAAGCACAAGAGAAGCACTGTGCTTTTGATTTAGTCACCTGAACTGAGTCCTGAAACACTCTGCAGGGACCTCTGGTTGCACAAAAGACCTTCTTAGGCCTGTCTGTGGAGGTGAAGTCTTTGCCTTTTAAGATCTGAATTCCCCCAGACTTCAGCTAAGCAGAAGTGCCTGTCCTTTCTTTTTCTCATTCTCCACAAAGGATTCCTTGAATTGAAAATTTCCAGAAGTTTTCAGTCTGAGGTAGACAGCAGATATGGAGAATTTCCAGACAAAGAGGTAAAACACCTATGAGTGCTGTGGGAGCTGGCAGGTGCTCTTGCTATGCCACTCTCCATCATCTTTGAAAGGTCCTGGAGGAGAGGAGAGGTGCCTGAGGGCTGGAGGGTAGCCAATGTCACTCCAGTCTTCAAAAAGGGCAAGAAGGAGGACCTGGGAAATGATAGACCAGTCAGCCTCTCATCCATGCCCAGAAAGGTGACAGAACAGTTCATTCTGGAGGTCATCTCCAGGCACGTAGAGTGAAAAAAGGTTATCAGAAGTAGTCAACGTGGATTCACCAAAGGGACATCATGCTTCACCAACCTGATAGCCTTCTATGATGGCACCACTGGCTGGGTAGATGAAGGGTGAGCAGTGGATCTTATTTACCTCAACTTCAGCAAGACTTTTGGCACTGTCTCCCATAACATCCTCATAACATAACATAAGCATAGGTAAGCTTAGGAAGTGTTGGTTAAATGAGTGGACAGTGAGGTGGGTAGAGAGCTGGCTGAACAGCAGAGCTCAGGGGGTCGTGATCAATGGAGCAGAGTCTGGGTGGAGGTCTGTAACTAGTGGTGTTCCCCAAGGGTCTGTACTGGGTCCAGCCCTGTTCAACATATTCATCAATGACCTGGACAAAGGGACAGAGTGTACCCGCAGCAAGTTTGCTGATAATACAAAACTGGGAGGAGTGGCTGATACACCAGAAGGCCGTGCTGCCGCCCAGCGAGACCTGGACAGGCTGGAGAGCTGGGCCGAGGGGAACCTCATGAAATTCAACAGGAGCAAGTGCAAGGTCCTGCACCTGGGGAAGAACAACCCCATGCACCAGTACAGGTTGGGGGCTGAACTACTGGAAGGCAGTGCTGCTGAGAAGGACCTGGGAACGTTGGTGGACAGCAAGTTGATGCTAAGCCAGCAATGTGCTGTTGTGGCCAGGAAGGCCAATGGCATCCTGGGCTGCATTAAAAGGAGTGTGGCCAGCAGGTCGAGGGATGTTATCCTCCCCCTCTACCCCGTCCTAGTGAGGCCACATCTGGAGTATTGCGTCCAGTTCTGGGCTCCGCAGTTGAAGGAGGACAGGGAACTGTGATTCTGATTCTGTGATTCTGTAATTTGGTTATATACATCAAAATTCTTTTAATGAAAGCACGCTGTTAAGTGTCATAGTTTAATCCATTTGATCACTTCTTATTGCTAAACCTTTAGAAATTTGACGCTTCCCAAATAAAGCTGTGATTTCTCTAATGACTCTTTATGCTGCAGAATATTTTCTGAGTTTAGGGCTGCTGCCTTATAAACATGTTTTAAAATTTCCTCAAAGGTGTAAAATTGTATTAAAAATTATAAAGACTGAAAAGATGTTTGACAATTAAAAAACATTAAGAGGGGTCCCTTAATTTCTATGATTTGTTGCTTCATCTCAAAAATATTAGTAGCCATATATCCTTTTGCACACAAGTTAATATGATCTTACTAAAGCTCTAAAGGAATAACACTCCAGTACTGATAAAGCAGCCTTTGCGCTGTATCCTTTCCACAATGGAGTCAGTGAAAGCTTTGCTTTGAGGAGCAAAGATTTGACTTTCAGTTTACTCCCAAATGCATTTCAACATAATTTTTCACCTTAACAAAAAGTCGGGGTGACTGGCATAAGAACTGATACATATGAAATGGTGTCTACAAGCTGCTCTAGGTGCCCCTGCTCAAGCCAGGGGGTTGGACAAGATGATCTCCAGAGGTCTCTTCCAACCCCCACCATTCTGTAATTCTGTGACATGTTGGTGAGGTGCTAGCCAGTGACAACAGGATTGTCAAGTGACAATTGGAGGCAATCTTTTTTGCTCTGCTCTGCTTATCTTACAGCAGATAAGCATTGTAGATTGTTTGGGACCTTCTCAGTTAACTTTCATTTTGTGTAAAATAAAAGAGAACAGATTGTTGTTCAGGGCTTTCAAAGCAGCATGGCAGGCCTGTCAACGCCACACTTGCATTTTCTCCTTGAAGATCTCCGGCAGTGCCTGTCTAATGTAGTCAGTTTAGAAATGCTTTTTGTGGGCTTAGGTAACAACTATGATACAGCGTACAGGCCAATTTTAATTATTTGCAGCCTGACCACCCCTGCAATGTGGCAGAAGGCAGCAGAGCAATGTGTATAAGCACTTTTCTGACCTGCCTCAGACAGGGCTGCTTCCTTCCTGTGTTAGCAATAAGCTTAACTTCTGATTTTATCTAATATAGAGTATTGTTTAAAGCAAAAGGCCAAGCTACTGCTTTTTCTTAAATACTGTGATATGAAATATTATAGAAGAACATACAGAAGATTTCAACAGTGTACATGTGCCATATAAAGCATCTTTCAGACACAGTCACAAATTCCAGTGACCTGCTGCAGCTGGAAATTGCTCACTTTCATGGGACAAATTCTCTCCTTCACCTTAGAGATCTGATGTTAACTCACTGCGATGATTCTGTGTATCAAATTCTCTGGTTTAGCACTTAGCTGAGACTAATCTGATGAAAAAAATATCAGTTTTTCCCTGATAACCAAGGAAATGTTGTGTATTAGGGAGAAATGTGTCACATAAAAAGTGCTATACTGTAGATGTCTAGTAGCAGTGAGTTTTAGCATTGATATTAGACCAGGCAATTGGCCAGCATTGAAACAAAACTGAACAAGGTAGGTTGGTTCCCCCAGCTATTAGCAATTTATAGTTCCCCCAGGTCTCTCTCCGTCATGTCTGAAAACTCCTTTCAGCAACTTCTGGTTTTTCAGTTGCCCACTGCTGTGTGTCTGCAGCTCTTCTTAGGCTTCAGCAGCAATCAGACATTTGTACTTCAGAGGGGTAGTCAAGCGAGTGTCAAGCTCTGGATGCAGAATCAAGTGTGTTTGCTCTTTTTTGTTTGTTTGTTTGTTTTTATTTTACTGAAGATAGTAAAGAAGTTACTTGTATTTTTTGTAGGCAGATCTTTGTAAGACAATACGTCTTTCATCCTCTTCTTCTAATCAGGCATACAATACATCAAAAATACCAATTAGATTCTGTGTTTAGAATTTCACTGCCTTGACATTTTCTGTGCAACTGAACACATGAGTGGAAATGTGAAGCTTATTCTCTTATTTCAGAATGTGCCACAGTTGACAGTGGTGTTTTAGCTTACACAGTTATGTTGTACTGGGAGTTGTTATGTATCTGTATTTGACAGATAGGGAAAGCGAGATACACAGTGATTAAGTGACTTTGCTTAAAGATTTAAAGAACTGTATGGCAAAAACAGGAATGGATTCAGGTCTACTGACACCCAGTCCACTGCCTGTAGTCATAAGAACAAACCCTAAATGAATATTTACAGCAGAAAAGTGTGCATGTTAATTACTGCAAATGAGATGATTGTAACCAGACAAAATCAAGATACAGTAATGGTCCGTATATTCAGAGCAAAGCTTATTCATCTGTGCCTGTCTTCCCTCTAACATGACACAACCTTTGTAATCATAGACCATGGTTTCTTACTTTTAAAATGCTTTTTTGTTTTAAAGAAGGATTATGATGTGGAGAAGATTGCTCAGAAGTCTGATGAGAGCCGAGTAGATGGAAACCTGCCGGGCACTAGAAAAATCTATGAGTTCTACAACGCACCAATTGTCAAGTTCTGGTTTCACACGGTTGGTCTTCGTGCTAGAACTTGGATTGCCAAAACCCTCCTTTGATCCTTCAAATACCACTTGATACTGCTTTTACTTTGCCTAGCATGGATTTGTAGCCGCTTAGTAGTGGGGTTGGATGGGAAGGGATTTGAATATTTCTCTCAAAATTAAGTGAAAAGTTTTTCTGCTAAAATCATGCAGCTGCATTTGAAGAAAAATAAACAAAAAAGAACACAGGAACAATTATAAGGAACTAAAGAAAAATCGGAGCACAGCTTTTTACATGGTTAATTGCACATGTAGAGGTAAAGTTGAAGTTGGCCTTAAATACCTCACAGATATTTGTGTCCCTTTCTTTAGGAACCGCTTCTGAAGGGGTGAATATTAATCTGTAAGAGATCATTTGCTAAAGAGACATATACATTTATTAAAACAATTTTTGTAACTAACCTTGTGTCAGTAAAGCTTAAGATATTTAAGACCAGGCTGCCTGCTGGATCAGACCATCATGTACATAAACTGTTCCTCCTTTAAATGGATGTCATTAACTACTTTGTAGGTTGTTAATCTATTACCTCAGATACATTTGTAGTGTGTTCTGGCACCTTTAAAATATGTGATTTCCACCTGATATTGTTCTTCCTGTGTTTTGGAAGGCACTGATTAGCCAGCAGTATTTCACGTAGCTTTGAGAATGGTTACTTGCTCCTACAGAAGATTAGATTAAAAGCATAGCAGTGCCTTTACATTCAAGTGATAGTGTGCAGATAAAATAGTCTGTGTCATATATGGGTTTGCAGCCTAAGTGAAAATGCACTGCAATAGTTTGTCTTCTGTTTCCATTTTTTCAGCACTGAAGTGCCTATTTCCAAATGGTGTTTAAGGATATTTCTCTAAAAAATACTTTGAAGAACTGGAGAGAAGATTTTGGGCTCAGAAATGTGACAGTGCCCCAGTAGTTTGAATACATATAAACAGACTAATCACCTGTTAGTATGTTTGCAGAAATTTGTTGGTTATATTCGTGCATATCGGTTATATACTGTGTGTTTTGTAGATGGCATACATGGCATTTCTCATGCTTTTCACTTACACTGTGTTAGTGAAGATGGAACCAAGACCAAGTGTGCAAGAGTGGCTTGTTATCATTTATATTTTCAGCACTGCTATTGAAAAAGTCAGGGAGGTAAGTTTTTCCATTCACTCTTCTCATCTATAGAGGATATAATATACACCAGAGAACACCATTAACTGAAGAGTGCCAAGTCCTGCATTGTTTTTGTAGAGAAATTAGGAGTGGAAAGAATTATACAGGGCTTTTATTTCTGAGAAAGCTTTTATGTGAAGACCAGTATTTGTATGGTCTTTGGGCTTTGAAAGTGCATCTTAGAGTTTGTCCTTAAATATCTGTTTTTCTGTGTAAAGCCAGTGGGAATGTGCAGATCGCTTAAGAGTGATTGTGCTGAGCTGAGATTTGGAGCCCAGTTGTAGCCACCTGTTTCCTAATATTTTTAAGTGGACCATTAGATTTCTTATAATGAATATGGAATTTGTCTTTACGTATTTACTTTGAGTGTGGACATAGTTATCAATTATATAGGTGTTACATGTAGAATAATCTATGGCTCTCCATGAAGCCCAACTGATACTCTATAAATGAAACTGGAAAAAAACCATCATCAGCTTTTAATGCTGTATTAATTGGGCATGGAAAAATTATATTCAAATCAGAATTGATCACAGTTATTTGCAGTTGATTAGATCTGAGCTTCTGAGCATGACTTGCATTCCAAACCTGAGGTTAAGGACGAATCCAGTTACGTATTTCCCAAATTATTGTATCTGATCGGACATATCTTCACTGTAGAATTGACACATAGTAAACAATATTAGTGTGGATTGTATTTCATATGACATTTGAAATGCAGCACTTTTAGAGGAATAAAACTGCAAAAAAGCAGTTAGAGTTCTGAGTGAAGAATGCTGTTACAATGGACAACTTGGAAGACTGCAATATCAGTATGAGAGAGGTGAAGGATTTCAAGGGGCAGCCGATATGCTGGGAATATGTTGAAGCCTGGATAAACGTACAAGTTCTGTGGCTGCGTGAGATAAAATTGAAAAAAATCTACACAAGAATTGTGTAGTTGAGGAAAAAAATTTAATGTGAAATAACAAGCACTTTAGAAATCACTGTTGTGCTGTTGCATCATGTTATGGTGGGACAGTGGAAACATCAGCTCTTCTTTCTAGCATTAACATTCATTGGAGACTGTGAAATTCATGTTTTCTACTTAATTTTCTTTGTCTATGTACTAGTTCTGGTCTGATGGCAAAGACTTTGTAGGACACGGTGTCTTACATGGGCAGCTAATTAACTGCTGAGGGCCTTGTTATATGTAACTGCAAACCTCTGTTTCTCTAGATTTTATCAACTAATTGTTAAAGCCTTAGGCCCTGATCCTGCAACTAGTTCCTCATGTGAGTTAGTCCAGCTGAATTGAGTAGGATCACTTGTTTACATTAATGTGTTCTTATGCATAAAGTCTTGCAGGGTCAGGATGTAACATTTCAAAATCTCTCCTTTGCTTGGTACTTATCAGTGTGATCTTACATAGCACTGCATAATTGGCCTCACTTGCACAATGTGCAAAGGTTTTATTTATGGCCTCCCAAAGATTCCACTTCACATATTTGCTCAGTGAGCCTTAAAATCCCTTTGGGGCACCTCACAGTTCAAGGAGTGAACATTTAATTCTTTACTGTGCTAGTTGCCAGCACTCCTTTTTTTAGCATGTCCTTGCTGGAATACAAGAATCTTTCTTTATATTTTCAGTCTGAAATAAAAAGCATTTGTTATTTTCCCATCAGCAAGGTTAGGTTAGTACTTTCCATGACTCAGGGGCATTTGAAAGGGCTGTTGCAGGTTGTGACCATTCCGCTAAAAATACTCGTTAATTTATAATGATATGTATGCGTAACAGTTCTATACCGGCTGCTTTTTTTCTGCTGAGGAATGTGCTCTTTAGTGAATGGGTTCAGGCTCAGAACCCATTTTTACTTAGGAAGAACTATGCTATTTGGTATGGCATACTTGAGCAATATGGCTTGTAGATGAAGTACAAACCTCAGTTAACAGTGATTGGCAATGTGCAGTAAAAAAAAAAAAAAAGGGGGGAAAAAAATGCATTCCCAAATCTCCTGAAACAGTTCAGACAGAAAAGGTTAAAGAATGTGTCTGTGATTTTAATGGAGTTCCATTGGGTTTTTTTTTTTTCCCACATTCTACTCAGGTATTTATCTCAGAACCTGGAAAATTCCGCCAAAAAGTGAAGGTCTGGATTTATGAATACTGGAATTTTACTGATTCTGTAGCTATCGTCCTGTTTATGATTGGTTTTGGCTTGCGTTGGTCTGACCCCCCTGTTCAAACTGCAGGGAGACTACTTTACTGCTTGGATATAATATTTTGGTATACTCGCCTCCTTGATCTTTTTGCTGTGAATCAGCATGCTGGCCCATACCTGACAATGATTGGGAAAATGGTAAGTATTATGCTTTGGAGCAATATTTTTGTAGTTAAGACATCTGTTGAGGAACATGTAAAGATCAGAAGTGTCAGAAAAGAATGATGGTCAAAGGAGAGGTCACCTTATTATTCATAGTGAGTGTATTACCTGAAAATACCATGTCTTCTGTTCATGAGTTGATCATAATCAGATTTCAGTTCTCTCTAATTTATTCATAATTTGAATTTATTCACAAAAGCCATTTTTGCTTCATTCCTTAGAGAAGGCTTGCATTTGAGTTGAATTTCTGATCCAGCTTGATAATAGGAGAAAGAAAAATCACTGTCTCTTGCAGACAGGCTCACTGCTATAGATAATTCCCCTAGCTCTTGGAAACTGTCTCATTATTATTTTACATTTTGATTCAAATAATTATATCCCATTATAGCAGGCAAAATTTCTCTGAGATCAAACTTATTTTTTTTTCTCTTTTGGTATAAGACCTGCAGCTGAACTGCTGCCTAGTCTTGAGGGACATCTGCAGATTCCCACTGTAATTACTCTCGGTTATTGGGAACTATCTTATTAATACTTTTATATTCTGTCTTGCATAGTAATTCTGATTCAGTGTTAGAAGGCAAAATTATTTTCACTGCTATTCCTTGCTCTCAGTTTGAAAGAAATATAACTGAGGAAAAGCACCATTGTATGGTCCCTGCATTTTTCAGATCTTGCTTAAGATCTTAAGATGGACTTGAGAGGCAAGTAGGACTTGTGATCTTTTTGGTCCAGGATGACTTTAACCTCTATAAAATACTTGGGGAATCCAGGTCATAGAAATAAAATATTTTAATTCCTTCTAGCATATTAGATTATTAGCCCTGTTTTTATGTTCTGGTTTGTAAAAACAGTGATTGATACTTTTCCCTAAAACGTGTGTGCCCTTTACATATAGTTAACACAGCTAATTCTTTCATGCAAACATGTCTTCCAGACAGCAAATATGTTCTATATTGTGGTCATGATGGCCATAGTCCTGCTGAGTTTTGGAGTGTCACGAAAGGCAATCCTTTCACCAGAGGAGCCTCCTTCTTGGTCTCTGGCACGAGATATTGTATTTCAACCCTACTGGATGATGTTTGGTGAAGTATATGCTGGAGAAATAGATGGTAGGTAATTTTCACAGTACGGCACACAGCTTAGATTTAATATGTGTAGAAACATGTCCACTTCAGATTACTAGAGTTTTGACCACATATTGACTCTATTCTTTTTCAAACAATTTAGATTCTAATATATATATGTTCTTAATGAGTAGTACTGCCTGAATAAAAGTGAAAATATTAGTTTCTTTGTTAAAAATAAAGATAAAGCTTTAAAACCTTCAAATTTAGCTTTTCAGATGAAGTATATTGCAAAGCTCAGAGCAAAGCATGTAGGAAATAATACTAAGCTAGTTCATGGTCAGGGGATCTGGCACTGAAATGAATTTTCAGTTAGGCAAATCCAAAGCTGTTGATCTCTTGGAGAAAAGGCTACACAGTTGCCTTAAAGGAAGAAAGAATAAGGGGAAAGCAAAAAAAAAAAAGGAAAAATAAGAAACACAAAAAATTCTTAAACATTTGTTCTTAAACAGATAAACCAGTTGAACATAGGTAAAATAGAACCAGTCAATGTAAATAGGAAAAATCATATATCTTGATTATGGCTTTGACCTTGTCTCAGTAAGAGAGAAGAACCACTCCAGGAGGTATTTCAGCATGACAGATGGAAGGCACTCTCATACTCCTAAGTGATGGGTACAAGTAAAACAAGCCCTAAAATAGAAAAGAAGGTACGCAAATACATACAGATATTTAAGATACATAGTTCAGTATGGACCTGATTCATTAAAATAATTTAAGCTGGTGCATCAGTTATTATTGCTGAAACAGTCCCATGATGGCTATATATACTGTGTCCAGTTTTGGGCCCACCAGTTTAATAAGGACAGGGAACTGCTTGAGCAAGTCCAGCAGAGAGCTACGAAAATGATCAGGGGACTGGAGCATCTCCTTTATGAGGAAAGGCTGAGAGACTTGGGTTTGTTCAGCCTGGAGAAGAGAAAATTGAGGGGGGATTTCATCAGTACCTATAAATACCTAAAAGGAGGGCATCAGGACGACGGGACTAGGCTCTTTTCAACAGTGCCCAATGACAGGACAAGCGGCATTGGGCACAAGGGGCAATAAGCACAAGTTGGAACACAGGAAGTTCCACCTCAATATGAGAAAAAACTTCTTTCCTGTGTGGGTGCCAGGGCAGTGGCACAGGCTGCCCAGGGAGGTCATGGAGTCTCCTTCCCTGGAGACATTCAAAACCCACCTGGACGCGTTCCTGCGCCCCTTGCTCTAGGTGTGCCTGCTGAAGCAGGGGAGCTGGACAAGATGATCTCCAGAGATCCATTCCCACCCCCACCATTCTGTGATTCTGTAATATTTTGGTTATATACATCAAAATTCTTTTAATGAAAGCACGCTGTTAAGTGTCGTAGTTTATCCATTGGATCACTTCTTATTGCTAAACCTTTAGAAATTTGACGCTTCCCAAATAAAGCTGTGATTTCTCTAATGACTCTTTATGCTGCAGAATATTTTCTGAGTTTAGGGCTGCTGCCTTATAAACATGTTTTAAAATTTCCTCAAAGGTGTAAAATTGTATTAAAAATTATAAAGACTGAAAAGATGTTTGACAATTAAAAAACATTAAGAGGGGTCCCTTAATTTCTATGATTTGTTGCTTCATCTCAAAAATATTAGTAGCCATATATCCTTTTGCACACAAGTTAATATGATCTTACTAAAGCTCTAAAGGAATAACACTCCAGTACTGATAAAGCAGCCTTTGCGCTGTATCCTTTCCACAATGGAGTCAGTGAAAGCTTTGCTTTGAGGAGCAAAGATTTGACTTTCAGTTTACTCCCAAATGCATTTCAACATAATTTTTCACCTTAACAAAAAGTCGGGGTGACTGGCATAAGAACTGATACATATGAAATGGTGTCTACAACTTGTGAATTGCAATGGAAACTATGGGGCCGGTAGTCTCACGAAGAGGCCTCAGATCTCCTTTACATGGAGGTAGAGTTTCTAGTTGGAAATTTAGTAATGTATCTCAGTGAAAGTAACAAATACACTTCTGTTTCTTGCTGGGGCGGATGAGAAGTGCATGCCATTGTTGTGCTGTGCTGTGATTTCCATGCTAACCATGCTGTCTGTGTCCTTCACTTTCAGTCTGTGAAACCAATGAAGACTGTCCTCCCGGCTCCTTCCTCACGCCATTCCTCCAAGCTGTCTACCTCTTTGTGCAGTACATCATCATGGTCAACTTGCTTATTGCTTTCTTTAAGTAGGTACCATGGTATATTGCTACAAAAGCAAAAGCAACTAGTAGATGTTCTGCCACACTTCTTCAAAAGCCTTTCACCAAAGATGCCTCATCAGGGCCATGTTGATGGTGGTTGCTACCCCATCTTCCATGCGGGTCCGGTGAATAAAAAGATAATGGTGGAAGCAAGAGGGTGGGAGGAAGGGGATGGTGATCAGACATCTAAACTGTTTTGCCATTTAAACAGAATCTGACTCTTGTGAAAGTGGACAACTCCAGTTGTCAAACAAGCAACGTTAATTCCACACTGAAATAATTTGTCCTTTGCTCCTGAAAGTTGTATTTGTTGTGCTGACAACCTATATAGTGTTCATCATAGGGTAGCCCAAGATTTAAATTGGCAGATAAGTGGAGAAGGTATTCAAGGGAAAAGGATAATGACTTTGTAGGAACATGCTCTTCCTTTAGGAAATAATTTGAAAATTTGTGTTGTTTGGTGCTATTTGATATGTTCTAGACTGAAATCTAACTGTAGTGTTTTTAACTATCTGCTTTTTAATGTCTGCTGCCAGAGTAGGAAGGGTCTTTATAGTAATTCTGTAGTAATTCATAGTAATTGTATAGTAATTAATCAGTGTCTTTATAGTCATTCTAACCTTTCAAGTTTTAGCGGGGGAAACCCTTGTAGTGGATCAAGTTGTGTACAATATTAGTAAAGAGCAGTCTACCCCAAGTAGTTAATTATTTTTTCCTAGAGTTCTAGTATTTCTGGGGGAAGAAAAAGTCAGCTGTAGTTTAAGAAAAATTCAAATGAAGAAATCTAGTGATTAATATTCAAGAAAACTGAATGGTCAAAACTCATTCTATTCCCACTTCCAATTAGAAATTCCTTTCCTGAAATTGTGGCAAGGCATCAATTTTTTTTTTTTTTAATACACAGCTGTGAAATTGTAATTTGAATTATTTCTAGATTTAAACCTTCAGCAGTGATATGTTAAATATTCTGCCTAGTGATTTGATTGTTCCAGAAGTGGGACCAAAAATGGGTATGAGCAATACATTTAATTATGCTCCCAGAAGCAAAGCTGATGTTTTTGTCATTATATGCTGGGTGTGTAGTATGATGGTGCAACTGAAATTACAGTGCCAGAAACCACAAAGTTGCTTTCTTGTACTTGGATTTATGTTAGTAGATACAGGAAATTATTCAGTGCAACACCAGTCACATTTAGTAAAATCATGGCTCCAAAGAGTACCCTGCAGAAGAATTACTCATGTAGCTGCCTCTTGCAGCAAGTATTTTGTTTAGGAGGAGTGCACTGAAGAGTAGCAGAAATCTTTTCGTTAACACTCTTCCCTTACCCTGACTCTACATTTAATCCAGTCCAAAGAGGCAGACAATGTTGAATTCTCAGGCTATGTATTAAAGTTTAAATAATCTGGCTGAGATTTCAAAGCCACTTCAGGGATACTTTTTGCCCAGTTCCCATTAATGTGAATGGGAATTGGATCTCCAAATCCATTAGGCAGCTTTGAAGATCTCATTCTCAGTGCACTAGCTGCAGGCACATGCTGCTTCTTTGTTAAATTAAAGTTGCTAAGCTGATTTACCTCACTGGAGGGATGGGACTTTTCTTCAGTGTCAAATTAGATCTGTAGGCAAGCATCTTGTGCTGTACTGGGAGTATTCCTCACAGCAGTGTTTTACCCTTCTTCCCCCTCTATCTCTCTTCTCAGTAATGTTTATTATGATTTGAAATCCATATCGAACAAGCTCTGGAAGTACAACCGGTACCGCTACATTATGACCTATCATAAGAAGCCATGGCTGCCTCCACCTTTCATCCTCCTCAGCCACATTGGACTTCTGATAAACCGCCTTTTCCACCGTCGGCCGCCAAATGAGCTGGATCAAGAGGAAGGCGATGTTGGGCTAAGTAAGCAGAGTTAAGCTGGGGACCAAAAGAAATAGCTGACAAGGAGTGTTTTGCCAGCCTCCCATCACTTTGTAGCATATTTCCTCAAAAAAAAAAAAAAAAAAAAGGAAGAGATTCTCTGGGTAGGAGGCTCTTTTTATTTGCATAACTGATTTTAACCTGCCTGACTGAGAACTCTTGTAGGAAGAAGTGACTAGGGGTATGCTTTGCTTTGTATTTGGCTTTTGCTCTGCTACATACTGTGCATCAGTCAAGGTACATCACAACTCTGAGCTGAAATAAAGTGACAGCAGCTTTTTCTATAGGATGGAATAGCCTAATTTTGAAGGAAAGTAAACAATATGGAGGTATACATTTCTGTACATTTGTCCTGAAAAGACCAACAATTCCTTTTTAATTGCCCAGAGGAAGTAGCCACAGAGCCCAAGGACAGAGAAGATCCAGTGATGGTAGATGCAGAGAGAGAGCATAGTGACCTCCCACCTCCTCACTGCATCCTTCCCTTTATGCACTGGCTCATCATTGCACCTTAATGCCACCTCCTTCTCCATTCCCACCCTGCACTTCTCCATCCCAGGGTCCTTCCTACTGCCTCTTTAAGGCAATGCCTTTCCCCTGTCCCACTGTGGCCAGCTTCTGCAGCTCTGCCAGGAGCAGTGCTAGCCATTGCAGGGAGGGGACCACAAGATGTTGGGATGGGAATGAATACTCAGTAGAGGGGCTTGGTGGTTGGTGAGGTGAGGCAGGGGAATGGGGAGGAGGAGAGGCTGGTGTCTATAACCTTATCTAAAAAAACATTGGGGAACACTGGCGCACAGTATTATACAGCCTCATCCGTTTTGATGCAATATACATCCTTGATGCCTAATAACAGAGGTGAGCAGACCCTGCCTAGGTTATGCTCCACTTAGGATTTTCTCTGCTGAGCATGAATACCTGAAGATACCTGGTATGCTCACAGGTGGTTAGAGAATTAGAAAATGGGCTTAACTAATCAATGCTAAGCCACTTTACTGCTGCTCCCAGGCTCAGCCCCTCCATCATGACTGGATACAGCAGCCTGCCTTTGAAGTACCACTTGCTTATTTTATATGCATGCATAGTATGCACTGATGTAGCACAGAGGGTTTCTTACTTGTAAGGTGCATAAGGCACAAGGAAAACTGAAACACTGCTTAGCACATCTAAAAGTCTTTGGATAGAAGAGGGCTCATGCCTTGCCTACACTTCCCTCAGAAAGAGACTTTTTCCTGTTTGTTTACCATTGTGTCCCTTTTTTTATATGCCTATGCATTGCTTGATAAGTTTCTTCTACTTAAATTTTGGGGTGGTAATAATTAACTGGTTTTAGCAATGAGGGTCCAGTGCCACCCTGTGGAAAATCAATGAAAATACCAAGATACAGAGTAAAATCTTGGAGGCAAGAACACAGATGGTTTAGGGGGGAAAAGAGCCTAGGAGGTGATTGAGTCTCATTCAAAGTGAGAGGGGAACCCCAGAACACTGCAGGGGGCTTCCCTGCTGAGCTGTGTGTTGCAGCCAAGTATTACATGCTTGTAGCAAACACTGACATGTTGCTTGGCATAGATACTGCCCTAGCAAGTACAGTGGGGACTCTGGTATGTGAAAAACGAAAGAAAAAAGGAGCTTGGAAGTGGTAGAGTTTGGATCAGAGAAGCAGCTTTCCACTCTATGCATTTCTTCATATGGTCTTAAAATCAACCTGTTTTTTCAGAATTTTTGGTATGCTAGAAGAATAGCATCATGAGCAGTCCAAGTTGTGGAGTTTTAAACTTTTGAATGTGTTCTTTTTCACCCAGTAATCTTACTTATTGTTTTATATATCTGAACGTGTGAAGCAATTAGGGGAAAAAAAGCTTTGCAGCTCTGAGTGCCTGAAAGGACTGTAATTGTTATTGGTGACTTGTCCTAAAGGATTGGCTGGACCAATTTCTAGTAAAATCCTGTAAGTCTTATGCATCTATAACTAAGTCTTTTGAGTTACACATGTATAACAAAATACAGGAAAAAACTGGGGAGAAAATACACCTCTGTGATAAGCCATTTGGGTATGTCCTTTTGAGGCTTTAAAAGGGAGTGCGCTGGAATTTTTGTCAGTGTCGTTTTTCTCCCTGTCTAAGGAAAGAGGAGAAACACATTTACACATATTTTGCATGGTAATTCTTTATACATAAGCCCAAATTCATGGAGTTAGATCTGGTTCATTCTTGTGAAGGGAGTGATAGGAAACCTGTTCTGACTGTTTTCTTTTTTTTTCTTACGGATGCTTCATACCACCTTTTACCTCCTTTGTTCAGAGCTATACCTGAGTGATGAAGAGTTAAAGAAACTACATGACTTTGAGGAACAGTGCGTGGAAAAATATTTTCATGAGAAGAATGAAAGCCTGAGTTCCAGTGACAGTGAAAGGATCCGTCTGACAACAGAAAGGTGTGTTTTGCTGCAGATTTCTGCTCTTTGTATACACCCATTATATAAAAAGACCTTGATAAGCTTTTGGAATGGGTTATGGTGACTGTGAACATGAGGAGCAGTGACATGCATAGACCTTGCTGATTTGATGGAAATGTCATGTATCTGAACTGCATGGCAGGTCTGGGTGGGAAACCTTGGTGGCAGAATTGCATCCCCAGATGTGTGCAGTGTGCAGGTGGTTAAAGGAGTACAGTAAGGTGTTGCTCAGTTTCACCTTTGCAGACCAGGTAGCACCATGAAAACATGCCAGAGTATGGCATACGATACATATTTTTATTTAAAGTCTTAGCAGTGTAGGAACACTGTGAGAGTATTGCTTGTGATTGAGTATAACTGCTGTTTACAGAAATAATCGTATAACCATTGTAGCTATATCTGCAGTGTAGTGTCATGTCTTGCAAAATGTCAATACACAACTGTCAATGGGGTTTCAAAACTCTCAGTGTTGGCCTAATTTAGCTTTCTGTTGAAATCAGTGGAAAAGCTGCCATTAAGTTTAATGGGAAATGTTAAAGAAAGTGAGCACTATAAAAAATCTTACTGAATGCCAATACTGATCTCATCTAATAAATTTGTTTTGCCTAGAGAAAGATAGCCTCTTAATCTTTACCTGTTCATATTTTCTGCATACCAAAACAAAACACAGAAGCAAAATTAATGTCCCCTGTAAAACAAATAAAAAAGTAGCTTTGTTCAAAAGCTGCAGAATCCATTACAGCAAGAAGATTTCATTTAGTGGATAAATACAGCTCTGGAAAGGAATTTTTTTCTGAGTGCAAAGGTGAAACACACTTCACAGCATTGTGTAACATTAATACAAGAAATTAATTTAGATTAATAAAATATTTTGGAACACTGGCCTTTGATTTTATTCAGCTATTGGTTAAATACTACAACTTTCAGTTACTCAGTGACAGAGGAAAGGAGCAACTTTTGCGTATTGCCTGCACCTAGTTTATCATTGTCTTCGTGCTAGAGCACAGAGAGAATATCTTCAGGAAACATGAAGATAATGATTTGGTTAAAATTATATCATTCCAGGCCAAAAAGTTCTTGTATTATTCAATGGGGAAGACCATAAAAAAGGCTTTGCTTTTAGGGCAGTTTAATTTTATCTGAAGGTAATTGATGGCATCAGACATACAGAATCTGTTCCCAGAGGCCGAATAGATTGTTGGGAAAACCCTTTTCCCAGCAGTCTCCAGTGTTTGAGAAATGCAAGACTATCTGTAGATTTGTGTAAGCCTTTTCCTTCTCATGCTTGCACAAGAAATGTAGAAATGCAGGATTACTGGCTGACAAGAAGTATACTTTACAGCATTTTACTTTTACAGCAAGAACCAATTTAGCATTTTCAAAGCTGTGTTGTGCTGTCCCTGGTATAGTGGTTCTATGGCAAAGAATGGACATTAGTAGGAAAAGAGCAGTTTTTAAAATAGATACTCCATGAGCATAAAGCCTGTTTCCTTAAAAGTCACTGGCTGTTGGCCCAGTAATCTGAATGATATGGTGTAAGTCTGTGTGGGTTTTATCAAATATAGATATTCATGGGAATGGAAGTCACCATTAAAAAAAATAAAGGGCTGTTTGAAACACTGACTTTTTGAAATGTGTTAATGGGTTCCTTCATCATCCGGCAAACAGAATTGAAGACCTGTTTTGGTATTTTAATTATCTTTTCTTTTTCCACCTAGAGTGGAGGAGATGTTTCTGCAGCTTAAAGAAGTGCATGAGAAGGTATTTTATATCAAGGAGTCTTTACTCTCCCTGGACAGCCAGCTAGGACATTTGCAAGACCTGTCTGCTTTGACAGTGGACATCCTGAAAGTGCTTTCAGCTGTAGACACCTTACAGGTGGAAGAAGCCTTACTGGCTGACACAAAACATCGAACCTGTAGGAAGCTGCCCCATAGCTGGAGCAATGCACTTTATTCCAAGACCTTGAGCAGCCTGGAATGTTTGTATGACAAGAAGTACCACTACTACAGCATGCCACCCTCCCTCTTACGGAGCTTGGTAAGGAGTCAGTGGCCATCAGAGTGCAAAGACAATGTATTGAGGACCAAGAGTAAGGAGGTGGTAGAGGACAGCTCTCAAAAGATAGAAATGGAAAGTGACACAGTCACTTCAGGAATATCCTCTGAGACTAAGTCAACCCCTAGATATGGACAGTTTTTGCTGGTGCCCCCAGACCATCAGGGAGGGTCTTTCCCTGAGGATGTCAGCTTAAATTTGTCCTTTTTGAGCACTCCTGCCAAGTACAGGGGTGATGCATTCAGAGATGAACTGCAAAGTAGCACTGTGGTGCAGCAAAACTTGCAGAGTGTCAATCTCATTGGAAAAGAGCCAGAAGATTATCAATGGAGCCAGAGAGACTTTGTTACTCATTTGCAATCAGAAGAGACTAATGCTGTAGGGGCTGATCATCCTCTTGGTCTCCGGCCATTGCTGGATATTGAAGAGAGTGCAGTACCCTCCTGCGATGACAGGGAAGAAACTGAAGGTGGTTATGTGAACTGGGGATTCTCTGAAGGTGATGAAAAAGGGGTTTTCAGCTCAGGAAAGAAAAAAAAGAAGGCCTTGTGCATACATTCCACCTATAACAGCGACTGCAATTGCACAGGTAGTTCTCCCAGGCATGTCCAGATAAGAGAATCAAAGTCCTTCTCCTACAACGCCGACAGGTCATGTCACAGCAGCATCATCTCTCAGAACAAGCTAAAACGTAGCACCTCCTTCTGGATCAGCCCACTCTGGAGAGACTGGAGTTTCCGCAGGACCAACAGCTTACAGTCTCCTAAGAAAGAGAAAAGAGGGGAAACCTGCAAAGCAATAGGTGGTAATTATAACACACTACGCCTGTACAATATCTTTTACTGGGAAGCCCAAGACATTATGAAAATGTTTCATTTGCACCTAGAAGGTTTTAGCTGCAATTGAGGGTAGTAGGAGAGTCCGGAGTTACTCCTTCAGTTTCTTTGTGCTGGGTCTGATGACTGTAGAGAATTTCTGAAGTGTGCCTGATATCCAAGCTGCACCACTCCTGTGTGTCAGCCACCCTGATTCTCCCAATCTCATGGGATCCCTATGGTTGTGGCTACACAGCTGGGGTGACAGAGGGACTGTGCTCACTCCAGGAAGTCTCCTGCCCCAGGAGATGCAATACGAGAGTTGCAGGAGCCAAAATAAATTACACAATCCCTAAGAGATACATTAGCAGTATCATAGGTCAGATGGATGCATGAAGAATGAAGAGGTATATGTTTTTATAGCCAGTTTAAAACCCTCCCTGTCCACCACCGAGTTTGCTTACCAACAGCTAAACTATAGCAGATTCAAGTATGAAAAGTATGAGATGCTGAATAACATTTGCTGTTTTTTGTCTTGCGATGGTGCACATCTTTGCATTGAACTGCATGAGTATCACCTTTGGGTGTCACAAGTCTTTCTCAGCTTGCGTTGGAGATCTTTGAACTCTCAGTCTTATCAGATCTTCTCTTAGTAAACAAAAGCTCTGTAGCTTAATTGTGTTTTTTGACTTTTTCCCCCAGAGTCTTTAGGACCTGGTGAGCTACACTACAATGAGGCAACAAAAGCAAAACAACAAAACAGAGACATAAAGTCTGGGAGAGGAAAGAAGAATCAAAAACCCCTCCAGGTGCCGGTATGTGCAGATGCAAGAGAATCACATATCCGATAGCTATCTTTTTCATTCATTAAGAGCAGTTCTGTGGAGTGGCTTTGTTGAAAATGCATACATTTAAAATGCTGCACACAAATTGGAGTGTCTTTATGTGTCTGTCTTTGGTTTAATTTCCCTTTTGTTTGAATGTGTGGGATTTCAATTTTGAACATGTTGAGATCTATGGACTTTGCTAGACAGTATACTGGCGGTGTTATTGATTTTACACATAAAGGAATCAGTCCTTGCACTTTAGCTGGCAGGAGGACTTGGGGAGGCTTCATATGATCTAGGGTAGACTGAAGGACTGGTGAGCCACTGAAAACAAGCAAGCCAGACCTCGTAATGTTGTCTCCTGCCTACAAGAGTCCTGAAGTGTTTTATCTGAATCCATCAAACAATGAGCACATTGCAGACAGCATATTGATTGTATCATATGTATGGGGCAACTTTTGTAACTCTATACATGTGCACATACATAAAATTCTGTTTCTAAAGTTCTAAAGAGATTCCCAGGATCTTTGTCAGCTGGAAAGATTTATCTCTGTTTAATGAGGTCAAAGCTGAAGACTGATTTGTTTACATAAGATGAACAGGTCTTTGACTTGAACTTTGAGACCTAACACCTCTGATGGTATTTTGAGGGACTTCGAACTTTGTTTTAAAAAGCTGTGATGCTAGATATTTCATCAGTAGTATTTACTAGACAAAAGCAATGTGTCTTCTGCAACTTATAACAAAAATGGGAAAATCTGTTCCTCAGTTGGGAGCGAGCTCAGTCATTGGCATTTCAGTGATGCTCTGAAAGGCCATGTCATAGGCTGTCAGACAAACTGCAGGTGCTAGTCATCCTATAAATAGTGTCGTTTTGTCTGTGTTTTGCCAGGTGATTAGAGTGGATGATTGTCCCCAGAACACCCAAGTGAGCTCAGAGCCTGCAGAGATCAGTGTCTGGGATGAGCAAGAGAAACACAGCAAGAACTGGCTCACTGTGTCTAATTTCAGTCAGCTAAGTATGTGGTATTTTGCAGACAGTGAAATTCAGAACAGCTTTTAAAGAAAAGCAAATTCAAAGTGTCATCCACCACTTTCATCTCATGGCATAATTTTTGCAGAATTAGAATTAGGTTGCAGGCACACATGACTTGGTTATTTGCTGTGTCATTGCAGAGACGCAAGGCGTATAGGTTGGATGGATGATCAGTTAAATCTTTCTGGGAGTGCTGCCTGTCTCACATGGGAGATAGTAGAGTACTGACCCTCAGGAATAAGTAGGAAGCAAGGAGGATGTTATCCTTGTCTCCTTTCCTGAGGTGTCTTCTAAAGTAGCATCGTGGCTAATTGCAAAAATAAACTCTCTCGTGAATTTCTCAGGGCATTTACACTCACAGGCAGTGCTGCTGTACTGTATCTGCTGGCAGATCCTCTCCATGCATTATTCATTACTCATTGCTCAGGAACTCATCCTCCAAAGAGAAAAAATGAATTCTGTATAGTCTCTGTTGGAATGAAAAAGGAATGATATTCTTACTCTTAGTAATTCTCCAGCTCTTCCATTCTCAGAAATCCTTTGCATAGTTCACCTTATCTTTCAGCTTTGCTGTGATGCGGCTTACTGGCTTCATCCTGCAAGCTGCTGGGAGACACACCAGGAAATGCTGTGACTCAGCACAGCATGGTCTGAGAAGGGCTGCGCTCCTCAATCAGCTGACAGAGAATGGAAACAATCTTTTAACCCTATGAAATTCTGTTATTGCTTTTATAGACCATTATGCATTGGCTGGGGCAATATGGTATACAGGAGTTTATAGCACTGCATAGGGGTTTAATTTGTAGCAGTAGAGCTGTTAATTTACACTCTGGAAATAGCTGACACCTGGTTTTTTGAATAGGTTTGGAACGTTTCAGTTACATACATGAGAAAATAAAAAATCAAGACATCAGCAGGCACACCATACCATTCTGTGATTACCTGAGGCATTCTCAAGAGGTAAGACCTAAGATTATAAATCCTAGTCCATAGTTCTGGCTGGGATGAGCCCACGGTAGCTCTGCTGACATCCCTGGACTTGCCACTGTAGGATCTTTGTCACGAAATACCGCTTGAGAAATAAGGAGCTTTGTTGTCTGCTGGCACAGTGCACGTGTGTGAGTAGCTGAATAATTTAACAGCTGTTAACACTCTATTAAGATTATTGAAGTAGGATATTAAATTATTGAATCATGGAGTGATTCTGAGTATGAAGTTGGTCAGAAATGATGCATGTTGATGTTTCATTAGGAAATGAGTGAGCACACAGCTTAGTATTGAACCTGTGAGCAGAATTGTTTAGCAGAGGGAAGTAAATTTTGGAAAGTTAGCTGTATAGCTCTTAATCTATCACACAGAGATAGTTATTTCTTGCAAAGTGGGAGTTAAATATTGATAATAAATGCAAAGCTTAGATTATAACCACTGGCTTTTAAACACCATATCTTATTATTTATCAGAATAATTTGCAGCTCCATAATCTAAAGGTCCTCTGCCTATGTAAATCAACTTTGATAGGCTAGACCAATTTATATTTCCTGGATTATAGAAACTTCTCTCTCTTTTAAAATGGTGTAGGTAATGAAAGAAAATTTATCTTTCAGTATGTTGTGTAGGAGTATCTCAGAGCTATGAAAGGAAATTAACAAATAATAAATTAAGAAAAGGAACTGTGAAATAATCCTTTCCTCTTCCTTTTTTTAAAAGCACCCTTCCTTGCCTGTTTTACTTACAGCACTCTTGATTATTAAAATTGTGATCTTTAAAAGCCTAGCTTATTTTTCACTGTAAATGCTGAGTTACCTTTTTTTTTTTAAAGTAATAAAAAGAAACCAGATAGTTTCAGAGCCATTCTTCTGAGTGCAATAGAATTTGAATCCCAAATACCAGGGAAGAGAGCTTGAATCTAAATTTTAAAAATGGCAGGTTTTTGTATGAAAGAGGAACAAGCGAGACAGAGAGAGAAATAGGAATAAATTTACTGATTTTGTATTCTGTAAAACCTAAGTGTGGAGTTTGAATCAATAAATCTTTGAGATGTGAAACACAAGGTCAGACAAACAAAATAAGGTTACAGTTAGGGAAACTGTGTGAAGGGGCCAAGTAATCTGGTGCTTCAAAACTCATATTAAGATGTTTTGGGTAAAACTCAAGGGTGGGATTTTTAAAGTTCGCAGAAAAATTCCACTGATTACAGCAGAATTGGAGTTGGCCAAAACTAGTCAATTCCAGAACACCCACTTCAAATTATTTACTCTTTCAAGACACAGCCTCCAATACCCACTGAGTCACTATGCCTCTCCTTGAGTCCTGTCTGGGTTATGAGAGTTTATACATATATGTATCAGTGAGATGTAACAATGTTGCTGTGTCCAACAGTTCCGCTTGGAGTACAGTATATTTTAAAGAAATTTATTTTTCCTGAAGTGGTGCTTCTCAGGTTTACCCATTGAAGACCAGTGGTTCGGAAATCCCTACTGATGAGTACCAGGGGCAAAGCACGGGTGTGTGTAGGAAGGTTTTGGTTTTGTTAAAGATGTTTTTACCTGCAGAGGAAGCTACAAGGTGAAAATATGAGTGAAACAGCAACATTGTGAGTTAAATTTCAGATAATATTTGTAGCTGAATTTTAGTTAACTTATCTTTAAACTTCATTGTCTTTGAACTTCTTTGGGGGGCTGTTTTTCTTTTGAGGATTGAAATCTTCCTGATTACTATTCAGAAGAATAATCCCATTTATGACTAGCACATTAGGATGACCCAGCTGGCCCAATTTTCCCTAATATGGCTGGAAGTTTAAAAGACTATTTGAGTACCTCTTTAATGATAAGACCTGGAAAATATGTGATCTAAATATCACTCCTGCTCAGTCTGTTTTCTTCTTCTGTTAGAGAAGCTTAGGGTGCATTTTATTTTCAACTGCTGTGAAGCCTCTCCCTAAAATGGAATTTTCCAATATAAAAGAACTTCTCTAATACTGTCCATATTAGAAGACCTTTAACATACTTTTGTTAAGATATAGGTGGGTATATGAGTATTTTATTCAAATGTATGGAGACAGCATGGAAAACTCTAACGAGAGCAAATTAGTTCCATTTTAGTGTAGGTATGGGAATACTGTGATTCAGCTGCCTATCAGTGTCATTATTCATGCTAACAATAAGCATAACAGTAAGTGTTTTCAAGATTATACCTTTTTGAGTTGTGCAGTGTGTATATGACAGTGATGTGCTGATTTTACCAGTAAAAGTACCTCTCTTCTTTACAGGATTTAAGTAATAACATATTTGGAACCACCAGGAAAAGTAATCTGAACAGGAATTCCTCGTATGTATTATTAGTATATTATGATACCCATCACATGCTTTTAGAAAGAGACTTCTATACATTCTGCAGATTTCCACTTCAGTTCTGCAACATACTTAGGATGAGAGATTTATGTGAAACAAAGAGTTAAGGCAATTCAGTGTTTCTTTAAATGAAACCTTATTAATAGAGATAAAGGAGATCCATTTAAACGGAGAGTATAATTTTAGGTGGAATAGACACCCCTTTTAATGCCAACAATAATCCAATTTTCTAATTCAGTCACTAAGATCACCACAGCATCTTTAACTAGCCATTATTCCAATCCAGGTACCATGAAAAGTTGCATTTGCTTTTGCTGTGCAAATTGCATGTTTTCTTTTTTAATAATTAAAATGCTAGCAGCACCTGAAAGCTTCTCTCATTCTCTGATTAATCTCTTTGGTACTGAGTCTGCACATTTACAAAATATTTAGCTTGGTTTTCTTAATAGGTTTTCAGTAGTTATTAAGCTTTGGTTTTATTTAGTGAAAGTATACTGATTTCCAAAGTGTTTGCAATTTTATTGTGGGTTGTTTTTTTTTTTTCCCCAGCTTGATTGATCATTAGATCATTATCTTAATATTTGGGGTACTTTTTCGACATGCAGTGTTGTCTCTATATTCCTTTTCCTGGTCTTTCTTATTTTCATCGTTTTATTTTCTCTCTCTCTTACCTAGTAACATTATGGATGTAATAAATAAAAGACACTAGAAAGCTGTCACATCGCATATAATTTCAACATGAGAAGAGGAAAAAAGATACTGTGGTTTTTTTACCCATCCTGTGGTGGGTTGTTTTTTTTTTTCCCCAGTCATTTATAGGCAGTAGGCAAACTGCATACTTACCAGCAGGACTTATAGGCCTTTGAGTGGCCTGATTCTGTCACTTAGCCTGTTGTCTTCAGTCTGGTCTATGAGGTGAATCATAACCGCTGTCTTTTGTAACAAAGACTGCTTTAACATGAACGCTGATGCTGTAGTCTCTCTGCACCCTTGCTAATCCAAAGGACCATCAGTTTAAAAAGTCTGGTTTTGTGCAAGCAATTTTAATGGCATTTATATAACTCTGAATACATCTCAGCATTGATTGAAAAATGAACAATTGTGTATGTGATTGAAGTGGTCCATAACGGTTATAGCTGTTAGTTATAACAGCTAACAACTATTATTGTAGTGTAAATTATATGAACAGCGGTGCAGAATCGTAAAAGCAGATCACCATAAAGCAGAGAAAGAAACGTGCAGAAAAATGTGGCTATTCCTCAGTAACTGAAGATTATTTGCTGTTTGTTGCAATGAATAAAATTGCACTGAGGGTTATTTCGTTTTATGATTCCTGATCAAACCTTTTTGAATCTTGCCTTCACATAGGTGACATCTCCTTATATGAACCACTGTTAGACATTTTGGAGTAAAATATCAAATGTTTGCTTTTAAACAGGTTGAGAACTTCAGAGGAAACTGACAGTAAGTTTTTGGTTGCTTGTCACTCATTTTAATTCCTCTCTGCAAACCTCAATTCTGAACTATAAAATCCAAAACAAAGTTAATTTACTATAGTTGGAGGGTTATAGGAAAATGTTCAACCATTATTTCATATGTTAGTTACTATCTGTACTTTAAAGTGAAGGATTTTTTTTATGGAGACATGTTTTTCTCACGATAACTGCAAAATCTTAAAAGAAAAAATCTAGTTTTACTCTGGTCTGCCCAGTGGTGTTGTCCTTTTTAGCAGGAAAAAGCTCTTTAAGATGATGGTGCTGCTTTCATCCCTGGCAGTCTAAGAGACCTCCTGAGTTAAAGCAGGGTGTATATCTCAAGATAGATTGTGTTATAAAATTTTTAATGTATGCTTGATTTTTCCAGTTGCAGTTGGGTGTAATTCCTCTGTTTTTGTGGTTTCCCTGAAATGATGAAATCAGTGAAGGACTGAATTTTATGAAATGGCCAGTGAAGAAATTTAAGGTTATAGTGAGGAATTACTTTGTTCCACAAGAGTGCTAGTTAACTTGACTTGTAGTTGTTGCCTTTTAGGCTATCTTCCAGTTTCCCTGACATGCCACTTAGCTGTAACTGGCTGAGCAGCTGGGCATCATATCTTTTTGAGGCTAGCTGTGACGCAGAAACAAGCTGCTCTTAGACTTACGTCCCCTTCAAGTGCTGCACCTTCTGGGTCCAGCTGTGCACAAAACACTGTGGTGCTGAAGCACACTGCTACAAGCGTAGTGAGTTGTGGGGCTACTTTCTAGAGCGCACAATTGCTTTGATTAAAATCCTGTTTTCCCATCCTCAAAAGGAATGACATAGCCCCCGTTTCCCTTTTCATGTTTGTTGTTTTACAACATACATAATGCAACAAAACTAGTTGGGTCCAGCAATAAAGAGCAAAAGGGACCTTGAATCACCAAGGGCACTCAGTGGAAATGTTGACCCTTCCCCCAGCTTCTTTTTATGTCTTTTATTTAAGATCTTTTTCACTAGAAAAATGAATGCAAGCAAATAAAATACACCAAGAACAAAAATGTAATGTTCAAATATTTTGGTGAAGATTTAGTCTTGATTATCTAATTTTTCAGAATTAATAGTAGTACAGTATACATATTTTCTGAAAACTGGTATTTTGAAGGACTGTATTCCAACAGAACAAAGTGATTTTATCTCATTAATAGCAACATGCTCATTAATCCTGGTTTTATTGAAAAGACTTTTTATAAAACAAAGATTTTAGGACCAAATTTGATCTGGCTGTTAAATATGTAACTGCAGAAACTGTTTGTCTGTTTATTTTAGCATTTTAGATATTGTGGATTAATGGGAAAGTGTTATAACTTTGGTGTAATAGTATAGTTAATGGAATGCTTACTGACTGAGGATAGAGTTGGAAAGATCATGCCTTTGGGAGGCTGTGAAGCATGATGGACAGCAAAGTGCTTTTAATATCCCAGGGGTGTAATTGGCTTAGAGAATCTACATGTCCTTGAGGTTAGTATCACAATTTTCCCACCATTTCCCTGAATAAATAAGTCATCTGGATATATTACATTGACGACTGAAATCTGCCGATATTCTGTACATTATAACATAGTTAAAGCCTATTAGTAATTCTCCTCTTTAGAATGCTGAGACAGTAATTCCGATTAATCTGTTTCATGGCAAAC
Source organism: Phalacrocorax carbo (assembly GCF_963921805.1). Lineage (NCBI taxonomy): Eukaryota > Metazoa > Chordata > Aves > Suliformes > Phalacrocoracidae > Phalacrocorax > Phalacrocorax carbo. Next base: position 38,756,402 of record NC_087548.1, read on the forward strand.
TCTGGGATGGAAGGAATTAAAAAATCATGCATTTATCTCTCCTATAATAATTAAGGTAATGATCCTTTAAACATTATTTCAGATATCTTTTCCTGCTTGAAAACATCTCAAGACCTGCATCATCACTACTCAGGTAAGCAGGAGGCACCAGAATGATGGCTGAGTAATTTAACAAATTAAAAAGAACACCAGTTCTTCCCTTGTCATCCTCTGTGATTTTCACTTTGAAGAGTTGCACACTTGCCCACTGCTAAGAAGGTTCTGTATTGATTCACGCCTAACACTCCAGAGAGGAAATTATTAATTATTTTCTTGCTGCTAATTGCTCCATTCTGGGTGTTTCTGGCAAATCCAGGGCAGAATTATAGATAATCACTTTCAAAATATCAGTGGAAACAGTGAATAGAGCTCTTTTTCCTGGGGGTGGGGGGGTGGGGGTGGCAGAAGAGGCTCTCATTTGTTAATAGCTGTCACTTCCCTCCCACCTTCTCCTTTGTACTTTCTGGAATTGGTTTCTTCAGTTAATTGGTCTTGTACTACTTAATCTGTGTTTATATACCTATGAACTCCTGGAAATCTGGCAGGGAATAAATCATTTGGATGCTAATTGCCTGCAGTCCTGTCTTTTCTTGAATTGATAATGCACAGATTTTCCCACCAGGCTTGGATTTCAATTTTTCCTGGAAGAGAACTGTGGAGAGCTTGCCAGTAGATGTCTCTGTTGCCTACAGGACTTGGCCTCCTTTAAATGGAAGCCTAGGGTAAACTAGAAGCATTAGTGGCCTCCTGAAGTTCAAAAAACTATGTGATTTTCACTGGGAATCACACCTCCTCGTGTTATTGTAATTTGTGTACAGTATTGTAGCCAGTGTACAGGAGTAATTTCTTTGACATTGTGGCATTGTTGCAGTGATTAATTTGGCTCTTGTCAGGCATGCTATTTGGGATTAGGTAGGGCTTTTTAGCGCAGATGAGAGTGGCTTCCATTATGAGTTGACAAACATCTCAAGAGGTTTCCAGTGTAGGTTTTCTTTCCTCTGGAAGGTCAGGATACAATTTACACAACTAAGCCCAGTAGTTTGATACTAAAACCCTGCAGCATACTGCTTATGCAATATTTTGGCTATGCTGTTGTGTAGGCAAATACAGTTCTGCCTTTCTGCACACCCAAAAGAACTTGAGTTTTGACCCAAGTTTGGCAGCTGCTGCAAGTCCGCTTCACATTGCTTCTGGAGGATCTAGAGTGAGTGCTGGCAGGGTCTGACAGATGGCACACGTCTGGCAACTCCCCACTTCACATCCTTGTCCCTGCTATTCACTAATTTCATGACTACAGCATGTTCCTAGTGGGGCATCAAGGGAGGACTTTGATTTTCAGCCCATGCTCCAGAACCATTCAGGCATGTTAACCAATGCCTATTGAATTTGGAATGTATAAACAAGCCTTGAAGTGGAGTCTAAAATGCAGATCTTCTCAAATGAGGATCTTAATTAATGGATTGGCATGTCATGGGTCCCCTTTGCTCTCTCTCTTGGCTAAATAATCTCTAATTAATTTCTACTCAGAGAAGTAATCTTAAAAAGAAGGACAGATGGTGTCCAAGCTCTGGAAGAATCTGCCATCAGGGATTTTTGGCTGCTTTGCAGAGAAACAGAGCTCTGCTGTGGTTCACTCTCTGCTTTGGGTGCTAGTTTTGTCTTCAGCCTTTAAATAGGGAAATTAGGTAGTCAGCACTGTAGCATCTGAGTTGCCTCCTTGTTCTAGTCTTACCCTGTTTGTGGCTCACCTCTCACTTCTCTCCCCCTTCCTGATACCTGAGTCATTGTGAGGACAAATCCATAAATATTCAGTTGGTGCTCTGAATTTTTGATGGTGTTTGCCTGAGAAATAAGCTGCCAATTAGGGAGATATAATAATGTTACTGATGTTGTTTGGCGAGGAGCCGGATGAGGGAACAGTGCTCTGTGCAGGGCAAGCTTGGATTTTCCTGTGATGCCTTGCTAAATCCCCAGGTGCTTCTGAGCCTGACAGAGACAGGCAGTAAGGACAGCTGGGGCCAATGCATCTCTCTGGCACAGTGTGAATGTTGCTGCAGTGGAGCCAGCAGGAGGAGGAAGTAGTGGCAGCCCTTGGTGGAAGGAGGAGGGTGAAGAGTTAGCAGAAGTCCTTCCAGCCAGGATGCAAAGGGCTTATCCCAGAAAGTCTGTTTCCTTGGAAGAAGGGAATCAATGGACAGGGGAAAGAGTGGCAGCTGATGCTTGTGAGATACCATGGGTGTGCAAAGGGGAGTTGCTAGCTGGGTAGAATGGTGATCAGATCTCACAGAGGATCACACTGCAGCCTTCTTGGCTTAGTACACTACAGTAAGGCACGTTCAGATGTTTTTGGAACTCAGACAGCTTGTTTGTTCAGTATAGTAATGGAATGTGTGTTGTTTGCAGCTGTTGAAAGAAACAACTTAATGAGGCTTGCTCAGACCATACCATTCACACCAGTCCAGCTCTTTGGTGAGTACCAAGTTCCTGATTATGTTTTTCGCTTTATAAATAGTCAGTGCATTATCTTTTTAAAGATGGTGTTTGAGAAATTTCACTGGATTAGTTTCAGCAATGCTTCTTTTAGAAAAGACATGAACCAGGATAAAATTGTAGTCATGCAGTAATTTAGGGACCTTTGGAGGTCATCTGGTCCAACTCCCTGCTGCCAGTTTAGATCAGGTTGCTGGGGCCCTGTCCAATTGTATTTTGAATATGTCTATAAATGGAGATTCCTCAGTTTTGCTGGACAACCTCTTCCAGTGTTTGACGTAGTGGTTGTCGTGGTTCAGCCTCAGCTGGCAACTGAACACCACGCAGCCGCTCGCTCACACCCCCCCCCCCAACCCCTGTGGGATGGGGAAGAGAATTGGACGAGCAAAAGCACTTGTGGGTTGAGATAAGCACAGTTTAATGATTGCAATAAAATAATAATAATAATGATTATGATAATAATGACAATAATGTTAATATAATAAAAGGGAAAAGGAAGGAAAGGGAAAACAGGAAAAAAAAACCGCAGAAACACGAACGATACAACCGCTCACCACCCGCCGACCGACGCTGCCCGTCCCCGAGCCACGATTGCTCCCTCCCTTCCCCGGCCAGCCCCTCCCAGGTAGCATACTGGGCATGACGTTACATGATATGGAATATCCCTTTGGTCAGTTTGAATCTGCTCTCTTAGCTGTGCCCCCTCCCCTCCCAGCTTCTTGTGCACCCAGCAGAGCATGGGAGGCTAGACATGTCCTTGACTAGTATAAGCGCTACCCAGCAACAGCCTAAACATCTGTGTGTTATCTCCACAGGTTTTTTTTTCCATGCTAATTTCAAAGCACAGCACTATACCAGCTAGAGTGAAGAAAATTAACTCTATCCCAGCTGAAACCATGACAGTGGCGAATCTAGTATTTTCCCCTGTATTTGTTGGAGTTTCCCTTGCTATAGCTTGTATCTATTGGCAATCATGTGATTACTGTCAGCCTCAGAGATGAGTCTAACTATCTTCTCTATACCTATCATTAGGAGAGCTGAAGACAGCAGAAAGATTCCCCTTAACCTTAATACCTGTGTTCTCTCTCTGTTTCTCTTTCTCACACACATGCATGTAGATATAGGATAACACATCAAGAAGGAAAACAGCTATTGGGTGAAAGGGCACTACTACTGTACCTAGTGCAGAAGATTTGTACTGTACCAAAGAAGAAGGAACTGTGCTGTAACTGAAAAGTGGTAGAGAATAATACATAAATTATTTGGAAGAGTTCTGAAATTAGTGTGTGGTATTGGCTAACAGCAGCATAAGCTCTGCCTCTAGACACTTGAGATCTAGGTGCCTTCTTTTCAACGGGTAGAAAATTTTGTCTCACAGCAACTAATTGCTGATACTTGCAGCATCATAGGATTTCTTGGGACCGGATTGCTGCAGATAATTAATATAGCTATAAGCATATTGAACATTCTAATCTTTGAAGCCCCCAGGAGATACCTTTTCAGGTATTAAATTGTCAAAAGATAATTAAATGAAGAATTAATGTAAGATTAAAAAATACGTCTAGTTATAGTATTTTTATTCATGTACCTGTGTTTTATGTAAAACACTGGCTTTATTTTAAATTAAAATGTGCGTAAATTGTGGTTGTTTGGCAGCATCTATATTTGTGCTAGCTGGTGAAGGTAGGCTCAGGAGCGGGGAAGAAATCTGCTAATGTGAATGCAGTTTGTCTGTCCTTATGCCATTCTTTGCCATTTTGCAGATGTAGTTACATCATCACACTTGCCATTGAAAACCTGTTTCTACAAATTAACATTGCAAATAATGTGAGTTGCAGGAAGGAAAGCCAGGTTTAAAAAAACAGGTCCACTTTTCTGTTAGTTTACAAATGATGGCAACAGAAGGGTATCTCATTTACGCTGCAAGAGAGGAATGCTATTACAACTATATAGGGAAACAAAGTGCGACCAAGCTAAAGCTCACCAAGTTTGTTCTGCTTTCAGAAGAATGTTATTAACAAGAGCAGAACATCTGAAATTTTGTGCAGTACAAATAATATTGGAATTTCTAGGAAAAAGGAAAATCTTAGTTTAAAACACCAAAACTGTAAACTTCCTTTTAATTTGCTTTAGCTTGTTCTCCTAGGATTCCTTTCTCCAAGGAAAGTTGTGTCCTTTTCAATCTAATTTACCTGGTTCATTATGCCCAAATCACCACTTTTGAAACAACTCAGCTGTCTTTTTGTGTCAAAAGGTGGCACTCTCCAGTCCTTTAATTTTGTAGTTGATAACTGTTACAAACTCTGTGTGTTTGCCTTGTTCATTTGATTTTTTTTTTTATTAAGCACAATTACAAGGAAAATACTGTGAGTGTTCCATGGACCTTGATTAACTAAAACTTCCCCTTCCATGTAAGTGCATAAACAGAGGGAGCCACACTCAGGATCTTTGAAGTTCATACACTGGAAGTAAATGATACCGCTTTAAAAATATGTACTTTTGAAACTCAACCATCTTTAAGTACTTAAAAAGCTGTGGCAAATGAGATTGATTTATATAGACCAGAATATCAATGAGCTTTGTTTGTGTGGAATTGTGCAGGACATCTTAATTTCATCTCTGTTTAGGGGCTTAATACAAGCTCTTTGGACTGCTTACATTATCACAGTAGATCTTAAGCAGAATATATGTAGAAAGTAGTGTAAATTGAGGCTGGGGATGTTTTCACACAGACGAACAGTAATGATAAAAAAACTGTCTTTTAAAGTGTGTGTTACAATGGTGTGTAAAGTGGTATGTTATGTTAAGATAGCAAATCAAAATGCAGTTCTCTCCTCTTTCTGCAATGTGTGACTTCTGCTAACAAAACTTCCTTTTATTTAAGCTGGAGAGGAAGTGACAGTCTATCGACTAGAGGAAAGTTCACCTATGAACCTTGATAAAAGCATGTCTTCCTGGTCCCAGCGTGGTACAGCTGCAATGATCCAAGTCTTGTCACGGGAGGAGATGGATGGGGGTCTGCGGAGGGCCATGAAGGTCATTTGTACTTGGTCTGAGAATGATGTACTGAAGTTGGGACAAGTATTTATTGTGAAGTCTTTTCTGCCAGAGGTGGTTCAGACTTGGCAAAAGATCTTTCATGATGGCACAGTGTTACATCTCTGCCTGAGGGTGAGTTCAGACCTGAACGCACACTGACTTGTCTAGCCTGATGTGCCTTAAATGTTATACTGCTTACGTGTAAATGTCTTCAGTGTGGTTGACATGTGGTTTGATGTTATCTTTTGGAAAGGAAAAAGGGTTGGAGGAAGATATATCTCCCATTTGTGAATGGTATATGATCAGGTGTTTGTTATGACAAATTCATGGCAGCTTTCTTCATGAAAATGAAAGTAATGTTTATAACATATTGTGCTCTACATCTACCTGAAAGGAGGTTGTAGTGAGGTGGGTGTTGGTCTTTTCTCCCAAGTAACTAGCGACAGGATGAGAGGAAATGGCCTCAAATTGTGTCAGGGGAGGTTCGGATTGTGTATTAGGAGAAATTTCTTTCCTGAAAGAGTGGTCAGGCATTGGAAGAGGCTTCTCAGGGTGGTGGTGGAGTCACCATCCCTGGAGGTGTTCAGAAAAAACACGTAGATGTGGCACTTGAGGGTATGGTTTAAGAGATATGGTGGTGTTGGGTTGGGGGTTGGACTTGATGATCCCAGAGGTCTTTTCCAACCTTAATGATTCTAATGAAGAATGATAAACATTATTTTCCTCAGGAGATCCAGCAGCAAAGGGCTGCCCAGAAGTTAATCTATACCTTCAATCAAGTGAAGCCTCATAATATTCCCTATACTCCAAGGTATTATCACTGTCTTTAAGTATTAAGTGTCAAATGTTTCTCTTTTCAGCTGTGGCAGGTCTAGTGCAGCCTTCTTTTCCATAGTGGGTTGAAATAGCTGCTGCTTAGATGGTCTGACGATAGTTAAGGGGCAAGATAAGCAGCTTTGAACTTTATCTTTATAGCTACATGTGATGGCAAAATAAGCTTCTTCATAATGCTGTTCCTTAGACTTCAGTAAGAATTGCCTTTATACAATTAACATAAGACAACTTACTATAGCTGATTTACAGTGGGTTGGAATACATCAGATTATGTTGTTTGTCCATAAACTGTACTTTCTGATCAAGTGCTTTGTTTTGAGAATTACGAAACCATGAAAGCCTTTGTGCCGTCTACCATTTGGTACCTCCTGCTGTTCAAAATGAGGCAGATAGGGAAGACATATCTTCCTTTTTGGTATACTTGCTTTGCATCATGCCACGTGCTGACTGTGAGGATGTTCATTACCCTGCCAGCTCTTGATAGAGAGCGTTTATACTTACAGGTTCCTGGAAGTTTTCCTCATCTACTGCCATTCAGCGAACCAGTGGCTGACCATTGAGAAGTACATGACTGGCGAGTTTCGGAAATACAACAACAACAATGGAGATGAGATTACTCCCAGCAGCTTGCTGGAAGAGCTAATGCTGGCCTTCTCTCACTGGACCTACGTATACACCCGTGGGGAGCTCCTTGTCCTGGATTTGCAAGGTGACTGCTAGCATGGGATCACTATTTGAAACCAAATGAAAATCAGTTCTCTCAAAAGAGAATTTAATGCTGAGGAACAGGCCAAATTCTGTTCTCATTTACATACTGGCAAAGTTCAAGAAATGCCTGGATATCTGTTGTGCAGCACTGATAAATGAGTATCCACAGACACACTCTGGATTAATGTAGGTGTAATGGGAAAATAATTTGGCTTCAAATACATCTAGGCTGAATGGGCAAAAGAGCAGGTAGATAAAGTGTGCATTTCAGCCAGCTCAAAAAACCCACTTCACAGTTAAGGTATTTTTATTAAGATATAGAATACAAAGATTGAAGTGTACCTATGCATCTATACACACTTAATGTACATGTATATCTGTCAGAAGAGTGTGAAGTGCTATCTGTAATTTTATTTTTTCATATTAATAAATCTATAAGCAGTTTGCATAAGACTGAATGCTATTCACAAAGTCTGGTGACTCCTTCAAAGAGCATGTGACCACTTGACTATACATGTGTAAGTGGGAATATGGCATATTTTAAAGAGATAAAACAGTTGACAATGTTCAGATGATGAACAGCACCCATCAAACAGTATAAACACTATTGTTTGTCATTTCTGTCAAGGGAAATGTGTATGGGTAGACAGAGACGTAACACATTTACATTTTACAGCATCCAGGAGCTGTGAATTACAAAAAGACATGCTTATTATGCAAAATAGACCTATAATTCCATTCCCTGCTTTCATTTGGTTTAGCTGCACATGAAAGAAAATACAGAAAGAGTAAGTGTGTCTTCATCATAGACTTCTAGAATTTGCCTGAAGTTTGCTTGGGTTTATTATACAACTTTCGACAGTTCCAGACCAACTGTTTTGGCTCAGACATGGAGAATTTAAACATCTATGTAAACCTCATCAAGGCTGGAGCTTCAGTTTCCATCTTGAACAAATGGAAATCTGCTCTAATTTTGGCTTTGTGTTTATCTTGTAGTTCTCTAATCTGGAGTTTAGGAAAAGTGCAAGGGCTGGTCTCCTTGGGGTTTTAATAGGATTAATCTCTATTACCATTTACTGGCACCATCTCTGCACATATATATACACACCACATTTTGTCTAATTTACATCAACTGAAATGACCTCCATTGAAGATTATTGCAATTTGGGGGTATTTCAATCACAATATGCTATTCATATCTTTATTGGTGTTTGTTGCAGTATATAAACTTACCATCAGTGGCCTATTGAAATAAAAATAATTGTATATCATATGATCATAGATTTTTTTCATTAGTGTAAAAGCCCAATGATTTCCTCAGCTTTAAGAAAAGAGCTTTTTGGTAAAATGGTAGTCTGTCATCTGTTTGGGGAAAACTGTGACATATAGATTGATTCACGTATCCTATAGATGCATTCAGGTTTTGTAATGAAATTATTTATTTAATATGTGTCCATGGTCGCCCAGAAGAAAAAAGGGATAACAGACCCAAGCATTTGCAAATCATGAAGTTGTGGCTTGTGTTTGTTACCTTGAAAAGAACAGGTATCTGAGTGTAGATATATTGGTATCTATCCACACCTGATTGATATGTGGAGTAAAGGTATTAATTAAATAGCAATCTTACAGTAGGTCACATTTTGCTTAGTTGAATTTTAGCATAATATTTAGTGCATTTGATAAGCCTTCCATCTACACGTAAATAAACTTCAAAGTAGCTGAAGTCAAGACTGTAATAAGAACTCTATGTTTGCCAATACTTAACAAATTTTTATACTCACAACGTTTTCTTTTTAACTCATGACCACTTTGACTGTGATGCATTATGATCTACACAGAAAATGGATAGTTACATTTTTAAGCGCCAGATTATGAAATTGTGACTACCTTCCTTTGTGACACACTTTGTTGATTTTGTTGCAGGTGTTGGGGAAAACCTTACAGATCCATCTGTGATTAAACCTGAAGACAAAAAGTAGGATTTTTTCTGACAAAATTATCATTCAGTTCAGATGTTCTGCCAAGAGTCTGCATATTTAGGGTGTTTTTTTTATGTTTTGTGTGAGAGATTTAATTATTTTTTACATGGTGGGTTTTTTGGAGTTAAATGAAGGTATGACGGCAATGGAGAGACTATGTCCTCCGCTGTGCTTTGATGAACTGTGGACTTGGGGGGCTGTAAGTGTCCCAGCTCCCAACATGTGGTGAGTGGTGTATGAAAGGTTGAGAGGGTCTGTGTTGCTCTGCTGCCACACAGGACTTTTCCAGGGCTGTCTGGCGAGAGCAGGAATGGGAGATAGAAGACCCTATAAGCCTCTTCTCAAATTTGCACTGAAGGAGGTCTTCAGTAACTTAAATGTGGCAGTCCAGTTTCCCCTACCTGACGGGGCACTGTTTCATGGAGTATATGGGGCCACAGTGGCTTAAGAGGATGAGGGGAGGGCCGCTGGATCTCTATTTCCAATAGGTCCTAGTAGTGCATTTCAGCATACTGCACATTACAGTCTCAGAGCTGTGATACAGAACTGGTAAATCATGTGTGGAAAGTTACAAAAACTAGAGAGACTACGCAGAAGTAGTAGTCTGCCTTCATGTGTCAAATTTCAGAATCAGAACCATGGCCATTCTCCCATCCTGCAGCCTTTCTCCTCACTGGTATTTGCTGTAGTGAGAGGAGAAACAGTGGTGTTGATGGTTGCTGTCGTGCAGGGTCCTCTTCTCTGGGGAGCCTTCTTAAACCCACACATCTCTCCAGCTATGCCTTGACATCTCTGCCCCTCCACTGACTTGTGCTCAGCTTGGGTCTCTCTTACTCAGCTCATGTCATTGAAGGTGTGTCTCATGTTTAGAAGGAAGGAAGATATAAATATGAATAGTCTAATTTAATACAAAGGTCACAGAATCCCAGGTTGGAAGGGACCTCAGGGATCATCTAGTCCAACTTTTCTAGGAAGAGCACAGTCTAGACAAGATGGCCCAGCACCCTGTCCAGACGACTCTTGAAGGTGACCAACATGGCCAAGTCAACCACTTCCCTGGGGAGATTATTCCAGTGGTTGACTGTCCTCAGTGTGAAAAATTTCCCTCTGGTGTCCAATCAGAATCTCCCCAAGAGCAACTTGTGTCCATTCCCCCTTGTCTTCTTCATGTGACTCCTTGTAAAAAGGGAGTCTCCGTCTTCTTTGTAGCTATCTCTTAAGTAATGGGACACGGTGATGAGATCCCCTCTGAGCCTCCTGTTCTCAAGGCTGAACAAACCCTGTTCTCCCAGCCTATCCTCGTATGGCAGGCTTCCCAGTCCTTTGGTCATCTTGGTGGCCCTTCTCTGGATGCCTTCCAGCCTGTCCACATCCTTTTTGTATAGCAGGGACCAGAACTGTACACAGTACTCTGGGTGTGGTTGATTAACTCTAGAAATATCAGATGACTTGCCTAGAACCCAGAACAAGTTAACTTTGGAAGCAGGTTCTTCATTCTGGGACCATTTAAAATATTTCCTTAATAAGATTAGTAACAAATGACTGTATTAATGTTGTATGAATGTCTAGTTATGAATATAGGTGTATTGGCCATATAATATTTATTTTGGAAAGAACATCAAAAGTATGCCAAGCACCTCACGGTGCCAAAGTCTTTGCCCTAAGTAGGTCATAGGACCATGACAAAAGCACAAGGATAGTTAGTACAGAGAGGCAGAGAGGTCAGTCATGTAGTTGTTCACTAGATTTTAGCAAATATTTTTAAGATATTGCTGCAGATATATAAAAGTCTGGTTTGCTACTGTTCTAGTGGATTTTTTTATATCAGTGGTAACATAAACTGTAATAGTTATTACTGAAGACTGTGGACAGTTGTTGACCACAGTACTTCACATGGCAACTCAGCTTATACTCTTTAAAACAGGAATAATTTTTATCTATGTTATCTTGAAGCTTATATTTTATTACACAGGTCTTATTTTCAGAGCTTTTTATTGTTTTGTTTTTATCATCTGTAAAACAGTCAAGTCCTAGTTAAAGAGCAAGTGTTGATTAATTAATCAAAACCAGCTTGATTTTCTTACATTCAGGGAAATCTTCAGAAAGGCAAGTTGTGAAACTATATTGTTTTGATTCAGGCATCTAAAGGAATAAGGCATTGAAATCGTGGATGGATTCTGTAAGCAGCTAGCAGATACTCAATTCTAAGAAACACTTTCTAAAATAGTAATAACAACGTAAAAGCACTGTCTTTGCTCTAACCTTCATTTGCTCATAAGAGAAACATTTCTGGTAGTAGCAAGATCTGTTTTAGGTTTGCATTTGTAGGTAAGATACTTAACCAAAGCCTGTGTGCTTCCTCAAATGTTGCTTTGAGCTCACATTCCCTTAGAAGTCTGGGAGAAAATAGATGGCATCTGACTGACAGGTCTGATTCAAATTTTAGCACTACTTATTGTGAAATTATTTATGTTTTGCTTCTTTAATTCCATTGATTTAGTGGCTCATGTAATTACCTTGTAATGAGTCTTTTCTTTCATGCATCCTGAATGCTGTCTTGAAATGGACTTTGTAACAACAAAATATGACCTCTAGCTCTGTGATAGTGCCTTGTGTTTTGGTTTTATATACAGTACCAAGACAAAAGTAATATGTCTGTATGGAAAGTATGCCTGATACTGTGGCATCCCAGACATATACTGATTTACATCAGCTCAGGATAAGTTTATGGATATTTAGCGTGAATTGAAGATCTGGCTATATGCACTGCATAAGATGTATGAAGTGATAAAATGTTGCGGGTATAAAGGTCATGAAAGATTTCTTTTAAAAGCAGAAGAAATCAAGATACAGCAGCAAGGTCGTGACTCAAGGCAGCCCCTGCAGACTTCTGTACCACCCAAATGTTGGGAAGAATTGCCTCATAAGCAATACTCTGCATGCTTTTTTAGTGTGAACCACTTGCTGAAACCACAACAAAGTCCACGCAGGTAAAGCTTTCACAGAAACTAGGTGCAGAGTGTCTGAAGAGCAGATCAGAAATGAGGAAAATAGTGGGCTGAGTTTCAAACTGGAAAGAACTGATGCATTAGGCCAGCTGAGAGAGGTGAGAAAAAGGGCACTGGCAGTCAAAAATCTCATTACAAACGTGAAAAGGAGGAGTCAGAGGTGTTAGGTCTCTTACTCTCCCTTTTGAAAGCTCTCGAGCAGATAGTGATGGGCTGAAGGGCTTAGTAACAAATGGAGGCCATGTTATCTGAAGCTATTCATTTACATGTGTTTTGAAGATCGAATCTATTGAATATTTACCAAGCTGTGCACTTCCAGCGAAACAATTTACAGTTGAATTCCTTCCAGTAGACAAAATATCTGCATTGATCTGAACCTCTACTGTAGAAACTGGCAAAACAGAAACAGGTGGACTGGAAGCTAAATCTACAAAACATACTGAATAAATGACTTGGGTACCTACCTGGAAAGGTGCTACTTGCCATGAAGCCCCCCACAGTCCTTTATCTTCCATCAGTAAAGCCCTGTAAATGTCTTATTGTCTGCTTTGAGCACTTGTAGTTCTGGACTGTAAGGAGTACTTGTTACATCAGCACAGTCTGTGTTACCTGCCTGTCAGCCAGGACCAGTCTTGTACAATCTGGTAGATATTTATGGAGCATAACTATTAGGAAAGATTCTGCACAAAAGGAGAAGCATGTTCTGGTTTTTTAAGCCCATTAGCTCACATTAATGCATCTGCTTGGGAAATAGGAAAGCTGGGCTCAGTATTTTTCTGTCCTTGGAGGCAGAATCAGACCTTGAATAGCCAGTAGAGTGACCTTACTTATAAAACATTTATACGTTTAGAAGGGACCCAAAGAGTTCAGCTGGTTCTTCTTCTGCACCAGGTCATTCCTGGCTTTACAGGTCTTGTACAGAGAAGTCTTAAGGTCTTCCAAGGATGACCTTAAAAACTTCCCAGAATATCTGTTTGCAATAGTTTACTGTCATTCCCGTGAAAGATTTTTCCTGATTTCCTTCTTGAAATGTTTCTTTCTGGTCCCGTCTACTGTCGACATAGAGAAAAAGATTTCAACAAGCTCAGAGGTAGTCACCACCTTCTCCTTTTTCTATTTTTTTCTTTTTAGGCTGTCCCCTAATCGTTTAATGTATGTCATGATTTCTAGACTGCTGGTCATTCTTGCTATTTTCCCAATTTATCCCCATATTTCTTGAAATAGTTTTCCAAATTTAAATGCAATATTTCCCTTGAACCATTGCCAGTGCTGGGTAGAAAGGAAAGATTACTTCACATATGTTGCAGACAGTATCCTTGTTTATCTCGCAACAACATGAGAAAATTATCAGTCTGTCTTGTGCTATTTGCTGAACTTCGTATGGAATAACAGATCAGAGGAAGTATCAGAGTGGTTCTGTAGCCTTGGAGTTAGTGAAGTCTTCTCAATTTCCTATGCCAGCCCAAGCAAATACTTAAGCATGTTCTATATCTTACTGGCATTTTACCAGATTATACCAAGGGATAGAAATGGCAATATATCATCATGTTATTTAAAATGTTGTATACAGCCCTTAAATAATAGTTCACTTCTTCCCTCATTTGATGTACTAATTTGAAGTAAAGGCTCATTAGACGAGTTCTTCAGATGATCCAGAAGGCAGAGAGTCTTTGGTGTCTGACAGTAAGCTTTCTATAGTGGCTTTGGCTAATCATTGCTTTTCTCCTGTGTGTAAAGGGAGAGTGTCATATTTGAAAACTGCTTTCTTTAGAAAAAATGTAATTTGTTAGTATGAATTACAGATAGATTTGAGGGAGTTCAAATCTTTTTCTATAGCTTCTCAGAGCTGTAATTGACTTCAGATTTTAAAATGTATTGTTTCCACTCTGCATATCATTAAAATAAAATACTAGCATTCATAAAGTTTGTTTGGAAGTGTTTTCTGTGTGCTGTGTTCCATGATGTCTAGAATGTCAATTCAATTCTTGAGAATAATGGTGGAGCAATATTAAAATTAATGAACACTGATCTTTCAGACTACATTAAGAATCTGTTGTCATTATGTGGTACTTCTAATACATGTGTGGATATAGCTTGCTTCTGTTTGCAATCGTGTTAGCTTCATTCAGAATATGCAATACATTTCCACCAATGGATCCCCTGGTAATGTTGCTGAATTGGCCTGAGTGCAGACACATGGAAATGAGCATAGGAAGAAGCCAATAAATTTTAAAGCCTTGCTTGTCGGCCGTGAACTGTATTTTTTTTCTATGCTGCATACTGATGTGACTAGGGTTCTGCGAGCTTTTAGCTTTCTGTTCTTAAATAAGGTAAAAGTAAGTCTGAGCTAGCTCTGGTTTGTTCCCAAGTGCATCAAAACTGGAACTAAATGATTTGCTTGATGGGAATGAGCGGTGGCTGCCACAGAGTCATTCAGATTCTGGCATATGTTGTCTGAATGTCACTGTGCCCAAACTTTTCTTTGGGAGTTTCAGTAGGAACTGCTGGCACTGTCCTGCCTCCCTTTAGAGCATCTTTGAGATGCAGCAGGTGGAAAAGTAGTGTGGAGTATATGTAGGCTGATACTCTACCAGAATTGGCAGCTTTCTTGTCCCAGAGCTAAGAAACTTGTGACGTACACTAAACTTTGATTGTCTTTATAGAAAGGGCTAGCATCTCTGATTTTAAAAAAAAGAAAACATCATCCTTTCCCTCCCTTACAATGCTTTATTTTGAGTTCATTGATTATTTAATAATATTTCTTTTAGATCTGGAAAGATGGTGTTTGGACCGGCAAACCTAGGAGAAGAAGCTATAAGAAACTTCATCACAAAGCATCGTTGTAACTCTTGCTGCAGGAGGCTGAAACTTCCTGGTATGCGAAGTAAAGATTAATTTTTAATCTATGCTAACTTTTTAAGTGCAAGGAAGTAAAGGCCTAGGTGTGCTATAAAAACAAGAACTGAAATTCTTTTGAGCTGAAAGATCATATCAGGCACACTCTCTCTGTTCAAAGGCGGATGTGAAAATATTGCTCTTTTACCTTGCTCTTTTGCCTAGCAACTGTGCCTATCAATCTGATGTTAGCATTCGGCACAAAAACTTCTGTCCATTGAATTGTTTCCCTTGCTTTGCAGAATGGTAGCTCATTTTTCTAGGATCATCGGTACAGATAACATCAGCAATAATTTTTAGAATGAGAAAAAGTAATGATCTAAAAATTGGCAATGCATTATCCAGTAAAAAACTCACTGGAACTTCTCCAGTGCAAAAGTTGAGCTTTTCCTGGCCCTGGGATAGGGTCCTGTACACTACAGCCCTTACTTATGCTTAGTTGGATTGCCTGTTGTTCATGTTGGATTTGATGGAGTGTGCTTCTGTTTGATGTGGGGCAGATTTAAAACACTCAAAGCCAAAATAGATTGCTGTTTTGGATGAATTTCCATCCACCTGTTTTTTCTAGGGGAAAGCTCCTTCCTTTCAGTGCCTACATGGAGTAATGATTGCTGTTTGATTCTGAAACAGAAATTGCAGTGTTATTGTTTTTAATTATTTGTGTCTGTGGCAGCTAGAGATAATAGAGAGGAAAATCAGCTGAATGAATACAGCTGGGGAAGGTTTATTCCTGTCAGCTCACACCGTTTTGGATCCCCGCAAGGGCTTTCTTACCCTAGGCTCTGATTTGTCCTGCTGCAGATTTTCTTCCTCCTGGAAACAGCTAACAGGTTGCCACCAGTCAGTGGGTTGGACACTGCCTGGGGTGTATGTGCTTTTCAAACATTTACTTGGCTGCATTACTGAATTTATTTTCTTGCCATAGATTTAAGAATAAGTGAGTACACACTGGAAGGGGTTGGTCCAGCCTTCGAAGTAGAAATGGAGACAAGCACCAGAGGAGCTGACGATGCAGACGAGCCTTTGGAGTATGACACGCGACTGTGAAGTGGTGGCTGTAAGCAAAGCCCATGTGTTTGCGTGCTCGAAAACCTGCCCCTTATCACCGCCATGGGTCAGTCCAAAAGAATAGAACGCAGGTGTCTGCAGCAGAGGACATCCCTTAGCTGGATGAACTGTCTCATCAGTGCCCTTTTTTTTTCCTTTTTCCTTTTGAAATGTGGATTGTGGTTCCAAACTGTGCTTTCTTAGGAAAATGATTGTGACAAGCATATTTCCAAGGAAGGGGGAGTGATTTGATGTTTCTCCCTCTCCTCTTTAGTGAATAACTGTATGTACACATACATGTAAATCATACATTTTCAGAGGTAGAGCCTGCTCAGCCCCATGCTCACCTTTCCCTGGGCATAGGAGGCTCTCCAGGAAATTGCAGAAATATTACTTTCTCTTTATTTTTGTTTTTGATGCAGGGACAAACCAAGAATATATCAGTAATGAATTAGTGGTTTAAACAATATTCGCTGATATAGCAGGTAGACTGAAAAGTTTCACTGGCTCTTCACCTTGAATTCTTTTCACATACGAAGAACAACTTGAACAATGAAAGGTTAGATTATTGGACCCATATTTTCTATTTATGAAATTGATAAATCTATGGTTTTTAATACAAGCATAAAGAATAACCTGGAACGTGATTCAAATTTTAACTAGGGCCTGCTTTTCTTTATAGTATTTTAGCTTCACAATGTTTTAAAGATGTAATTGGCAACAAAGATTTTGGAAGTCTCAAAGAATAACTTGTTCCATTTAGTATTTAACTTCTTGTTGTGAATGTCAGGCTATACATGGGACTTCCGTCTAACGGTGGTGCAATTATGTATATGCTGTTTCTATTGATGTAATCTGATTTCAGTAGAAGTTCACAATTATGTGCAATAAGATTTTTCTAGATAAAGATTGAAATGAAATGCTCAGCACAAACATCTCTAATAAAATTAGTGTTGTATTACAGATCACATCTATCATTAAAGCAACTTTGTACTTTTGTATTGAGTAGAAATACCTAATGTTGAAATGTAAGTCAACAGAAAACTTTATACTTGAATAAGAAACAAAATAATATTCCCACCATAGCTGATAGTAAATTTTAATTTGTAAGGGGGGTATTTGTTATAAGGTATCATTTATTTGGTATATCTAGAAACTATTTATGTACACACAGAAGTAGAAGTTATAAGCTCCCAGTTTTTATATTGTTTATGATACTGATGATGGCATTGAAGTCATCACCTATACTGTGTTCAGCTGAGATGCCTTCAGTTCCTGAGAGCATCCTGAAGAGATTCTTCTTGCTTTTTATATTTTTAAAAAGAGTTTTATAGGGTTATTTTTGTGGAAAACATCCACCTTTCTCCTATTAGATTATACTATTAATTTTACAAAAAATGTACTTCCCTTTGGCTTTTTTGGAAGCAATTCAATTTATCAGATGGCTTAACTTGTCTGTGAAAGAGTTTGCTTAATTGCGTCTCTACAGAATGATGGTGGATTTTGATCCCTTTGCTGGTAAGGTAGTAGTTCTGCTTCTAGTGATTATCATCTTAAAATTTGGATTTAGGGAGATATGTGCTTATATGCATACCTACATACTTTAAAGACAGAACTTTTTTCTAAAGGATCTCTAACTGTTAGTATGCCTTTAAATTGAGTTAAGTTAAATGACACATATATATATCTTTAAAGCCAAGGACAATTTAAGTCCTGCCCTGGTAGTGTTGTTTTCCTCAATCATTGCCATAAATTCTGAACACACATACATTGGACACAAAAAATAAACTCCATACCAGGCTGGGCCTGAGTACCTGTTGTTTCTTTTTAAGTTTTGAAGATATGAAGATATACATAAGTCATACTTGGGGTGATCTTTTCTTGATAGCTCTCCTGTTGCGTTCAAGAGTGAGTGGCTACTGCATTCACAGCAATACCTGTGAGAATTTTTGCAACATAAAGTTCAGTGTAGATTCATCTTACTCCTTGTTATGTACCCATAAAGGTACATACTATCCTTCCCTCAAATCTGTGATCCTTGCAAGATACTAACCTGTGTTAAAATATGGTTTAGCAACCTGTTTGATATTTAATTTTGCTCAATGTGAAGTATTGATGTGATGAAACAAGACAAGGAGGCATTTGAAACTCTTCCATTATATACTTGTATCCTAGCATTAATTTTTCCATGCATGGAGACACTAAGTTGAAAATCCCAGTGATTCTGCTGGTTAATTAATTTTGCCTCACCTTTCTTTTTGCACTTTGTTGGGAGGGCTGATTCACATTTAACTAAACTGTAAATTTGGGTATTTGGGTGAAGACCTTTCCTCATCAACTTTGTCATAATTCAGTAATAAATTATAGTGAAAATAATGTGAAAAGATTATTTTTATTTCTTTTGAGTCCTTGGTGTCTTTCTTACTACAAATTCTGTACATTATTTAAATTGTCTTTTGGTATCTAAATACTGACCTCAAATTGAAGCCCATGCCCACTGAAAACATGAAAAAAACCCATCAGCCTATAACAGGAACAACAATAAGCTCCATACTAAAATTATGGTGCATGTGGAATGAAAGATATGCAGGACAGGGTTCTTTCTCTAGCTGCTTGACAGCTAGTGTGGAAGAGAAAATCTTGCATGTCAAACCGTAAGGTTTTCTGATTATTAGTTTCAATGTTCGTTTTTGCTTAAAAGCACATTCATGAATTTATTTTATACTTTGGGTGGGTTCAGGAAAAAAAGTCCTGCTTACTTTGCTCAAATAAGTCAGGCAGTACAATTCTGAAAAAAGTCAAAACCAAAGGATTTATAAACTCACATTTTAATAAGAGCTTAAAAGAAGCTTACTTACAAATTCAGTTGAGACTACTCAAAGCAAAATGTGTTTCTGGCAGCTACTGCTTGGAGAAGTAGCTTAAACATGTGAAAAATATTCAGAAATTGCAAACGTCATTCTCAGGAAGGCGTTTTTTCATTTCTTTTATTCATAGTTATGTATTCAGGGTTATTCATTTATTGTTAGTGCAATAAAGACAGAAAGGATATTACATCTATTTTTTCTAGAAATAGATTTGTATTTGTTGTGGTTTTGTCAAACTATTTCATACTGTTTCAAAAGAATAAAACCACATTTTCAAAATGTTTCTGTTCTTGATGGGTGTAGAATAAAATAATATGTTTCAAAGCACTAAGGGAAACAGGTGAAAGTAACATACAGAAAATCATGCAGTTTTTTTCATTTTTAATCTCAAGGTAATAAGCAGGTATTAATTCTATATTTATTATGTGGTTTCCAGCTCTCCTTTTGTTGTAGTGGTGTCCTAGCATTAGTTTCTATTCTTGTAGTCAATATGCTTGCAGCAAGAATATTTCTACGCCTGTCCCATAAGTAAAAAATTTATTTTTACAGAAGCAGAAAGTAGATACCTTATGAGATGTTTTATTTATTAGATCATAATTTATTAGATGTGCAATAAACTTTGGACTTTTTTTTGAGTTGAGATGCATGGTCAATTCTTAGAAAACCTGATAGTTAGTAAACAAAACGCTATTGCAGATTTAAGAAAAATAAATATAATAACTTTAATATTAATATTTTTTACTCTAATTCTGGATCTGTAATGTAAAAAACAAACCTGTACAGCAACTAGTGTAAACAAGGAGCTGATATAAATGACTGGCATTCCATTGACTTCATTGTCAAATGTGTTATTTTATATCAGCTACCTTATATATGTCTTCTCCATTCTTAGGATGTTGATGCCAATCACTTTTAGCTTGAAAAAGTGGTCCCAAAAATAAAGAAATGCCTGCCTGGAGTGACCCAGGCCTTCACATTAACTGTGATCATACCAGAGCTGTCAGCCCTTTCCTTGTTGCTAAACCTTTTGCAAGATCCGTTACTGTTTTTCAGCTTTTCTTTACTGTGTTTGTCGTATGTTGAATTATTCTGGAAGACAGTTTGATCCCCTAATTTATGGTAACTGTTGATGAGGAAGAAAAATTTCAAACAAAAATCAAACAAAAGCTATTTTCCTCTTTGATACTGAAGAGTGTGTAAACAGCTGCAGTCTGGCATTAGTTCTGTTTGCAGGGACAGAGTAAATAAACTAGTGTTTAAAAATAACCTGAGTCCATGTAGGTATTGGTGTTCAATTGTGATAAAATGCTGAAGAGTAAAGAAGAAAAAAATCAGAGAAAAGTCCAGGAAAAAGCAGTGACTTTGCCTAAAGAAAGTCTGGCCATGTTCTTTGTGTTAGGGTCTTAAATAGATGGCTAAAATCTTCCATGTCTCAGGTTGTCATCGAACAAATGTGATTTGGGTTTTGTCACTATGGAGGCAGTCCAACATACCCATGGCTGGCAGAACAGAGGAGGAGATGAAAGAGGAGGCAGAGGAGGAAGAGGAGGAGAGGTTGAGCGTGCCGAGCAGTCTCTGACTTTTGAGCCTTTCTCCTGCTTTTTTTCCTGACTGAACTCTCATCCTGCAAAGATACTGCTGATGTCAGCTTGCTTCTGTGGTCTGTAGTGAGAGGCAGGCCGCACTAAAACATAAAGCATTTGTGTGTACCGTGCATCCCAGGTGGCCTGGTTTCAACTGGAAAGTGTCATACCTGATGTTGAAAAGAGAGATGCTTCTTTGTTGAACCCTGCTATGAAATTTGAAGCATTACCTGACCTTTAAAAACATCTGAGCAGCAAGCTGTCATGTCACATGAACTAGGACAAACTACTCCATTAAATCAATATTGAGCTTTAACCTCATAATACACTGGAGGGTGAAATTTGGTCAGAGTGTGAGATCCTGCCTGGGAAATGAGAGGAATATTCAATTTCAGATAACCTCTGTGGAGCAGCTTGGATTAGTAGCTAGTCTTGTATAACCACCTTCCATAATACAGTGAATGATTTCAGCTGAGATGACCAGTAAACAGAATATAAATGCTGAGATTAAACTCAAGCTGTATAGACTGCTCCAAATCAAACCAGGAGCTGACCTCACCTGAACCTGCAGCAAAGTGTTGGATCCAACTGAGCTCAGCTGACTTTTGGATAAAATGGAAGTAGAAGGTGACCACAGATTATCCCAGCCCGCACCCAGCTAGAGGAAGAGATTTGAACTCTTGTGGCAAACCCCTCAAATTAGGCCTGTAGCTGAGATTAAATAGCCTTAATGTACAGACGAGCTAGCTGACATCGCTTAAACTTTGAGAAGCACAGAAGGGCTGGGGTTGACATGTAAGGAACCTTAGTAGAGTATAGAGGCAGAATATGGGCACAAAATAGTGAAGAGAGGAGGCCTAAAATGGATCTTAGATAACTTCTATGCATCAAATTAAGGGATTGAAGAGAGTGTGCATAAATTTAAGAGGTCCCCATTGCACAACAGCTGACCAAGGAGAGTAAGGGAGGTCCAGGGTGGGCTTCAAAGACCCCACAATAGCAAATGAAAGCTAGAGTTGGCCACAAATTTCCCCTGTGCTACCAACTGGATTTAAGGTTGGCTTCAAAGGACCCTGAGGAAATGTGGTCTTAATTTCAGATGATCTCTGGGTGCCAAAGGAGGCCAGGCTGACTTCAAATGATCATTTGGTGCAACTAATTGGAATTAAAGTTCATCTCAGATGACTCCTGTGCAGGTTACTTGGTTCTGAATTTAACTTCAGGTAACTCATGGAATGAAAACAAGGGCCAGGGTGACCCTGGGCAATTTATTGGGTTTTAAGATGACCCCAGGAATCAAATGAGAGCAGCATTGACCCCTCAAAAAAGATTATTTGATATCATGTTGTCTTCAGGTGACCCCTTTTAGCTAATTTGCTAGCCTGTTGACCTCAGATAAGCCTTGGGGATTGAACAAGGGCCAGGTGGACCTCAAGTGACCTCATAAGTAATTAGAACTACCTGAACTGACCTGTAGTACAACCATGAGGGTTGACCTCACATGACACTGCAGTGAGAGCTGCAACTCAGATTGAACTCAGATGACCTCAGACAGGAAACAAGGACTATGATTGACCTCTAATGACCCCTTGGCACCAAATGAGGGCCAGGTTGACCTCAAATGACAAACCAAGCAATTAACTGGATCTCAGGTTTAACTTAATTGACCTCTGGGCACTGAAAAAAGGCTCCACTGACCTCACATGAACCCTAACAGGCTCTCTGATTGGCTTCAAATGAACCCTGGCTGCTTAATCAGATCTCAGGCTCACCTTAAATAAGTGCCTCTGCTCTAAATGAGAAGTGTTGACCTTAAAGGACTCTTATGGAGGTAATTGAATGTCAGGTTGACCTCAGATGATCCTGGGCTCCAAACAACAGCCTAACTGACTTCAAATAACACCTTGCATATACCTGTATCTCATGATGATGTTAGTTGACCCCCATTACAGACAGGTTAATTGGCCCTCAGATTGACCTCAGATGACCTTATCGCAGTTGTTTAGCTCTCAAGTTGACCTCAGGTCTTTCTGAGTAGCTTTAGTGACCTGTAGTGATCACAGGCAGGTTAATTGATTCTCATGCTAACCTCAAATGACCCCAAGCAGGTACTTGGATCTCATGTTCACCTCAAATGACACTTACAGCCTCTAACTGTAACTAAGTTGATTTCAGATGACCCCTAAGAAGGAAATGGGGAATGATGATTGGCCTTAAGTGACCCCTGAATAGGTGAATGGCTCTCATGTTGATGTCAAATGACCCCAGGTTGCAAAAGCAGACCCATTTGGCCTGAAATGACTTCTAGGCAGCTAAATGGATCTCAGGTTTACTTCAAGTGATTCCTAGGCAGCACACAAGGACTTCACTAATCTCAAATGATCCCCTTGTCAACTGGTTGCATCTCAAGTTAACCTCTGATGACCCCTGGACAAAATAGGAGGGCTGTTTTCACCTTGAATTGATAATAAGGTAGACCTCAGATTACTCCTGTGAAATTAACTGGATTTAAATTAGACTTTAAATGATCTGCTAGGCAGGAAATAAGGGCTGTAATTGACCTTACATGACTCCTTGAAGAGATAATTGGCTCTGAGGTTGACCTGAGATGACCCGTGGTCAGGCAATGAGAGCTGGCTGACCTTGAATGACCTCTGTGCAGCTAATTGCATCTCACATTGATCTCAGATGATCTCTGTAGGGCAAATGACAGCCAAAACTTTTTCTCAACTCATATAAACATAGATTAGCTCAGTTTGTAAGTGTCCTCTGAAGTTCATCTAGTCTAACTCTCTGCACAAAGCAGCTACAATTAGATCATGTTGCTTATGCCCTTTCCCAGGTAAATTTTGCTTTTTTCCCAACAAAGGAGATTTCGCAACTTTTCTTGGCTACCTGTTCCAGTATTTGATCACCCTTACTTTTTCCTTTAAAAGAGGTGGTTTCCACATACCCAGTTGTAATTTCCTTTGTTTCAACCTGTGTCCACTGCACCTCTTGCTGTTGGGCTCCTCGAAGTCCCCAGCTACATTTTGTGCTGTTTTCACTCCTGTCTGTTACTGTGTTTCTTACTGCAAATTATTCTGATTGCCCAGCAATGCTGCTGTGTTGAGGTAGGTCTGACATCAAGCCATGAAGTACAGGCTGCAGGTCTGGGTCTAGCCAGGCATGGAGCAGGTGTAGGCAAAAAGCAAGCTTGAGGGCCAAGAGAAGAGACACAGTCCCCCAAACAGCCCTTTGTCACATAGCTCTTTTCACAGCTATCTGATCCCAGGTTACAGCTGCCCAGCTTAACTACTACAAGTGAGGGGAACAGATCACAGATCCTGCTGCTGAACTGAGGGCCCTGGCACCCTATTTACCAAAAAGGCACTCTGTTAATTCCTGTTAACTTTTTTGTTTACTAAAAATGTAGAATCACAGATCCTTTTTTTCACTAAAATCCTTTTCTGCAGTGTTGCTTCTTACCCAGCTGTCCTCCAGCCTGTACAGCTGCATGGATTTACTCCATTCCCATGTACAGTACTTCACATTTGTCTTTGTCACACTTCACAATGTTCCTGCTGGTCCACTGGTTTTCCAGCCTGTCTGCATCTGTCAAATAGCTAATGCATCAGCTACTTACCTACATTAACTTGCTAAAAGCACACTCTGTGTAATCATGCTGGTTGTCTATCTGTAATTTTACTTAATTTTTGATAGACTTCCCAACACCTCTTGATTCCAATTTACTTGTTTCCCCAGTGATGTGAGCTGAGGACATGTGGCTGGGCCTGGGACCTGTAGACGCAAGGCAAACTACATCAGCTATGGCTGGCTTCAAACAACCCCTGACTGGCAAAAAAAGGAAAGTTGTTTACTGCAAAGGACCACAGTGTGTAAAGCTGAGGACAGTAGGTGACTTCTGATCAATAAACATGGGCAGCACTTAAACTGAAGACACCTCTGACTGATAAATTGGTGTAATATTTGAGCTCCTCTGTGTATTGTATTTAAGGGGAGAGCAGAAAGAGAGAGCTCACACTGGGCATGAATCCCAGGCTGCGCTCAATCTCAGGTAACTTATTCATACAAAAAAAGACAAAGTCTTTCCATTTCTGTGGTCCTTGTTCAAGACAATGCAGTTGTGCTTGACTGCAGCTAACTGCTCTGTATACAGATGTGGCAGGAACCTATCTCTGTTAATCCCAAATAGCAAACACTACCTTAGAGTAGCTGCCCTTTACTGGCAGCTACATCAGTGTGTTATTTCAGAGAACCTCAGATCACAGAATCTGACAGTGTTTGATCTCCGCCAATCTCCTCAGTAGAAGGCTGAGGTAGTATTTGACCTGAATATATCTCTAAGCAGGAAAATTTTAATTTGCTTAACTCCACTACCAAACTATGCCTCAGTTGTTGACCTCAGATAATCCCTGGGCAGCCTATGTGGTAGATAGATTGATATCTGTTGTGTCTGACCAGCAGCCTGGAAAAATAGTTAAAATATGCTGACCTAATTATAAAGTTTTGGGCAGGTGGGTTTAACAATATATCTTCATATGAAAATAGGGCAGAAATTGTCCCTGTTAATGCCCTACACATATTCCTTCTGTATTGTTAACCTTTGGACATCCTGGTTCAGTGAATTGGGTCAGCAATTGATATTCATTGACCTTTGAGCCATAAACTAGGGCAGTCATTGACCTCCAGCTACTCAGTGCTGGCAATGGACAACCTCGGAAGGTCCAGTGAGAAAAGTCAGTGGGACTTCATGTGATCACTGTAAAGATGGTTAGTGATTGTTCATTTCAGCTAAACTGAGTGTAGCTATTAATTTTTACCAGTGTTTCCTGAATAGAAAATTGTGACAATAATTGAACTTTGGACTCATGATCCCTGAGCCCAAATGTGGGACATAGAATAGTATTTAATTTCACATCGTCCCTGAATAATTAACTGAGGGAGTAATTGACCTCATATGAGTCCTTTGAATTAGAGAATGACCCTGTTGCATCCTAAGCAGCAAAACAGTGCAGTGTACCAACTATAGTCTGCATCCATAGCAAACCTCACGTGACTCCATTACAAGAGGTGGTGGCAGGATACAATCTCAGTTAATGCCCCCTCTTTCACATATGAATTTTGAGATTTAAGTTAAGCCAACATGCTAAAAGTTAATGACATCTGAAAAGCAAACAGAGGCTGGCAGCTACCTCAAGAGAATTTGAGCACCAAAGCATGTTGGAGCTTAACCTCAGATTTCTACTGACTAGGACATATAGTCTGCAAGTGACTTATCAACATGAATAGGAAGCTGATCCAGGCAGCTGCAGTTCCTGAGGTTACCTGCTACCAGCTCTGTGGCGGGCTGTCTGATGGTGGAATCCCTCTCCTATTCTAGTGTCTCCCTGCAGCTGCAGACTCAACATTTCAATCTTCTGAACTGACGACTCTCAAGATGTGATTTATAGTTACCCACTAAAGACAAGATTTTTACACAATTCTCAGTAAATATCAGGCCTAAAGGAAGCCCAAAACTGTGCCATTGACTTCAGTGGAGCCAGGAATTAAACCCAGACTTCAGTGTCCAAGTAAAATGTCTGTCTACCTAGCCATCTAACCGTCTCTTCTGAACCTTTCCTGCTGCTTTCCTCTCCCCTAAGACCCACTTGGATCCATAGCTTTTGAGTACTATCAGAGCTTCCAAAATGCAAAATGCCTTTCATTCTGAAGAATTTCTGGTGAAGACACAATAGTATCTATACCAGCATATCTTATTCTGTCCATCCTGCAATGTAAGTGTATCAGAATGATTTAGGTGTTTAAAATCTCTTTGATAGTTTGTGTCTAATACACCCTATCAAATTCAGACTAAATCCTAAAGTATTAACATCATATTATGTTTCCTACCAAGCCAGACTTGAAATTAAGTAACTTAATATTTGAATGGTGGAATCATTTGCTGTGAAGTTCTGCAACTTCTGCTTAGAGCACTGAATTACTTTCCGTTGGGCAGTTTCCTCAGGTAGGAAGGTAAATGAGGTAAATACAACATGAGTATTTCCGGTAGGTTCTCTGAGTTTGTCTACTTCTTGGTCCCTTAATTACACAGCAGGTCTAGTCTCTGTGATGCAGCTTTCATGGGTGTCAGTGGTCATCTTTTGTCAGCTGAAACTGAGTCTTTTGGCTTGTGTGAACACACATGATTCTCTGGATTGTTTTGATTTCAAGATTAACAAACATAATAAAACTTTTCTGACCACTGCATATTCTGCGTGAGTAAAAATGGCCTTACAGCAATAGACTGAGCCACAGAAAATAGATAGCATCAAGCAAAGATGTTGTTCTTTGCTGCTCCTTCATCATTAGACTAAGGAATCCGTACACATTTCAGCTACAAGTATGGCAGGTGATACCAGACAGAAAGGATATTAACAGTACAATTACAAAATGGTAAAGTATTCCAGACTGCGTGTATACGCAGTCAGCGTATTTTCCTTTGTCTCTTCTGGGCCCTCCCTTGAGATTTCTTTTCTCAGTCATTTTATTGGGATTGCTATCTTTCAGCCAATACCTGTTATAAGTGATATAACTCTTTACAACAAGCTCATTACTATTTTCTTGAGCAAACTGAACCTTAACTCTCTCTCAGGGGCAGTGGCAGAATGACCCACTGGTTTCTGTGAGACAGAGAATCATTTAATATAGGAAAAAGCCCTCCTTCAATTCAATGTTCCAAGTGTGACTGAAATATTAAATAAGACATGTATGCATTAGTTTGGCAGATATCAAGATCTTCTTTGTGTCCTTCATGGAATGGTGTTTCTCAAAGTAATTACCACAGGAATGTCTGACTACATGACCTTCTCTTTGTTGAGACCCTTAAACCTGAAAGGAACACTTAACGCTTAAACCTGAAAGGAACACACACTTCTTTCTAGGGCATAAAAGTAACATGCCCTCCCTGGGAAACCTGCTTTAATTAGTTAAACCAACACCCTAGTAATACACAGTGGAACACATCAATCTTTCATGAACCTCCCATGCACTTGCTTGCCATATCTCATTGCTTATTTCTTTGTCGTTTTTCTTACTCTAAAATTGTTGTAAATAAGACTTAAGGACTGAGATGGGCTCTTCATCTCATCATGCCTGTAAAGCAGGAGTAATACATAGTGTTCTTTGTTTCCTGCTGAAAACTAGTGAAAATCTGATGTGCTCTTCACCACAGATTGCATTGTAATGCTGGGGGAGGCAATTCCTACACTCAGACATTTATAATAATATAAAGTGAATAAATGGCTTTCTGTTGGTATCTCTGTTCTTTAAGGGTAGGCAAACTAAGCATCCACCTGTTTGTTGAAATAATACAGAGGGAAAAAAAGCACATTTTCAAACAGAAACATGTACTATTATCTGGCAACATTTAACCTTTTGGTTTGCTCTGTGTTTATTTGGGTGCTAAAACCTTTCATTCTCTTTTTTAGGGTCAGGCACATAATTTGCACAACAGTTGCACTTGTCTTCCCAATACTGCTGCTTATGTGAGGTTGGGCCTGAACTGTGAGGAACCTGCATTACTTTTTTACAGAGCTCACATGCAGTGGCTTCTTGGCACCACATCTACCCAGTGCTGTTTATATAACCAATTCCTCCATAACATGAGGTTGGATTTTTGTTGTTCTTTTCTTATAAATAAGCAGACTCAATGGCACACACACAAAGAAACAACAAAGAAAAAATCCTGTCACAATGGTTTTTGGAGATTGTCATATCTGTTGTTAGGAAATCAGATTATAAACTGCAAAATCTGCAGCTGTGTTTTGCAGCTTTCACTTTTGGGTACAAATCCCTTCATCACAGGTCAGTCCACCTACCTTTCTGTTCACATCAAAGGATTCTGTGGCTCAAGGGCTCGTGGCACAATGTGGAAAGGGAAATACAGGATTACAAAACAATTCCTCCCCTCTTCTCAGAAGGCTGAAATCAAGGATACAGCAATGCATCTAATTACAGCATGCCAGGCCCACAACATGGAAAAAATTATAGACAGTGTGGGTTCCAGCTTTCTAATTAAAATTTGACAGATCTTGTAAAATCTGTGTTACTAAAAAAGCCCTGCAAAGAAAAGGCCCAATAACACCACCAGGCCCCAAGCCTCAGAACCACTACAAAAGTGAAAGTCCTTATGGATGTTTACTATCCAGTTCAGGAAAAGACAAATATATATTGAAAAAAAAAAAAATAATAAGAAAGCAAAATGAGTGGGAAGGAGAAAGGAAAAGATGTTTTATTTCTAGCCTTACAACATTAGGAAGTACAGCCTTACAGTTGGCTACCTGCACCTGAACCCAAAACCTTCTTGTTTTGTAAGCCTGCTGTTTTCATTCAAAGGAATGTTAAGTCAAGTCTTCTGAAGTGGTGATTTAAGTACTGTAATGGTGTAAGGAATCAGGTGCTTGTATTTTCAGATTAAGTTACTACAGCAACTTTCAAGGTGGGGCTACAGGGGTTTTAGAGAAGCTGAAGCTTATTGCTTTACTAAAAAGCACTGAAATGTGATGCGTAATACACAAAATAAATAATCACAAAGAGCAGCCAGTAGTGTGAAAAGCCTTCTTTATTTTTTTCAGACTTACATCTCATACTAGATGTGCTGGTTTTGGCTGGGATAGAGTTAATTCTCTTCACTGTAGTGCCTGTAGTAGTCAAAGACCTTTCCAGCTTCCCATGGTCTGCCACATGGGCAAGCAGCTGGGAGGGGCGGGGCCACAGTCAAGACAGCTGACCTCTACCAGCCAATGGGATGCTTATTCCATACCATGTGATGCCATGACCAGTATATTAACCAAGGCGGTGTGGGTGTGGGTGTGGGTGTGGGTGTGGGTGTGGGTGTGGGTGTGGGTGTGGGTGTGGGTGTGGGTGTGGGTGTGGGTGTGGGTGTGGGTGTGGGTGTGGGTGTGGGTGTGGGTGTGGGTGTGGGTGTGGGTGTGGGTGTGGGTGTGGGTGTGGGTGTGGGTGTGGGTGTGGGTGTGGGTGTGGGTGTGGGTGTGGGTGTGGGTGTGGGGACTGGTGGTTTTGTGTTGCTGTATTATAGGCTGTTTGCTTTGGTTGTTCATTCTCCCTTCCTGCCCTGGGTTTTGCCTCTCTTGTTATTTTCCTTTTCATTACTGTTGTTATTATTGTTTTATTTTAATTATTAAACTGTTCTTATCTCAACCCATGAGCTTTACCCTTCTGATTCTCTCTGTCATCCTGCTGGTGGGGGAGCGAGCGAGTGGCTGTGTGGGGCTGAGTTGCCAGCTAAACCACAACAGTCTCTTTTGATGCCCAACGTGGGGTTCAAGGGTTTGAGATAATAACAGCTTCTGCACACAGCATTGTGTTCTCAATTTTTCAGTTTGTGTTAGAGATTGGTGTTGGTCTGCTTAGTCTGCTGTGTTCTGCCATAATTAGTGGTGTTTTGCCTAATACATTTATTATGCAAACACTGATTTTCAGCTTTATCTAGTGTTTGGGGTTTGTTCTGGAACCATTACTGTACTTTGGATACCACCTCATTGAGGCAATTAGCAATTATACCTCCTCCTCTGAGAGATTTTATATGGAAGAATTATAGAATAGTATATCTACTACTTTCTTCTATGATGTTTCTATCCTTACTGTAATAAACTTTTTGTATCTTGAACATCCTTTGTAGTTAAGATATACTTACTGTTAGTTTTGGGGAATATTGTTTTTGTTCTGGATAAGGTTGGAAAGCAATTTAAGAATATAATCCCAAGACTTGATAGTTATGAGTGGCAAGGCATGTGGGATAGCATGGGCAAAAAATACCTAGGGCAGTGGGCACCCCCAGTGTTTTGGATCTTTACCCCTGAACTAGCGCAGAATCCTGAAAAACTAGTAGAATATTTGGAGGAAGTATGTTGTTACCCTGGGAAGTCCAGAGAGACACAGATCATAGCCACATGCTGGGGCCTGGCCCATGCATACCAAGCCCTGTTCAACAGTATTCAGTGCTCCCAAGGGGAAGAGAAGGTCTCTGGATTGGAAGACAAAGTGACAGGCACTGTGGCTGCTCAAACCCTGTCAACAGGCACTGTGGCTGCTCCAGAGAATTAACCCATGCTGGTGTCAGTCACCCCCGTGCACAAGAAGAAATCTTGGAGGTGGAAGTTAGAAAGGGATGGTGAAGAAGCAGGGCATCATGAAGAGAAGAGGAGGAAGTTGAAATGGAGACCACCCAAACCCTGTCCTTGAGTGAGTTGTAAGATATGCAAAAAGATTTCAGCTGTCATCTAGGTGAGCACATTGTTACCTGGCAGCTCCAATGCTGGGATAACAGGGCCAGTAGTCTGGAATTCGAGGGAAAAGAAGCCAAACAAGAGGGATCCCTTTCTGGGGAAGGGGGCATTGATAAAGCAATTGGAGAAAGGACACAAGCCCTCAGCCTCTGGAGGTGACTCCTGTCTGGAGTGAAAGAAAGGTGTTCCTTCAAAGAAGATTTTATGTATCACCTAGGAAAATAGACAGCTATGGAGAAAGGTATCCAGTATCTAAGGGAATTAGCTGTGCTTGAGGTGATTTATGGTGACCTGGATGATCAAGAGTTATCCAAAGATCCAGATGAAGCCTAGTGCACATGACCTATGTGACAGAAGTTTATACGAAGCACACCATCCTAGTATGAAAACTCATTGGCAGTAACGTCCTGGAAAGATGATGAGGCACCAACAGTGGTGGACCTGATTGTTAAACTCTGGGATTATGATTGTCTCTGATGTGGAGAAATGTCCCAGTGGTCTCGCACCTCAAAGAAGATATGTCCTACTCTCCACCTCTATGGGCTAGTGTCTCAACCATTAGGAATAAGCATCCTTTTGCTCAAAGGAGAAGATATACATCATGGGCCACCCTATGGTTCTACCTGCATGACCACAGAGAGTACACGAGGAGGTGGGATGACAAGCCTACTTTGACCCTACAGGCATGGGTACATGAACTGCAAAGAAAAACAATTACTTAGGGGGGTTCTTCTAGGAAAGCTGCTGCTCCAGTTTCCAGCGAGCAAGTCCCCAGACAGAGGAGTAGAAGTGCTGATTTCATTTATGAACTTAATAGAGAGACTCTTGATTCACATTTACAGGAAGTGAGTTATGAATGCCATGATCAGGACTAGAAGGGCCCTGCCTCCAGCCAGCTGGAGGAAAGGTATGACCGGGTTTACTGGACTGTGTGGATCTGATGGCCTGGCACATCCAACCCACAGCAGTATAAAGCTTTAGTGGACACTGGTGCACAGTGCACCTTAATGCCATCAAACTATATAGGGGCAGAACCCATCAGCATTGCTGGAGTGACAGGGGGATCCCAAGAGCTAACTGTATTGGAGGCCGAAGTGAGCCTAACCGGGAATGAGTGGCAAAAGCACCCCATCATGACTGGCCCCGAGGCTCCATGCATCCTTGGCATGGAATACCTCAGGAGAGGGTATCTGAAGGACCCAAAAGGGTATAAGTGGGCTTTTGGTGTAGCTGCCTTGGAGAGAGAGGAAATTAAATAGTTGTCTACCTTGCCTGGCCTCTCAAAGGACCATTCTGTTGTAGGGTTGCTGAGGGTCAAGGAACAACAGGGGCTGATTACAACCACAAAGTGCACCAGTGGCAATATTGCACCAACCGAGACTCCTTGATTCCCATCCATGAGCTCATTCGTCGACTGGAGAGCCAAGGAGTGATCAGTAAGACCCGCTCACCCTTTAACAGTCCCATATGGCCAGTGCAGAAGTCTAATGGAGAGTGGAGACTAACAGTAGACTACCGTGGCCTGAATGAAGTCACTCCACCGTTGAGTGCTGCTGTGCCAGACATGCTAGAACTTCAATATGAACTGGAGTTAAAGGCAGCCAAGTCGTGTACCACAATTGATATTGCTAAGGTGTTCTTCTCAATCCCTCTGGCAGCAGAGTGCAGGCCACAGTTTGCTTTCACTTGGAGGGGCATCCAGGACACCTGGAATCGACTGTCCCAGGGGTGGAAACCCAGTGCTACCATTTGCCATGGACTGATCCATAATGCATTGGAACAAGGTGGAGCTCCTGAATGCCTACAACACATTGATGACATCATCATGTGGGGAAATACAGCAGAAGTTTTTGAGAAAGGAAAGAAAAAAGGCTAAATCCTTCTGAAAGCTGGTTTTGCCGTAAAACAAAGTTAGGTCAAGGAGCCTGCACAGATATCCAGTTCTTAGGAATCAAATGGCAAGATGGGCTGTTAAAAGCCACACTGAGAGCAATGGGGGCTGGCACACTTAAACACTGGGATACATATTTAACAAAAGCCATCTGGTTAGTCAATACTAGGGGATCTGCCAATTGAACTGGCTCTGCCCAGTCAGAGCACGTACTTACTCTGGAAGGGGATAGAGTCCCTGTAGTATATGTGAAAAATGTGCTGGGGAAAACAGCCTCAGTTATTCCTGCCTTGGGCAAAGGCAAAACCATTCATGAGACTGCTTTTGCTCGAGGATCTGGGTGCACTTGGTGGGTGATGTGGGAGGATAGAGAAGTCCAAGATGTGCCTCAGGGGTATTTGATTTTGGGTGAAAACAGCCAATGAACTGAATGGCATAATGCAAACTGCTATATAATACTGTATATAATCTTTTCTGTGGTTGCTATATGCCATGTCAATGGTATCATAGTACAAATCTCCCCATTCATGGAAGATGAACTTTGATGAAACAATCAAAGTGCAGCAGTGATGGAAATGAAGACTGACTTGATATGCAGTAATACAACACCACACACACCATCTCTCCTGCCCTGAAAGACTGATATGATAGATGAAGCCTGGAGTCATGGACTGGGTGAACTCAATGGACATTTTTATGGACGCTTACAGGGAAGGTCCATAGACTAACGGAATGAATGTCTGTGTATTATGTTAAAGGATGGGAAGGGGAGAGGTGGTGGTCGGTGAGGCTGTATTGGATAGTATGGGACCTGGGCATGGTGTAAATGGTATGGAATAAGGGGTGGAGAATGTCTGGTTTTGTCTGGGATAGTTAATTCTCTTCACTGTAGCGCCTGTAGTAGTCAAAGACCTTTCCAGCTTCCCATGCTCTGCCATGTAGGCAAGTGGCTGGGAGGGGTGGGCCCACAGCCAAGACAGCTGACCTCTACTAGCCAATGGGATGCTCGTTCCATACCATGTGATGCCATGACCAGTACATTAACTGGGGCAGTTGGCATGTGGGGATGAGTGGTGGTGGCTCAGGGACTGGCAATGTTGGGTCAGTGAGTGGCTGCATTATGTGCTGTTTCAGTTGTTCATTCCCTCTTCCTCCCCTGAGTTTTGCATCTCTTGTTCCTTTTCATTACATTACTGTTGTTGTTATTACTGTTTTATTTTAAATATTAAACTGTTCTTATCTCAACCCATGAGCTTTACCCTTCTGATTCTCTCTGTCATCCTGCTGGTGGGGGAGTGAGCAAGTGGCTGTGTGGGGCTGAGTTGCCAGCTAAACCACAACACTACAGCACACCTGAAGTTCAGGATTCAGGCACAGTAGTTAAGGCAAGTTTAGATGCCATGTGAGGACAGGCCTGTAGCTTGAGTCTGGCCTGAGGTCCCAGGTAGACTGAGCTTTTGATAGGCTGCTTGATTTTGGTAACATTTCCAAGGCCTTCTGACTGTCATGAATTAGCAGCTGCCTCCCAGTAATTCTTGGTATTTGGAATAATTACATCCCTTTTCTGTCCTTGGAACATCAGAAGTGGTGTTCCCCTCACCCACAGATTGTAAATGGCTTATAGAGCTGCAGGAAGCCTGTTCTATTGTTAGTAACTTCAATTTTCTATGCTCAAGCTTACACAAAAATATTTTCTGTGCATGATGCTCTCTGTTCCAGTCTAATGCGTACAGAGAGATCTCTATATGCTCACTTCTTGCTATAAATATCCAATGTTTATTAGATACTCTGTTCTATTTAGTTTTATCTCTTGAATTTGCAATTGTATGCATTTTGCTTCTCTACCTAGCAGAAAGTCAAAAAATGCAGACATTAATTGGTTATTTCTGGCAGTGTGTCCCCTGCTTAAATGATAAGGCACAAGGAGTAATATCCTTTCATCTTCTCTTGCTGTTCTAGGCCATGCTGAATCGGAACGTCCCAGTAAAGAGAAAAACTCCTCCGTCATCTCAGTCCTGAATTCCAGTCCCTGCCTAGGTGTTGAACTCAGGTTAGTAAGACGGATGGATTAAGGCACTAAGCTCCCATGCTGACTCCATGAAAGCTTTTCTTTGAACTTTTCCATTATCTGAACAGCTCTGTTAACCAAACCTATTATCCTTCCCCCTTGGTTTTTAAGTTGAGAAAGGAAAAGCAACTTCTTTAATGGCCCACAGATTGATGATTAACATTTTACATGTCCCTGCTGGTAAGTAAAAGAACTACTTTGTGGACAGTGAAAATGCCAGAGAGTAGGAAGTGGGAGTCAACTTATGTTATTAAGTTGTACTGCTTCATTAATCACAATCTTTTTTTATTGCACTGCTCAAAGCCAAATCCATTCTACTTCTCGGGAATGGGTTAGATCAAAACCAAGTGCTCTTAATGCACCTTTGACATCTGGCCTAACAGCTGGTATCTGCTAATATTGCTCTTAAGAAATGGCAGGAGCCACATTTACTGTGACCATCATTGCCCTCTGCAGTAGCTTAAATCAGAAGGGCTAGAAATTACCTTAAAGGAACTCCTCTGGAAAGCCCTAAGTTTTATTCTGGACCCCTGCCAGCCTCACTACTTCATAAGTATGATCAGACAATTGAACTGATTTGACTTTGCCACTCCTGGAGTTTCATTGCCTTTAACCTTGGGATGTAATGATGGTAATGCCATGCTAAGTGCCTCTCCTACCAGGGGGATAGGGTTTGTCGGCTCAAGTATGACACCCATTCTTGTTAGTTGAAAACTGCACTGATTTGCAGTGAGAGGGAAAACAGATTGAGCATGATTAATACCACTTTCAATGCAGCTTATTTTCTTTCAAGGCTTTTGAAGGTGGGAAGCATCCAGAAGTATTTACTTCTTTTTTAATTGTAACCTCACTACTAACCAAGTCTGGGCTTAGTTTTTTTTTAGCTTTTTAGCTTTTTTTCCCCTCTGAGAAATTCTTTGCTTTCTACTAAAGACTCAATAACATCAGCCTAAAAACCTTGTAGTGTCCTGTCTCCAGGCAGGGGTCAATGACGACTTGGTTTGATTATGGGCTACATTAAATATGGAGGCAATTGTTCCTTTCTGATGAAGGTGCTGTGGAGAGTTTTCTTTTCCTAGCAGTGGAAGGTAAAGAAATAAGAGTTGGTCAGTGAAACTTTCCATTCGACATCAGGGAGGATGTACTGCACCAGATGCTATGTTGCCTACTTTCTTTCCTAGTTATTTTCCAGTGCCCTCTCATGTTGTTTTCTGCTTCTGACTCTGACTTGGAAAGAAGCTGGGAGATGGGATGAAGACAAAACTGAACAACATTTTAACTGTCTTTATGACAACTTGGCCCTTCTCACACTGAAGGCTTTTGACAGAGGCATCAACCTCTTCCGCAGATGTTTTGGTCAGAAGAGGCTGTTTTACTCTTCTGTTCTGACCAACAGCAACAAGAGACTTCTGTCCAACGTTGCCCACGTTATTGAGCAGGAACTACCATGCTCACTGGGATCTCTACAGGGACCCTATATGCTCTAGGCATATATGGCCTGTCTTGCCATACTGCAACCTAAAACTCTGACTGATATTTCCTAGCAAATATCAGTGTAAGAAACAATGGGGACTTGGGTTAATGCATCAACCTGTGAACAATATGGTATAGAGACCAGCATGCATTCACTGCTGCCATTCCCGTGATCCTTAACACCCAGCAAAGTGGATGCTGGTAACCTGAGAGACCTTAAATGTCTATATCTGTCTTCACAGGGAGCTGAGGATCAGGGACATAATTCTTACAGTACAGTTAAAGAGAAGAAAGACAGACCCTGTGGGACAAATTGGTACAAAAATCATGGTCCATCTTTGCTCCCTGAGAGAGCAGGGAAGGCTGAGCGACATCTCTGAAGGGCTGAGTCTTCAGAGGGTTGGGAGAGAAATGCTGCTCCCTCTGTAAGCTAGATGCAAGTCCAGAAGCTGAGTAGTTCTGCTAGCAGAATGATGTGTTCTGGTTAGGAGTCTTGCCTGAACAGCGGGATGTACTGTGGCAGAGTTTTAGTGTGTCAATGGGCTTCTGTTGGGAAGAGGTAGAAACTTCCACAGAAAATTTGCACTTCTGGCCTCTCTCTGTTGCAGGAATATACAGATAATGTCTCTCAAAGTCTATGGTCTCTTATCAAACAGAAATTCTTGTTTCAGTTCATTTTATAATACAAGGGGGACCTCCACTCTGCAAATACGTCTCTGTATGTACTCCCACCTGGCAGCTACTCAGATGAGTCCCAGTCACACATAGAAGGAGCCTCAGGGCACTTGGAGATGGGATGGGAATACGATAATGACACTATCGTGGACTTGACAGTTATCTGCTCCTGTTGGAGTTAAATGGGCAGAAGTCATTGTTCCAGGGAAGTTCAAATTCAAACTGAACTGAAGAAGAGCCATAGAGAATTAAACCAGATTTCACTGAGAGTAGAAACTGAGGAACTCTTCTGGAGTATTTGGACTGCTGTAGCACCTGAACTGGAGTGCTGGCTACATTTTCTTACTGAACTTCATTATCTCCCTGTTTTGACATTGACACTTTCACACTGATTCACTTCTTCCATGTTCCCCTAAAGCTGACTGTCTCCCTATATCAAACATTTGTTACAGAAACTCCATACTTTCACTTTATCCTCTATTTCTCATCAACATATTTCAGCAGAGCAGCTCTTGAAATGACAACTCTACATGTAGAAATGAGGTCAGTCACACACAAGATTTTGCAGGAACACAGGCTCTGATTCATTTCACCCATACTCAGTTGGTTAGCATTGTGATTACCCAGAAATGGACATGCAAGGCACAGGGAAGGAGGAAGAGTGTTGTGATATATTCAGGAATGTTACACAGCCTCCCAGTGGCATTCATGAGCTGAGCTTGGAGCTGGCTGAGTTAAATGGCACACTTAGATTGCTGGGTTCTGAGAATAAAGTGTTAATTTTGGAACTTACCCAGAGATTTCGTTGGGGATCCACCCATACTACCTAGCTGCTGGTGCTGCAGCATGTGCATGGAGGTATTCAGCCAGATGCGATGGTGAGAATGTTTCTTCTAATGCTTCTCTAAATTTCAGGTGAGTTGTGCCATATAGCAGGGCTGCAGTTAGAAGTAGGTGACTATGAAAATTACTTAATGATATAATCTCAATTTTGTAAGGAGTAGAATTTATCCCAGCTGCAGTGAATGCCATTTCAAAGCCTTCTGTTTATAGCTTCCTTCCAAGGCTAAAAAGCACTGCCACAGAGGTAACAACACAGACCTACACACCAAGCATCTTGCATTTGACCTATGAGCTGGAAATGCCTGCTTAAACTGGAGGTCTCAGTAATTAAAATCAGTGACAAAGGACCAGCATAGGTGATGATGAAAGATAACGAGATAAAAAGTTTCTCACCTGTTCTGAATGTTTCATTGGCATCATACCAATCTGCAAGCTGTTTGGCCAAAGGCAGATGAGAAACAAAGTTCAGCGAACAACCTTCATAAGACAGGTGTTCTTTTGTTTACCCTGTGGGTTTGTGTGGCTGATGTCTGGAGTCTGGATTTTAGTGGGAGTATTTTTAGTTTAAAGACTGAATTTATGCAGAAAATCTAGAGTGTTTGGTAGTGGCTATAAACATTTCTAGTCTGCCATTATTTTATATTACACTTAAAAATATGTAATTTCTGGATGCATTTATTAATGTAAACTTTATACTCATATGATTTTCTGCCCTCATTTCCACCAAAGTCAAGTAATACTGCTGATTTAAGCGTAATGGGTTAATACTCCTATAAAAGGAGCTATTGACTGTCAAGTATGTCAACACTTCTTTTTTCATGTGCTCCTATCTGTCTGCAGTTTACTTACAAATGTTTTCTAAGGGAATCCCTGTGACCTGTAAATAAACATTATTATTAATTTAGAAGGTCTATCTAAAAATAACATGATGGTCGCATTTGAAGCATATGATTGCATGGGTACTTTGTCTACTTAATACTGGAAATACACCATTTCTAATGGAACAAAACAGATTGATCCAATGTGAAGCACTCCTGCCTCCACCTTTTCGCTGGACACAGGATGAAATAAATATGTTTACTATAAGTTGATTTTTCCAACAGAGTCTAATGTGACATTGACTTTCTATGTTGCAACACTCCTCCATGTTGGAAAGAACATAACAGCAGCTCAAACAGAGGTCTAAGTTCAACACTGTATTGGAAAGAGAAGCTCTTGGGAAACAGCCCCAAAAGATACTAATAAAAGCTTTTAATGCCCCAAATTCAGCTAACAGAGACCAGCCATTAGTTAACATTAGGACAGCCATCAAGTTGGTTGAGTCTGTAAACTTAAAATAGAAGAATCAGAGTTATGATCTGTGCTTTTGATGCAGGCACTTGGACATATTTTTGGTCACATTTGATAATAAATAATGAGTTGGATACTCCCATTA
Organism: Phalacrocorax carbo; assembly: GCF_963921805.1. Lineage (NCBI taxonomy): Eukaryota > Metazoa > Chordata > Aves > Suliformes > Phalacrocoracidae > Phalacrocorax > Phalacrocorax carbo. Next base: position 38,795,565 of record NC_087548.1, read on the forward strand.
AATGACAAGAACTTTAAATATTGTCAGTCTTCTGTGGTGTGTGTTCTGATTACTAGTCTTTCTATGGAATACCATTAAAAAATGCACTATTTTCTTTTAAATTTTATGAAAAAATGCCTCAGATCTATGTAATTTTCTATTACCTTTCAATGCAAGATTCCTCACAGGAAAACTGTGCCCACAGAATAATTTTGTTTTTCACTGAAAGAACGCTATATTAATTGCATTTTTTTTAAACTTTGGACTGCATATGCCTTTATTAGCATCAGTGACAAATGCCCTCAGCTTTTGGTGGATAACATCTCTGCCTGGGGGCTAAAGGTCCAAGTCCTTTGAAAACGCAAAGCACATTTTGATTGTACTCACTGAAAGTTTTCAAACTGAAAGAAAAGTAACAAATTTGGATTTCTTATTTCATACAAAGATTTTGAAGTCTATTGGTTTGGCTCAGTGATGTGTAAAAGGCATGTACTATGCTTTGCCACTGTTTGGAAAAGGTGTAAATGGTGCACATTTTAGAGCTGGATATCCTTTAGCATGCAGCATTGAAGGTTAAGAGTGATAACTTAAAAACCTGACTTGCAAACAGCCACAGCTTTTCAGCATGGTCTTTCAGCGATATGACAGGATTGCAGGATTTTCCCTTAAGGACAGAAATGTTGTTACAGTTCAGACTAATTTGCCCAGAACAAGTCATTCTGAGACACTGGAACAATAACTCACCTTGGAAAGAGGCAGAGTAGATTTCATTAGTAACCCAGATGGAAGCAAAAATAATGAGGTAGTGATTTCCAAAACAATACAGGTTTATTTGATAACATCTGGAAACCTTACAGTAAAAATGAAGACAGTGCTTATAGCTTAAAAGTGCCCAAAATGAGATAAATAGATATACAGATGCCAAATCATCTGCTTGCCTTAAATGACAGGAGTAGTCAATGTACAGAGCCAGCATCCCCAAAACATAGTGTTTAAACTTGGTGTCATTTTCCAGTAGGCCTCTCAATTATTTATGTTATGTTATTACGATTTAGTTTGTGGACAGAAAATATTAATTTCTTAAAGAAGCATTTTTCTGCAAAATATTTGGCTTGTAAAATGTTCTGCAATTCTTGAAACTGCATGAATAGCTACATTCAGTCAGTTATTTAAGCACACACCTAGTTTTAAGCTTATAGAGTAGTTATTGATTTCTTTGGATAGGGTATGATCTTAAAAAGCACACACAAGTTAATGCCACTGACTCTTCAGGTACTGCTCAAAAGCATGACCTTCAACCTCCTGCCTATTATATGGCAGGAAGGGTAGAGAAGAAAATGAATAATATGATGGTAAAGGACCTTTAGAAGAGACAGAAATAAGGGAGCACCCCTGAAATGTACTTCCCTTTTTAAATTATCCTGAAGCGCAAGCCATGGCAGTTCAGCATTAAGAGCAGGCAAATACATGGGCTGAGGAACAAAAGGGACAAATCTTTTATGCCCCTCCATATCTGCTGGGAGTGTCTCCAGAAACATCTAGTATAAAGCACTGTGTACAAAACTATTTCGTAACCTGGAAAAAGAAAATTAAATTTCCTCTTCCTTTTGTTGCGAGAGGATGGGCATGTTGATTAGGGCAGCATGGCCTTTTAAACAAGATAAAGGTAGGATGAGCTGTCTTCTAATGTAATCATGTCCCCATCAGCCCTCTAACCTCCCATTTGATATCACACTGTTCCTCAGTGCCCTGCCTCAAGAAAAAATTGTGGGGCCAATTACAAGCCCATTAAATGAGAAATCTAACTTCTAAGCCAACAGGAACTTTTTATTGGTAAAAGAGTGATGCCAACACGTATTTGCTAAAACTCAGTGTTTGGCCATCAGCTGTCACAACGAAGCAAAAGATATGCTAAACCTTGCCTTTTCAGTCACTGGAGTTTTGCAAAGCTTATCAACTGCTACTGCAATTTTAGTGATGTTGTCTTTGTAAATGAATGCATCTTTGACTGCAAAATGCGGTAAAAACAGGGGGATAGAGGATGCAATTTTTAAAACCCTCTGACAAAAGCGTTTATAAATCTGAAGAAATTCCAGGCAAGCTCAGCATTTGCTCAAAATTTCTGTTAGTTAATTAGTTCCAATGGAAGCATCTTACACACTGCTTTATTAGGACTGGACTGAGTCTGCTGATCATGGAAGTGGTCTCTTAAGCTCATCTGTACTGCAGTCACTGTTGTGGTGATTTTGAAGGGAAATCACAATTATTTCTAAATCACTTATGGTGCCTAGTCTGTTTACTTTCGTACATGCAACATCTCAGGCTTTCATATGGAATATATGTTACGTATTTGAACTCTCTATGGATACCTGAACAACAGCACACTGTTACATTGGAGTTGCCCTGGGTTATGCAAATGTCCATATACTGGGAAGATCTATGACAGACCTGAGACCTTGAGGAGCAGCAGGCAGAGGTCAAGCAAGGCACCCAACAGCAATGCAAACAGGACCAACACCTCTTTCTGGCCAACTGAATAGAGCCCTTAGAGGTAGAACATCTAGAAGAAAAGTTTGCTCAGATTTGTTTAAGAATCATACCTACACACATGGTTGTAGTGTATGTCTGTAGGGGCAGATAATATTTTTATTAGCCTGTTCAATCTAGTTGGAATAAACCCCTCTGGGATCACAGTCCCTTCATCAGGACTAATTGAAGCTCTTAAGTCTTCTGTAAATCTCACTTCTGTCATATGCATAGGCCATTAAAGCTACAACAAAACTCCAGCATAAATAGGTAGGTAAGCAAACATTTTCCAGGAACAGAAGTATGGCCTGTAATACCAAAATTACAGCTGCCTTCCATAATGAAGAGGCATTTCACACCTGCAGCACAACAAATCAGTCTTTGTCCTACCAAAACAACTTGCAATCCAATTTTCAAAGATTCTTTTAAAGATTTCTCTTGGGGATGGAGGTTGGAAGTGAGGTGAGCAGTGAAGGAGTAAGAATGGAGAGAGGCAGAAAAATTGCTTAGCCAGATTTTGATTTAACCAATACAAATGCTGAACTACTTTTAGGATATTGATCACATTTCCTGTTACAAAGATGTTTCTCAAAGTGCATGCTAAGTTATGGTTGAATACATCCACGATACATTATGAACCAGAAGGCTGCATTTGCATGGGTTTGTAATTAAGTGAACACCTGTAAGGATATAATCATTCTGGGACTGACGGCTATTGTTATTTCATGTAGTTTTGTCTAATGCATTTCACCATTTTCTTTCTTTAAAGCTTATATTAATTCATCTACCTTTGACAAACTGTAATATGCAAAATGTATAAAATAGTTCATACACATAGGAGTAAATTTGTTGTGGGCCTGGGCACGCTGACATTTACACTGATATTTGACTGGCACAACAGAGTAGTAAGTGATGCCCTGTAAGACTTGCATATAACTATGTTTCAAAATAATGTTCTACCTGTCTTCTCACAAAGTGTTGATCGTTGTGTTATTTGCCAGTCAGAAACTATGCAAGTTTGTTTCTGTCTTTCATGAAAAGGCAGGCTAGAAAGATAGGCAGTCTTAAAATATCAAAGACAAGAAAACACTATGGAAATATGAACTACACAAAATCTATTGATGTTTTAAAATCACTGCTTCTTATTTTCTAACTAAAAAAAAATACAGGTTAGTATAAAATGACTACCTCTGATATTCTAAATATTTAAATACCAACAGCATATTTGCATGGTCGCCTGTTTTGCAACATGTAAATACAACCATCCATTTATTTCATATGGCTAGTAAACTGTCCAGCTTCATGATACCTGAAAAATAAATGTTTATATATTAACTCCCTATTTGTCTGAAATTGTTTCAGATGGATGTGAAACCTCCAAATGAGTCTTAAATATCTAGGACTTGAAAATATAATCATGTTAAGCTACACTTACTGTATCTCAGAACCCAAACTTTTAAACATACTGGCATTAAGTGCATGCATGAATCTTGCTGAAGCCAGTAACACTGTTAACATGTGCTTAGCAGTTTGCAAAATGAGGCCTTAGATATTGTCTTTTTCAATTTACTCCAGCTTTAAATTTAAGGTCCTAAAAATGAAAAGACAATGTCTTTGAAAGGTACGATCTTCAACTTTCACAGCTAACATTTTGTGTTCCATTTGTCAGTATTAATTACTATACATACACAAACTTAAACAGTTTATATATTTATATTTATTTTAACTACAGTATCTTTTAAATAAGATAACCGTCTGTTATGTTACTGTGCAGTTTGCCTTCATGCAAGTGTTTCTTGTGTTGTTTTGCTTTTCTATTAGGTGAGGCTTTCCCCAAAATAAATAGAGAAATAAATGAATAAATCTAACAGTTTGCATATTCAAAAGTTGCAGCTGTAATTTAAATTGCAAAACAAAACCACTTTTGGTGCATTGATGGAGCCACATTCTCTACTTAATTCAACAGATTAAGAGAAAACCTGAAAATAAGTACAGAGTCCTGATGTTTAGGTTTTTGTTTTTACCCTTCTTTTTTTGGAAATGCACACACTGTTCCTTCTCCTGAAAGATCCAGGTAAATCAAGCTGACTGGGAAAAAAAGTCACACAACAGAATTTATTTTCTTATACAGGTTTTTTTTTTTTTTTAATTTTTGCATTAAAGAAAGGAACTTCATCAACATTGATTGTCATTTACAGAAAACATTCAAAAATCATGTGTGTTTTATTATGGAATGCTAACAGTATTAAACTAATAATTTACAGGACATAGACTAAGACAAAAACCTATTACATTCTAAAGTAATATAGAACCTTTTCATTTGACAGGGATGCTGGTCCTATGAAATTAATGATAAAAAATAAAACCCTCAACAGTCACTTTCTAAATGAATCAGGCTGTATTTTTACTCACGTACACATAAATTAGGTCAGTTATATTAAACAAGGGAGAAAGATCAGAACAAAATTGCAGATGTAAAAATGCTGGATGAACTCCTGGCTCCATGGAAATGAGTCAGGCGTTTTGCCACTGGTTTCAATGGAGACAGATTTTTACCCAGTATATCATGGTTCATTTGCAGTTTTGCTTTTTGCATCTACAAGCCAGTTAAGATACATCATACTTATTATACAATTAAGCTTAAAAATAAAAGAAAATCACTGTTGACTCTATGAGGCATTTGATTTTAGAAAGGAAATTTTATTCAGCTTTTGAGAGTGATTCATTTTGAGTGTTATTCATATTTTATTTCATTGTTTTTTATCACACTTCTTGACAGGCAATGCAACACTTGTGTGTTAGCAACAGTGGTAAGCATGCTTATCAAGTAGCAAGCAACACACCCCCAAAATTCAAATCAAATTGATTTACAACAATATAGCTACAGCCAAGCACAAAATAGCTCAGGGCTTGGAGATCTGGGTCCTAACATCTCATTTCACTCTAACAAAATGAACTGGAAATAGGGTAAAAACATTAGATATTTGAAAGTGGGAAGTATATGAAAAATCAGTTTCTCTCATAATCCTAAAAGCAAGGAAGCATTTTCAGGGATATTTCAAAAATATTAGAAAGTTTCGTTTAAATCTAAATATCTATTTTAGTTACGTTTTTCTTTTTTTATAAATTGGTAATCATAAAATACTAGCCATTAAATTTGTATTAGGATGCCAGAAAAGCATACAAATACTTCGCGTGTTATTTATGCTCCTGCCTGTGTTATTATAGCTGTTGATAAACTGGACATAATTTCTTCTTCTGTTATGAGCTTTAAAACATGTATTTGGTGAAGGTCAGTTATGGCTTCGGATTATATCTAATGAGTGACCTGACCTCAAATTTTAATAAGAAATTAAAGGCATACAAAAATATTTTGCTCATTGGAAAGAAAGAAATCATTTCTATTAATATAATTCATGTTAGAAGGATTCATAAAAGCCATATGCTGTAAGGAAACACTATTTGCTTGAGCAACCTTTCTTGAAATTACATTAGTCAAGTGCAGTCTGCAGGTATTAATACAATACTTACTGTACAGACTCACTGGGATCATGTTTCATTGACAGTCCCATCTTTTTTTTCCTCATTACAAACAGAAGTATACACTAAACATCAACGGCTGGTCAAAGGCTTTATCTATTACAATCAGTTTCCATAAAAACTGAAGAGTACGTTACACTCACAGGAAGCAAGTACATAATTTACTCTTTGATGTTTTTCCTCTTTAAAAAAAATTGTTACAAAGTCTTATGCTTAAACAGAGACATAGAAAAAATCAGTGTAGTCACTGTCCCAAGTTATTTACAGCAAAAATTACAGAGACAGCATACATAGTATCAGACCTTCCACAAGCATATATTAAAAGTAATTACATTTGAAAAAATATTTTATTTATCTTCTACATTTCTACAATACATACTCAGGTTTCTTTGTTCTTGTTTTGTTTGTTTAGTTTTTAAGTAACTTTAGTGTTAATCAGATGAGGCAGAGAGTGCAGCTGTAAAATAAGGGGTTTTGTTGTTCTTCTGTTTCCTATTTTATTTATACCATCCATTCATTACAACCAGAGTAATTAGTTTAACATGGGAATTATCTCACAGCGATTAGCATAAATCTCAAAATACCCCATGCATTTGATTTAGCTGGGTGTTGATAACAGCTTAGAGTTCAGTTGTGCTTTATTTGTGGCCACAAGTACAATCACAGAGCCGCTCCCTGTAGCCTACTAGAGGTCACATTGCAGTCACACAAAAGGCAAAGACTATCACGGCTAGTTCACTTGCTATGCTACTCAGTGGCTTTTTAAGAGTAAGTGCATTAATAAATCCCCATCTACTGCATGAGAATGTGTGGTCCACACTCCCTAGGGTTAAATGACTATTAGCATTTCTTACTAACAACAAAACACCTTTTTTGCCTGATTCTGACATTGAAGTGACACATTAAAAAAACACAAATGTAGTGCATCTGAATCTGAATCCCCAAAGTCAACAGCCTAATGTAGTTACTTTGACTTATTAAGCTGTGTGTCTAATCAAGACAAGTATAAGTGCTTTTTTTAATATATATATATTTATTTTTTTTAATAAGCTGGTTTTATCTGGAACAGTCTTCAAGGTAAAGCCTGTTCTTTCCTGTTCTTTGTGGTTGACCATCTGGCCCTGCTTGTTTTTCAGTACAGTTGCATTCTTGTTGCCCAAATAAGGGACCAACATGACCATAATGTTGACAACTAAGAGACATTTTAAAAATTCTGTCCAGACAGAGTTTTATATTGAACATACTTTACTGCTGCCAATGTATAGCCATAAATAAGGGCCTCAGCCTTTTTTTGAAGCACATACATTTTCCTCAACAGCAGTATCTTCAATCACAAATTAGCAGCTCCAGCCAACAAATCCAACAAATATGCAAAAACACTGTGATATCTACATTAGATTAAGTTCTTTATGTTATTGTACAGAAGACCACGTGCAAAGTGAACAACTTTTGCAAGTACAGTTACAAAGAAACATTTATTTATTGCTGCTATATCCAATGATGTTTTCTTTCACTCTCCCTGCATGCTGTGCTTGAATTATGAGGATGATGAAATTATGTAAATGTAGCACATCATGTTACTGAACTCACTGTGAGCAATATTATCCTCACTGCCTGCAGTAACACCCAGGAAATACTTCTTCTTTCCTAGAACATTTTGTGTGTTGCCTTATTCTCTAAGCACAAATGACATGCAAGGATCGTTTGGAGGACCCTGACACACCCATCATGTCACTGGACATTCACGCTGCCTTTTTAGGACAGTTACTGAACTGTGAGCTACTACTGTAGAAATTTTAGGTCTCTTCACAGTGGCTTTAGTCTTCAGACTCCATACACAAGTGGCTTTTATAGTTAAATGACCTGCTGCAAACCACTTCTGGGATTGTAAAATATTGGGGTGCTGGGTTCATTGACACCCAGCCTTGCTTGCAGGGACAACATATTCAAGGACAATATAGCTAAATGAGGAGATGGAGGTTGGGAGGAAGAGGAGCCTGCTTCCTACCTCCTGGGTAGACCCTTCATTACAGGCTGCAGGTAAGAATCAGCTTGAGAAAGAGCAAAGATGAATCATTTACCAGTCCAGGCCTCATTCATTAGGAGCTAGGAGTAAAAGGAAAAGAGAGGCAAGGTCTTCTGCCCAGAAGACCATTCCTTTTAATGGACAGGTATCATGCTAACAAGAATTTAATTCACTTAGATATGGCTCCCAGCAACCTGAAAGATTAAAATCCAAATTGCAGAGGAACGGTTAACGAAGAATATGGTTATGAAAACCTTGACACATAGGGATATTGGCCTCTCCTTTCCACCTCTTGAGGTTGCCCACCCATCTTCTAGGTGTAGGGAATTCAGAAGATGGAAGGAGTCAAAACCCATACATACTCACTGTGAGAATAGGAGCAATGATCATACTCAGAGCTGACGAAAACCTCTTAGGTGGAAACCTGGTATTAACTCCATGACTGGCAATATAATCCACTGCAATTTGTCTTTCTGTGTGTGTTCTTGTAATGACAGGTCTATAGAAACCTGTGGTGTAAAGCTAGGGATAAGCAGAAGCACATTTCAAAATTCTAGGAAATGGGAGTATTTTTCACTAGCACAGTATAAAATGCTTGAGGTGAGAAAAGGATTGGTCACACTGTGGAGAAGCATTGCTACAGAGGCCTGGGGTAGCTATGATTTTGTGCATCCCTGAGGGGAAAGGGTAGCTGTTAGCCACTTTATACTACTTGCTCTTTATAGTCATTTCTCCATGTGGTAGTTCGGCATAATTGTTGCTGTCATTGCTGACATACTATAATTTATTCCACATCTTAACCTTTCTTCTTACATGCCTGCAGCAATTCTGAATATGAGCTTACATTAACAGTACCTAAATGTAGTACCTTTAAACTGCACTTTCTTTTGTCAGTTGTCTAAATTCAGTAACTCGTACAAAACTTCCTTGCATTTTCTTTCCAAAAAGATTTTACATCACAGACTGATGGGTCAGTAGGAATCCTCTGACTGTGAAATAATGGGTTAAGTGAGTCCTGCATCAAGCTGAGGAAATGCTGACAGTGAATTCAGTTTATACCAATGTTACTTCTAATGACTGGCTTGAAAGCCTTGTCTGGGTCGCATTCATTTGGGCAGCAAAACTTGTGCCCTTCAAAGCCTCTAAAGTTCTTTTCTGTATTATCACTGTTATATTTATATAGCTATTTTTAGTAATGAAACATCCCTGAGTGACATACAGTGCAATATCTGCGTCAAGCAGTGATTGTCATTTACAAAGCGTGAAACTTAAAAAGGAAAGAGGACTGGGTCTCCATCACCGTGTTCCTACTGGATGTCAGAGATAGGAGTTAGTCTATAGAGTGGAGGCAGAAAGTGCTGGGACAGGTTGGTAGGTGGGAATACACTATTTTGTTATTGCCAGGGAAAAGCAAGCTGTTCTGTCTCAGGTTTCCGTTTTGTAAGTGCTTAGACATAACATATTTGGACAAAAATCTATTCCACATGTCAGTTTGAGCTTATTGCCCAGTGCTATATTCCTGTGATGTCCAACAGATAATGACTTTGAAAATAGGAATCAGCTTCCAGGCTGGACCTTGGCTTATTTGGAAACAGCACAATCAATGCAGTGTCAGGAGGAAGGAGGATGGGGGGAGCCTGAAATGTTAGAGGGAATGAAAAAGACAACAGGGAAAGGGAGCCATCAGCTGCATATCTCTAATGTGCTGTCTGACTGGTCTGTGAGACTGCTGTAGCCTTGGAGCAGCCCTGGAGTGGGAGGCTGAGAAGCCAGTGCACAAAAGCAGCTTTGTACCCTCTTTGTGTAGTTGTTACATCAGAAATCTCTGCAAACTCTTTCAAAGGGAAACATACACCTGTGCAAGCTGCCACTATGAAAACAAAGAAAAATGACATAACAAAGCTCATCTTCATGGACAAGTCTGGTAGCTGCTCCACCTGGAGCACCATAAGCTGGCACAGGCATCGAGATAACATCAGCACCCAAGGCGCAACAGGAGGAATAAACTGATCCCTGTGAAATGGAGCTGAAATGAACAACAAAAAGTGTGAAGTAAAAACATTAACAAGCAAGTAGGAGGATAACATCTGACTTGTGCTTAGCAAAGCTCAAAGGGGACCTCTTAACACTAAGGGCTTCTGATTTTATGAGGGCTTGAGCACCTTCTGTGTGATGCTGAGATGCCTCCATTTTTAGTGGCTTTAGTTAGAGCTAAGGGAGCCTGACAACCTGCATTATCAATTCCTTAATGCTGCCTATCTCAAACCAATCAAAAAATATATGTTGCTTTTGGAAACAAGTTGGCCCAGCTGGGTGCCTTCTATTACCCTGGTTTTTTTCCAAAGCAACCACTGAAGCAATCTTTCCATTAGAAGGAAATATGACTCTTGGAATTAATTCTTTATATAACGAGCTGGCAAGGGTGACATTTACACCAAAATTGTCTCTGTGGTAGTGTAATGAACAACTTACATCTGCTTCCTTGATGCCAGGGATAATTTAGATCAATGTGGTTGAATTATCTGAGAGCAATGCTAGAAGTTCAAGATTCAATACATGCTTTAAATACCTTTTTGTTAAAGGTCTGAGGTTTATCAATCATTAAAAAATATGTTCCATTTGAAAAGCTTGTGACTAGAAAATCAACAAGCATAACCAATTACTACAGAGAGCATATGTGACAAATCCTAGTTTTAGAGATTTAATTGAAGGACCTCAGATAGTACTGTGGTCTAATGAAAGCCAAGAAGAAACAAAATGCACCCTTAATATTTTCTAAAATGCATTTTGTGAGTGGGTTATGCAGTTATCTACTTGATTTCATGCTATTTTTTGATTTAAAATATAAATGTAAACATAGCTTGGAGATATGAAATCCAATATCAAGAGTCTGAAATTTTGAGTATAAATGACTATGTATCAAAGCCAACAATAAAAATCCAGCCTGTAGCGTGTGATCATTATTTATTGTTCTAAACTCAGTCAATGAAGGGCAAAAGAGGTACTATATACCTATGTGGTCAATCCCAAATCACAGAAAATTAAATAAAATTTCTCAGCCTTAGTTACCACAAATAAATAATGTATGAGAATGAATTTTTGTTTTCCAAATAAACAAGGTTATTTGCTTAAATTCTGTAAAAGTAGAAACAAAAATAGAGCAAGCTGTTGATAATGAACCTTATTTGAACATAAAAATTAATTTGACAGTATTTGTTATTGTTTGTACAGGCTATTGCCTATGAATGGCAATTAAAATTTTGTATACTAGCCTTTTAATATTTTTAGGACCTAAAGGCAAGAATCAATTTTTTCTATTCCAGGACTGGATACTGTGCCTCCACATTTTTATTCCAGAACTGGAGTCTGTGGTCTCTGGCAAGTCATTTAACTTCTTTTCCTTTATTTCTGCATCTTTAATAAATGCAGTAATCCTTACTGATTAAAAGGTCATGAGGTTGCAGTGATTTAAGAATAGTGCTTTAAGGATTAAAAGCACTGCAGATAATGGTTAAATAATGTCTTTTTACTGGTGTTCTCCATTTGGTTAGCTTTATGAAGACATAAGTCAAAAATCCCAAGGACTGATTAGCTTATTTGAAAAGAACCTTTTCAAGATGTAACACGTAATTGTGAAGGACTATTTATAAACATAATAAGCCTCTTTATTTATCAACACTAAGAACAGTAATATTTATCACATATTCTATATTTCTGCGGGTTGGCTAAATAAGTTACTTTTGATATACTGAAAACAAGTTTATAAAGGTTTTCAAACAAATATATATGGGTGTGTTCTTGTGTTGGAAAAGACAAGAAAAACATGCAGTTAAAACTGAGCTCTTCCAGGTTTCAGTTTGACTTACATTTTTTCCCAAACAAATTCACACAAGCAATACATAAATATAGTTAATTAAGTTTCTGATATTAGAAAGGATTGGATTTTGGGGTCCTTTTCATGGATTTGCCATGTAAAAGGGGCTGCAAACAGATAAATCACCTTATAAAGGAATGCCAGTTTTGGGGTTTAAGTGGTAAAAAGAAGCATCAAGACCAATGCTTTATTATGTTAATTGAAGTCATTTTAATGTAATCAGTAGAGATCAGAAAATCTGTTCTGAATTTGGAGTAAAAAAGGTATTCCTGTTCTATAGGACTAAGTAAAATTCTCAGCACAACTAACTTTGCTGTGCAGCTGTTTTTTTCTTTTTTCTTTTTGAAGTTGTAATGGTTGTACAGGGAAACATTTATTAGCTGAGAATTTGTAACTACTTGTGTATCTGGTCTGGCATTGCTAAAACACAGCAAACAAATGTTGATGTTGTCTAGTTATGGATTCTGTCATAAAACATGTACGTAAACTTGCAAACCGGCTGATGGAGGGCAAGGGAAAACAAAGTACTTGGAATAGCGTGTGAATTATTTGGTCATGCAGAAAAAGGAACAGAAGATTGAGCCCAGAGCTGTGCAAGTCTGCTGGAAAAGCTGGAGGCATTAAGTTATCACTGCAACAAACAAAGTTTCTGTACCAACTCAGGGGCCCAGCTATGTCCCTTTGGGCTCCCTGTGACACTGCTCCGTCACGCAGCCTGGCTGACGGCGGGTCCTTTGGCCCCCCTGCCAGCGTGCGCCTTCTTTCCTTGCATCCAGTTGCTGACTTCTATGTGATTTGAAATAAAGAAATGTATCTGCTTGTGATCCTGCCTTCATTTCTCCTCTACTGCCCGCCTCCTGTTATTTCTGCTTTACTCCCTCCACTGGTATCCCTGGAGGAGACTTCTCTGGAAAAGCTCCCAATGGGTAAAAGTGATGGTAAGGGCAGAGCTGTAGCAGAAACTGAATCCCCCTTCCATATTTTGCATCTCTGCCAGAATCCAAATACATTAATCATGACTGCTAATTAATTAATCCACAAGATTAAGTCCATGACAGTCTTCCACTCCTCTCTGTGTTTGCCTTTGGTGCGGCAAGCAAATGCACATAAAGTCAATTCAGAGACAGACAAAAAGAAACCCTGATCCTTTGCTCCCCTCTGAAGTGCATCTAAAATCAACCTCATATATGTATATATTTACAGTTATATACATCTGGATATATACATACATATATGCATATATATGTGTGTAATGGAAATCATCAATCCCATCTAGATGATGGCTATGTCAGAAAGAGTGATAGTGATTCGTAGCCATGGACTTTGCTCATTTTGACTTTCCTCCTTCCCTCCCTTCCACCCTCTGCTGCTACCCTTCAGAGTTACATTTTAGGCTTCTTCTGAGTTCACTATATGTCTTTCCATTAAGTTCAGCCACTATGTATCTTTCCATTGAGTACAAACCAAGCCTTGCAACTACTTTTCAAAGCAGTATATTTAAAATAAAATTATGTGTGGAATCAGAAAAATGTTTCAGATACTTTACTGATATCAGGTCCTACAATGTTCACTTTTATATATGCTCCATCCCTGTAACAGGGAGTAAATTCCTAAAAAACCATTTCCTCCCTCAACTGAAATAATCCAGACAAGGCTTTTGCACCATTGATACATTCCTGATGTTTCATTTACAGACTGCACACATGCACTACATTACACATATCTCAGAAGTGATCCTGTCATTACACATAGGCATCTGATCATTTAACTCTGACTGGCAAAGCAAATCTTGATTGGCCAAAGTAAATCTAATACCTTACTTGGAGAGTAAGAAATGCATGACAGCCAGGCTGAGCATTCTTTAAACGTAGGCATGGGATTTTTAAGCTACAGCATGTATGCATATAATACCTACATATATATATATATATATATATATATAAAATTATATAGCACATATATATATATATGTATTCCATACATGCACCATAATTTCCAAGACAGCTACAAATTACCACATGCATTAAACTATCTAAAAACACAGAAATAGGCAAGTCTAATATGTGGAATTTTCTTAAATTATATTTGAACAATAAACAGCAAGAGTAATACTGCAAAGTACTGCTCTATTCTCATGTATATCTACAATAAAATTCTAGGAACAGTTGTCTCCCAAAACATCCCACAATAAAATAAAATAAAAAAAGGTAACACCCAGTGTCCTATATTTGTATATTCATTGTCAGTTCAAAAAAAAAAAAAAGAGAAAAAAGACATCCCCACTCAGAGTTGCATATTTACATTCTTCAAACTGTAGCGGTGAAAAATAATTCTATTAAGTGCAGGACATTCCTAGTGTTGCAGTAGTGACATTTTTAATAAGTTCTTCATTAAAACATTTCATTTTGTCTTAATAGTGACGCATTCCATGACTACGTGAAAATTCTATTATCCCCTTCACTTGCAGCCAGTGGTTGAGTCTGGATTGAAAAGCTCCTTGTATAATGGAGGAAATAGTGTGTTCACTATATCTGGATGAGATTGCTTAAATACCTGTAGTTTCTCTCCGTGCAAGTTGCAAAGTGCAGTAATGGTTGGTATCTTGGCTATTAACTGTGGGACATTAAAATAAAAAGGAGAGGGAAGAAGAAAATTTAGTATAAATTACGGTTTCCAAAATGAACCACATTAACATATTTTTGGGTAACTGAATGCAATACTCTGAACTCCATCAAAACTATCTATCCAAGGGACCAGACACTGTTCTTACCTTAGAGGCTAAAAACAATTGTCCTGGAAATTTTAGCCAAGTGCCCAAAATATGTTTAACAAGAAACTGCCTCCATGGGTATTTTTTTAAGGCAGACTCATTCTTGCTAGTGTACCAATTAAAAAGATTAGTGGACTGAACAAAAGTTGGAGTAAAAGGAACCAGGGACAAAGGTAACCAAGCCTTACCTCTGTACATTTCGAGTACATAGTGTGCTGCTTTTAACTTACATTAATGCAGCAATTCATGGAGAAATGGACACAAAAATAAGTCATGCTCAAGGAGTGCTCGGCTCTTCATTTTAACATTTTACCTTTGTCAAAGTCTCATCGTCGAGGTGGTTCTTCTGGATCACATGTTGAAGTGCAAAGTAAATCTTTTCCTGAAGCTTCTGGACCTTCCTTGGCTCTATTAACCAGGCTCGATCTAAGTAAAAGGAATGCAAGCGCTAAATTCAAGAATGCACAGAAGTGGAGCATGCTCATGGACAAACACAGTGTTCCATGCTGGCAAGCATTCACAGCAATCAAAATTCCCATGAGGAAGGACTGCATGAAAATTAAGACATGGTTTCAGAGGCAAAGTATCTTAATCCATTGAAGGATCACCTGAGAGTTTAATTAACAGATACAAAGTGTACAGGAAACCAACGTTGACTTTGCAACTCTTTGTTTAAACCAGGATGTTAGAGATAAAGATGGGAGTAAAGATGAAACAAGGTCCAAACATTTTATTATTCTCTGTTGCTACAATCAGTGTTCCTCTAAATTCATACTGGCTAGGTGAAAAACGTGTCATATTATCCCAGTGTCTCAATACATAAATAATAAACATATTGATGAAAACAGTTCTTTGAAAATAATATAATTATTTAAAAATTAAAATAAAAGATATCTCATTATTTACTAGGCTAACATTTTGAGACCAAATATTATATTCTGAATAAAAAGAAATGGTTTCTTTCAAAAGAATTTCTTTAATAATTCAAAAGAATTATGAGTTGTTGCAATATCTTGAAGTGCAAATTTCTCATTATTTAAAAATGTTCTCTTTTTAAACAACACAAAATAAAAGATTATCTGGGAGAAGAACAGTTACAGACAGTTGTTTGGAAACCTATATGGCTTCTACTGAGCTCAAAGCCCAAGTGTAGGAGGTCTTCCTTAAGATCTATAGTCTCACAAGGCACAGCTTCTGGAGACAAACACAGAAAGAGAAGTAGCAGACTCCAAGACAATCCCAAAACGATTAATACAGTATGTTTACAGCACCGTTAAACCTTCTGTTTTCCCATGCCACAAACTTGTTTCTGCCTCCCTCTCTCCCTCAATGCAGACCAATTATTTGGTATAGATTTTAGCTTTCAAACAGGAAATAAAATCTGTTTTATCACAGGGCATGAATATTCATGTACAAATTGAAAAATGCAGGAAAATCCCTTTCACTTTCAGAGCTCTTTTACCCACTCCCAGTCACTAAAATAAGCCATAGATATAATATGTTGACGATTTCAATGAGCACACATGCCCAGGTGTTGGAGCTGAATAGTACTTCATTGCAGAAGGAGGAGGATTCTGTCATTTGTCTGGCTGTGGAGAGGGGTGTATGAAAAGTGTCCATCACCAAGTACTGTGAAAAGAGACAAAACCAAACCTCTAGCTACTTGACAGATGATCAGGAAAAGAAAATAATCTTTTTGCAAAGCTTAGAGAATCATGGTCCTGGAAGGTAAGTCAATGGATCCTGGGTTACCAGTGGCCATAGAAAGAGAATTAGCTGAAAGCACACACAGAATCTACACAAATAAGCACACAGTAATATTTAGACTTCACTGGTTAGGTGCCAAAATTTATCCTATTGCAAAAACATGCCTTTCCAAAGCATTAAATCAAGGCCTATTGTGGCAGACTGGAGCTGTCTCCTAGGGAGCAATCCTTAAAGATTTATCTTTCTGTCACAAGAGTAAGCTTAAAAATATACTGAGGCTGTTGGAGGGTGAGTTTAATGACTTACCTGTCATAGAACATGCTGTATATAATACTGGAGTTCTTAAATTCATGACAAGAGCTAGGTAAAACTTTTATAATGGATATTAAGTTTGTTGCCCAAAATGTGGTTTCTTCCACCTGAAAACCATCTGCAAATTTGGCTGGAATTCCCCATGTACCTCTAGTTATAGTCACAAAGTTGCAGGAAAAACTCAATAGATCAGTGGCTACTCATATTATAAGAAGCATATAAGAAGAATATAAGGATATAAGAAGGATATAAGAAGCACTGGTTCAGTACAGAAGTACTTTTCCTTTTGGGTTTTGAACTTGTGTATCTTTAAAAAGTGTACAGGCCACTAGGCTAGTGAAGAGTGTAGGAAAGAAGATGATGGAAAACTTATAAGATCTCCTTTTGCAAAAAGGAACATGGCCAGTCAGAATTTCAGGAGAGACTGGCACCCAGGGGGCAGCCAGATTAGGGTCTTATCACCTGGCTCTGGCATGTCTGCAGGTGGAGATGCCTCTGCAACCTTTACTGGACTCCTTCTACAATGTTCTAACCTTTGAAATCAGAAATCAAGTTGAAGAGTCACCTCCAAGAAGAGTGGTTAGGTCCACCCTAAATCGGAAAATCTGGATTTGTGCTCTGAATCAGGTGGAAAATGGGTCTGACGTAGGGCTTTGCAACCTTAGCAATTGTATGAATGTATGTTCTTAGGTCCCTTTACTCCTGGTGGGACCCCTCTGTTTCCTGTAAACTACATAAACACTGAGATCAAGGGCACAAGAATTACATTTCAGGATGGTGGCTTCTATAGAAAAGAAACCTGATTATGGTTACTTCCCATAGGGAATCTCTGTGTACCTGTATCAGTGGATGGAAGGACGGGCACACTACTTCAGTGAAGCAGTGCTTATTTTTTTAAATTTTCATGTACATTCCCAAGATGAAATAATTTATTGTGAAGAAACTAGAACATCTAGTGTGTAAGGAAATTATTTCCTTCTCTGTTGTTTACTGTTATCATTTTTGTAAGAAAATAAACAGCAAATTTCAATGTAGGTTCAATCTGTACTGATTTTTCCTTCCTTCCCACTCCCAAACTTAGCAGCCCTGCTGAAATGGGAATTATTTGCACAATCCAAATTTGCAGTCTTTTTATGGAAGAGAGATTGCTTTTACTCATGTACGTGATGCTGCAGCCCACTATTTCTTCCTTTTTGAATCTTCTGTGACTAGATGTGCACGTTTTTTTGTTGTTGTTAAAGGAATGCGAGACTGTATGTGTCTTCTTGCTTGCAAATAGGAAAAAGCCAACTTGGATGTGAAATGGAGAACTATGGATTATTGAAATATTTAATCTTGTACCACTGCCTTCAACCCTTAAATTTTATTATAATGAAAAAACCTTTCGAATTACCTCTACTTACCTGTGCTACTTAGCAGAAACAGAAGCTGCTATTCAGGAGACATCCAGATCTGAAAGGCTGTATCAGAACTGATGTATATCAGGACTGAAATGCATTACTAGAGTTAATGGAGAAGCTTTTACAACACATGCTTGCAATACAGCTGGCTCAAAGCCAGTCCTGAGTTGCTATCTTTTTCAAGTACTTAGTACAGCTGCAAGAAGTAGAAATGAGCGTGGATACTCAGGCAACATGAACTGTTGGCAGATTGCAAGAGATTTTGTTGCTTTGCAAACTAAAGAGATGTATGTAGAAGTGCAGAGCTGAATCAGAATGATGATGTCCACCTAATGCCTACCTGCAGCTAAGCACATTTCATAAATTACTTGATCCAAAATCCATTAAAATCAATGGGAAATTTTCCATTACTTAAATAAGGTTTGCCCAGGCCTAAGGCACAGGACATTCTGAGATGCTAGACACTTTCTGTGACCCGATTTTGTTGAATAAGGCTATAACTTGTTCCCCTTTCCAAGATTACCTAGGAAAGAGACTCATGACTTCTTTTCAAATTGGCTAGAAATTATGTAACTAAATTCTCTTTCTCCTTACAGATGAGATGCCCGCATCTGATCCAAAGTGCTTTGAAGTGATCTTCGAAATAATCTTATTGTATCTGTCTGTTCAGCTAACTCTTACTTTTCCTGTTCCTAACTGTAAGAAAATAAACAAGAGTAAGAAAACCTGCAGCTGTTACAAAAGAGAAATACAGATCCTACTTAAAAGGATCCCACCACCCTCTTCCTTCTTCCCCTGGCTTCATAATTTAAAGTCAGCTGGAAACACTGAAACTGTCTTCCGCAGCCTCTGTTAACATCTTATTGAAGAACTTCACAGACCAGACTCCAAACAAATTTCCATGTTGTCTTCAGCTTTGCACTGAGTCATCCTGCTGAACAGGCCACTAATGCTAACCACTGGTGAGCACTGACTGCACATCTCTGTCAAGCTCACAGCTTTCATCTTTTCAGACTGAGGGAGGGCTGATGGACAGGGACCCATCAGGACACTGCAAATACCCTGTCCCAAAGGAAGTTAGGGCATTTGGGGGACAATGCACAGGCAATTCTTACCCCTGTGCACAGTTGGGACACCTCTGAGGTGGAAATGGTGGCTGTTTGAACAGTCCTCTCTGGAACACCCTGGCCTGACACCATGAAGAGCCACTGACTCAACCATTTCACCCCTGAGCAGATGGTCACAAAAACTGCTTGAAGAGAAAATAAAAGGAGCAGAGTCTTTTCAGTAGGTGTCATTAATGACAAAAATGAACATGTTAACACCATCTGTGCTAGTCTAAGTCTGCCTAACATAATCTCCACCACAGATGTGCAAAAGGGCAAAGTGACCTAGAGGAAGTCTTTAGCAGAACAGGATGGAAAAATAATTCATGGTGGCATTTTTTGTAAAAGTGTTTCAAGAGGTTACTCTTAGTGGGAAACTGGGAGTCTACCTCCCCTGAGGCATGTTTAAAAATTCCACACTAAACTTCAAGCTTACCTACTAGATCCACCTTCTGAGTCAATTCAATCACAAAACCCTCTTTTCTGTGGTCATACAGCCAGCACTTACTGAATCTATGCTTGCCTGTGCAAAAGTATGATATATGTATATACGAAAAACAGCATGTTGCCCCTTTCATCTGGGTCTAAATTCAGACAGGACATTATACAGGTTTTTACTGGTCACTTTCTTATCCCCACAGAAAAAGCCCATCATAGTTAGGGACTCTATAACCTACTCAGGACTGTGAGGTCTGAGCTCCCTGAAAATGCTAGAAGAAACATGCACCTCCTTGAGTATCCTATTCCTTTGTAGACGGTCTGGAGAAACACCAGCCTGCACTGCTTGTCCACACAATCCTGCTCCATGTCTGTTACCCTCACACTTTGGATCTATTTCCAGTATGTGTAATAGCTGACAGTCTGCCAAAAAGAGAGTGAGGTATATTTGGGTAGTTCAGGTATTCTTCCATTGCTTAATACACTGCTTAATATCACTTAATATGGCTTAAACAGCTGTTTAAGTAGGTAGAAAGAGGCGGACAAGGATGAAAAAATATCATTGTGCTGTTTGGAGTGAATAATCACCTGGTGATATCAGAACAGCAGATGAAAAC
Organism: Phalacrocorax carbo; assembly: GCF_963921805.1. Lineage (NCBI taxonomy): Eukaryota > Metazoa > Chordata > Aves > Suliformes > Phalacrocoracidae > Phalacrocorax > Phalacrocorax carbo. Next base: position 38,815,860 of record NC_087548.1, read on the forward strand.
AAGGCAATCTCCTCCTCAGTCAGCTGTAAGGAACACAAATTCTTTGCAAAGTCAAATGCTTCATTCACCAGATCATCAGAACCTGTAAACCACAGAGACAAAATCAATGCTAGAAAATTATCAGCTTTCTAACCTGCCATGAAAAGTGGACTGTTTTGGTGTCAAAATAGTTGTGAGTGAATGTATTTCTAAAACAAGTGCCTTTCATCAGCTACCAGAATTCCACCTACCCCCAAAATATTTCACTAACATATTTTTAGTGAAAATGAAAATTTTTAGTGAAAGCCAGACTCTTTTCACTGGTGCCCAGTGACAGGACAAGGGGCAATGGGCGCAAGTTGGAACACAGGAAGTTCCACCTAAACATGAGAAAAAACTTCTTTACTGTAAGGGTGACAGAGCACTGGGACAGGCTGCCCAGGGAGGTTGTGGAGTCTCCTTCTCCAGAGGCATCTAAAACCTTCCTGGACACGGTCCTATGCCCCTGCTCTTGGTGTCCCTGCTCAAGCAGGGGGGTTGGACAAGATGATCGCTAGAGGTCCCTTCCAACCCTTACCATTCTGTGATTCTGTGATCTATTGAAGCACAAAAAATTATCAAGAATTAGGGGCATGACTTGTACAGAAATTGCACAGAGATCTTAGAAGAGGGTTTTCTTTTCCCAATGTGGAAATAAAAGCTATTTCTAAACAGATATTAAAATTAAGAGGTATGAATAACCAGTCCTAAATAACTTTCATATATGTAGTTTTGTTAACAGTACAAATATTCATGAAAATTTGTGAAAACATCATAAAGACCAAAATAAATCAACTAATGCACATTTTTAAATGCTTCAAACTTGTAATGTTATATCTAGCCATATGCAAACAATAAAAAAAAAGATATATATGATAAAAATATGCATTTGGAGCAAATATCTCTCTTTGAGTTTGGTCCTGAATAAATTTCTGATAATGTATCAGTCTCATGGTTGGGCTAAAGACATCCATTTAGCTATTAACATTTCAGATAGCGCTTTATTGTACTGAGAAATGAAGCAATTATTTCAATACATGAATCTGAATGAGCTTAAAAGTCTTAGCCAAACCAGTATTTTAGGTAAGTCCTTGTCTATATTTTATTATAGTTCATCATTTTAGTGCCCTCATTGCTGTGTCTAAAATTGCCATCTGCAGGACACAATTTGTGGGATGGGTTGATATGTCAAGCATAACTGATCTGTGAAGATAAACTACTTGTCTCCTACCATAAATTCATGTTTTATCAAAACTTCAAATGACAGAGCAAGAAGTCTATCTGAAAAACCCTCATGCTGCTCTTCATTACAGAAAAACACCTATCACTGCTAGCAGCTAGTGGAGTACCTTTTTTTCCCTTTTCTGTTCCAGCCTAGAGATTTGGAGGTTTGAGGATTCAGTATTTACCGGAGATTTTCATTGTGAGTCACAGTTTTCAGACAGCCAAATGTGTCACTATGTGGCTTAATGTAACTGGTTGAAGAGAAGAAGAATAACATACCCAAGGCTTTAAACATTTGCATCCCTCCATACTTTCCTTCAAACAGAACAGTATTGTTGAGTGGGTTGAAGGCACGGCACATTCTCACTAAAACCACTTCCAAGCAGCCTATTAGACATGAAAAAGAGCAAAGGTACCACACATTACTGCAGAACATCAGAATACAGGAAATTTCAAGAAAATATTTGTGAAAATATCAGTCATTAGAAACATCAGCAGGGATAGACACTCTTCGAAGACATCTAGGTATGTCTCTGAACATAAGCAAAAATATTTCTGTCTGCTTTGAGTACAGAAGGAGGTAATTTCTGGTCAACCTTTAGGTTGATTTTTTTTCCCTCATTGCAGCAAATTGGCAACCTGGACTTAATCTGTGTTTAGACTTGAGCAAATCTTTTCAATTTGAAATACTTTATCCTGAAAATTAGGCATTTATTGAAATTCCTTCTTAGTAATTAAACCTTTTTTTACACAAAAAAGCAGCTTCATTCAACTTGTATATAAATCCCAGCATCATTTGGTAGGAGGGGGAAAATATAAAGTGTTTTAGAGATAAAATAAAAGTTAAAGTACTGTGGAAAACACCCCTAAATTGGGGTTTGCTGTTGTTTCCTTTGTTTTTCTTTCAGGTTGGGGAATAACCAAAGCAACCTTTCTTTTTTTCTCCATATCTTTCCCTATTATTTCCTAACTGCAAAAATATACATTTTGGAAAAATGAAGGGAAAAATATTAAACATCCCTTAACTAAATCCAAATCTCCTGAAAGAGGAACTCTGAATCTGAGGATTCTTCTGCAGACATGATTTTTAGTGGAAAGTCCTGATTTTCTAATCCCTGCTCAGCGTTAACAGCAAAACAGAAAATAAAACCTGACATATTTATACATGCTGAAGCTAAACAGAGTTGTCTGACAGTATAGTCAGATACATCTATGTCTTTCGCTGAAGATGCAGTTTTGTTAGCTTTACCAGCCAAATGAAGTTACTTGAGGTGCACTGGCACCTACAGAATTTTTGAAATTAGGAGAAGTTTTAAAAAAACAGTTCTCATGCTATGACTCATTTTTTCCAGGAGGCTGCCTGCCTGTTCCCAGGGTCTCTGTATCCCTTCCCTTTGTACCTGTGCCCACTGTCTTGAGTCCAGCCCCACACTGAGCCACAGCCCTCTGTCCACAGAGTGCTGAATCACACTGGCTTTCAGCCTTAGTAAAGAGGTCTCTTTTGAAATAGGGAGCTCTTCTTATGCTTTAACGAGCTGTCTCACACATCATTCCGTCTTTTATACATGGAAGGAGCAAGAAACTGAGATGGTAAATGCAGCTGATTACCAGTAGCAGTTCACTTGGTCATAAAATTTTGTCCTCTTGACTTCAGTGGTGTTACTACATAGTCATGATAAATTTTGTCATGATTCTTCTGGAGGACAGAAATTACTGAATCCCATGATAGGGAAGGAAACCCTTTTCCCCCTTGCTCTTATGCGCACATTTGCACACCCAGGCACACACAAAGAGCAAGGCTGGAGCACACCACTGTAATCTGCTCTCATTTATTCTGAAACCAACTGGCGCCAGCACGGATTTTCCCTCCAGTGCACTGTAGGCTCATTAAAAAGATTAGAGATGACCACAGAAACAGGCCCTGGCAAGCTTGCATTTGTTTCACTAATAACAAGTGGGGATTGTACAGGGTGGCAGAAGACTGATTTGACCAGCTCACGCGCAGCGTCCTTCCACCACGTCAGGTTGCAGACTGCAGTTGCTGCAATGATTGTGTGTGTGCATGTACTTAACAGCAACAACTGACTGTAGATGGAAGGGGATCTGAAGGCAATAACATGATTAATGTGGAAAAATACAGAAGAGTTAATGTAGCTAATGAAACAGATTGAAATTAGGGCTCATTCAAAATTAAAATGGTTTGTAGAACAAGACAGCAGAGCACATTTCTAATGTGCTGGGTGCTAAACCAGTCCCGAGTTTCTGGTGTTTACCCACCTGACTTAAGGAGGAGAATTTGGTCATTCTGGCAGAGCTCCATGAAGCCTGTTATGCGCTTCGCAAACTCCACCACATACTGGATAGCGTGGGTGATCTGAATGGCACACTGCTGCCACAGAGCTTCTCTGGTCTTCCAGAAGCACACATGGAAATGCAAAGCAGTGAGCAAGTGGGTTCATCAGTGTATTAAGTTCTTCAGGTGGCCTTATAGAAAGGTACACTCCTCAGACTCCACCCATCATCCCCAGGCACAGTTAGCAGCATCTCTGCTTTTCAAGGTACCTGACCCTTTTCATTAGAAGGCTGTTTTCACAAGCTGATTGCCTCAGTGATCTGACCTCTAGCATTGCCTCTCCAAAGGGGGAGAATGCATTGTCCAATATTAAAATGTGATTCTAATGTCAGCTTTTGTGCAAGATAGACAAACAGTGGCACAGACAATATAAGCATCCCAGAGTACTGTTAGGGAAGAAGTGGCACAGTGCTGTTAAGTTATTGAACAGAATATTTTTGCTAGTTTGAAACATCAAATAATATATAATTAAAGTATCATTGCAATCTGAACACTGATTGCATCAAAATTTTGTCTTCTTGATAATCATTTTCCTTGCACACACAAGCATACAAATGTAAACTTATGGTCTCAGTTTGCATGCCACAGCTCTGCAAGCTATGGTGTATTTTTATTATTGCTAGTCCTGCATAGACCTTCAGCTTTCAAAGAACAAGCTGGAGTGTCTTTTGTGTCTTGTGTGATCAGCTAATATGCAAAATGAAATCTGATTGAAGAATCATTGCTAGTGATGCCGGCACAAGAGGCACAAAAGTTTCTGTTGACTGGACTATGTCTGAAGAAGTGCCAGTGGGAAATAGTCTGAACTTGACCTGAGAATCTCAGAGGTAGAATAAAAATATAGTGAAATGAGACAATTTTTCCACCCAGTTTTGAACAACTTCAATTTAAGTTTGTCATTATCTATAAGAGACAGAGATTTGTTATTCACATAAAAAGGGGATGTGTTTTCAAAATGATAAGGAAACACAGCTAGGTATTCTTATTTTCTTAAAACCCTTACAATAGAAGATCCAGTCCTGATCACATTAAAGTCAGCTGAATTTCTGCATGAAGTTTAGACCTGTGATAACCAGCAAAGCACGGAAAGCTGGATTCCACAACCATGCCTGAACTATGACATCAGCAAACACCCCAACATGCTGGAAAGCTGCTGCTTCTTTTTATGAGGTGTCACTCCTTTGCTTTCTGTAAACAGCTCCTCAAAGATATTTAAAAGCCTATTTTGACCTTTATGAAACTCAGCAGCATATCCTTGCCAAATAAATTACACTGCTAAAACTTTCAAACCACAGGGAGCAGAAGAAAAAGCATATTACAGAATTGTACCTTGCTCTGGTAAACTTTAATTTCTTCATATGTGTGAGTCTGCCATGCTAGCTGGTGTAGTTCCTCCATCGTATATTGGCATGTCTCCAAATGCGATTTAATGATATTCTGTGCAATTCGATCTGCAAAGAGGAGAATAAAAAATAGCTTGCATGAAACAGTGAAGAGTGATTTGCAATAGAAAAGTGTTAAAAACAATAAAGTTGTTGGAAAATGCAGATTTTTTTAAAAAAATTTCTTTCCAATGCTACCTTTCTCACTATTATATTTCTGTAGATGACTGATGCAAAATGTTTCAATATTCAACCCAAAGCCAAAGGACTCTTGATAAATAGTGGATCTGCACATGAAAATAACAATGAATCTTGTGAAACTCTTCCGACTCTTTCCTTCTGAATGTGATTTTTTTTTCCCTCCCATGTTTAAACAGATGTCTTTTGGAGACCTTGGTTACTTGATTACTTCTGTCTGCCCCAAACCTGTGTAGCTGCCCAGCTCTGGCTGCTTAATCCTGACATGGGCATTTGCATTATCTTGGCATGATTCATATCAGAGAAACAGGAAACAGGTCTCCTTTATTCTCAAGTTAGTTTTCAGCTGGATCAATTTACGATTTAGCTCCATGAACTCAAACATGGAGAGTGGTGCTAGCAAGGGGTGAAAGCTAGAACTGTTGTCCTGGGTTTTAGAATGAGAGATGGTGGGATAGATCTCACATACAGGATTAAACTACCTTAAAGTTATTCTGAAATTACAGCCTTAGAAACTACTCTGTAACATGGAATGCAGGATGCAAGGGGAAAAGGAAGCATTCAGTGCTGGCCAGAGATCCCACTGAACCTCAGAGTAAACTTCTCACAGAAGCATTTTAAAGCTGTTCTTAGCCCTTTAAGCCACTTGAGTGGATTAAAAAGATTTTCACAAAAACTTCCAACATGAATTCATTAGCACTGGAAGTCGAACCGTCTTGATAAAACACGCTGTAGAAATGTGGTGTTTTCTTATTTTGCAGCTTTGAGATGTATATGTCTAATGAAAGTCAGTGCTTCAGCCTGAAGACTGCTTAAGCTGAATGCCTTTTAAACAATGGAACAAAGTTGAAGTCGCAGAACTGAACTGAAACCTTTGTGACAGAACTGGTATTTCACAAAAAACATGTTTGTTAAAAGCAAAAGGACATTGACAATGCATTAGCCAAACCTGAGCATGGGAAATAGAAAGAACTAGGCATGTCACCATTTATTCGTTAGCATCCTCAATGCTTTGCAGACAGTGTGTGGATCTGGCATTTGGAGTCCCAAAATAAGACCGTTTGGCCAAAAGTTGACTGAATTTAAAAACACCAGCAAGAAGGAAGGCTGAAAAATGAATGTAAACATGTATATGCTCCCTGCAGTTACTGATATAGGACTGTTATTTAAAGGAGAGATGCCTGTGCTACTTTCACTGTTAATAAGATAGGCGCTGAAGAAAACACAAAAGAGTTCCAGGTTTTTGTAGGAACAATAAAACCTGTTGAATTCAATCTTTACAGGTATCCCTTTAAAGGTTGACACTACCTTTAGGTTTCCTGATGGAAGAATTGCATCAGGCATACAGATAACTGAAAGTGTATATTAGTGAGTACAGGGATCTATCCATTGTTCTTTTGTGAAAAGTTGGATGCAAGTCTTAACCATGGTGGTAAGCTGTTGTATTTTATAGTAAGAAGCTTACAGATAAAGGGGCATGTTGAAATAAAGGGATGATGAATTTAAACAGATTTTTTTAAAGGATCAACCAAGGTTTATTTGCATTTCTTTAACCAAGAAAAGCAAGTAAACGCCACCTTTTTTAGACAGGTCAAATTTCAGATATTTACCCCCATATTCTCCTATTTAAAGTATTTAAAGCACAGTTTTAACAATATCATCTTTCTGGAAACATCCTTAGCCACAGTAAACCTGACTGCGGAAATTAAGCTCAAGCTATAGGTTTTGTCAATTATGCTCCTGGAAGGACCTAACCAGACAGAACTGAGGTATGGTCAGAGGAACATTTAGGCCTTGTGTCTAAAACACCACTTAAAGAAGTCTGATTTCAACTTGTATTACACTTCTGCAGCCTGAATGGTGAAGGATTTTGCTCTCTTGTACTTCCTAGCCCAGCTTTCCTAGTCTCACCATTTGTTACAAAAGCTGTAAATATTCACATTCTTGACATACAGAAAATGCTTACAATAAATACCTTGAATACTTTAATATTACTACATAGAGAGATTCTAAATGAGATAAGGTGACCTCATGCCAACAATCTGAAAATAAGACCTTTTCATTTCTCTACATCAGAATATATTTGATGAGCAGTTCTACATTACTGCAGAGATCCTTAGCCCCACCCCTTTTCCTACCATTTATGTCTTTACCCTAGGACTGAGGACCTGACAAGCTCTTCAGGGTTTTGTAAGGGTGGCATCCTGTGTTTTGCCCCCATATATCTTTCCCTTATGTACTTATGCTCATGTTGAGTTGACATTAAAACACATTGAGATGTGCAAAGGCCTAGGGCAACTGTAGCAAGCAGCAGCTCCAAATGCTGACATCCAAAGATGAATCAGGTGCAAAACAGACTTGAAACTCCTGTGCCGCAGGCTAGGCAAGGCTGAGCGTGTGATGGAAAGGGTACACTGGGTCTCAGGGGAGGAGGGGACTGCTCATTCAATATAAGCAGCAGAGGAGGCTGCTTGCTTACACTCAAAGCTGGAGTCCATGGAAGAAGCTTTATGCAAATATAGCAGACACTGTGTGTGCAGAACTGAAATGATGCAAAAAGTAAAAGAAGTATAAGCTTGTCTTGGCTTCTCAGATGGTTCAGCAAGAGAAGATCCAATGCAGGAAGAGCAAAGAATATCATTCTCAAAGGGTTTCAAAGACCATAGCCCTTTTTTCTGTCATTTTAGCACCTTTGAAGCTAATGAAGGTGGAATCCGTACATGTCTTGGCAAATCCTGTATAGAAAGAAGTTCCTAAACTGCTGGGAATAATGTACTGACCTCTAATGTAAACCTGTCCTGTCACATGGCACAGGTACTGTGCTCTACCCAAAATATGATACATTTCTGTGATACCTGCAGCTCTGAATCATTGCTGGCAACTGAGTTCAACAGATGATTCTTTTAGTAGAACTAGAAAGAAAGGGATAATGAGGAAAGAAAGGGATAATAAGGAAAGAAAGCAAACAGCTTCATACAGTAGAAGGACAGCTACTTCCTTGATTCAGAGGCTATGGCATCAACCCTATCGAAGTACTCTGCTGGGGTGATGCTTAACAGTTACGTCCCTCAGGTTCTCCAGGCTAGAAGAGTCCACTACAGTTACTCCACACATCAAGTCTTGACTTTTGCTCATTTTGTTTTCAAAAATCTTGAGCCAGAGGTTTCAAGTGTCCCCTTACACTGGGAAGTTGCATAGACACAGCTAGGAATCTCTTTGGGTGGGTTGCAAGGATTTTGAAAGACAACTTCATTTTCCTGACCTCAGTCTGCTTGAAATATGGTCAGCCTCCACTTTACATAGGTTACATCAGGTTTGCAAGGTCTGCTTTATGAAAAGAAAAACAAAAGAGATGATGCTGACTACTCAGGTGTAAAAATCAAAGTCTGCAGCATTTTATTTTACAGGCACCAACTGCTGCAAATACTGGGTGAAAATTAATAATTCCAACAAAAAGAATTACTGATCCTGCATGATAGTGCACCAGCAGCATTATAACAACTACAGCTGTAAACTGCAAGATTTGTAAAGCTTATCTGCTGCAGTATGTAAACAGAATTGTAGACTAGGTGTTTCACTCCTCCTCTTTTGTCTATATAGTGGATTTTTTATATTAGGGCTATATCTCCTACCATGCATTAGGATTGCTTGATGCTACATGATACCACAGGGAATGTGAAAGCCACAGCATAACCTAGCAGATTGACCCTTTCTGGGAAACCTGTCCTGCAGAAAATAACATGTTCCTAGTGTCTGAACTCTAGCACACACTGTGACATGGAAGCATTTACACTAGATACCTTGATTCTAAATGTGAAGATTTCTTAGTATTGGTACCTTTAAATTTTTCATGGAAAGCAGATACTTTTTGTATAAATGCTGTTTTTTCTAGAAAAATGTCTAGAAAAAAGTATTTGCTTCCAGAGAAATAAACAAGAAACAATATCAATCAAGCCGTTAGTAGGTGTAACCAATGTGAGGTCTTGAAAAATCAGAAATACTCAAGATACATCCTGGAATGACCACTTATATTTCATTTCTTCCTGCATATATCTGATGGTTTTCTATGGCCCACTACGCTAGCTGTGAGTTCTCATCCATTCTTAGGGGTGACAAGGAAACCTACATATTGTTGGTTGGGGCAGCTGGAGAGCAGAAACCTCAGAGGTTGGGCTGGCCTCTATGCCCCACAGCAGTGGGAATTCTGCCCTTAGCAGCTCAGGCACGGCTGGTGGGGCCCTGAAAGGTGCCACCTGGATGGGGAGATAAATTAATTGGGATTTTGCAATGCAGCAGCATTAAAAAAAAGTCAAATATATAGTAGGACACGTCCAGAAGCAGCTGAAAATTGTGCATCAGGAAGCTCAAGGATTATCTGTCAAAAAGATTTGTTATTCAGAGAAAAATTGTGGGTTTCTTGAATAAAACACTCTGTGCATGTTTGTAATTTTATGGTCTGAAACATGCAACTTGTCAGACAAGTTGGCCTCAATGCCTGTGACTATACAGAGCAATAAAAATGTAACAAAAAGATATGCATGTACTGTGGGTGAAACAAAGGCCCTACAATGTGCAATGGAGCAAGGTAGCAGAATAAATAAACATCCACAGAGTGTGCTCCTGGGCTTGTGGCTCAGTGGTTACAAATTAGACTGTTGATGCCAGTCCCTGAAAGAGATCATGTGCAAGTATTGATGCAAACTGTCCTGAAGCATAACGAGGGATCTCAGTGGTGCTAACAGATTTAAATGAAGCTATCAGGGAAGCTATCAGCATCTGAAGTGTGAAATGTGGGATATAGAACAAGATAGGAATAAGGAGGACCATGAGACAACAATCCTGTTTGAGCAAAAGAAATGGCTTTTAAATTTGGCATGGCCTACCTAAAACTACAGAGAAAACTAAAAGACTTGATTCTGTGAGGATGGCCCAGTGAACAGTGAAGTGAGCTATACCACAATTACCACAACAAACCCATCCTGGTTTCTTACAAATGTGTCAAATATTGCTTGCCATTCCCTCTCTGGCCTCCAATTCCCCATGTTTGACTGGGTAAGAGGCACCATGAACGTGTACAAAGGGCCGGTCTGCTCAGGCTAATTGGCCAGCAGCCACCACCTTTTGGGGTGAACATGTGCCTGGGTCGCGGCTTGTGCCTTCCCCGTAGGTTCTCTGTCTCCTTCACCTGCTGAATAGCATCTTTTTCAAAGCTGTTGGGAACCCAAGTGTCTGAGAGCTCTGGTTCTTTTCACTGAAGCTGGCAGTAGCTAAAGAAGTATTGGATGGTCCTGGAAGAAGGACTAGGCAGACAGCAAGATTGCAAAAGCCCTATTCCATCAACAAAACAGGTCAAAAGCACATGTTGCAAGGGCAGTGCAACAGTGCATAAGCTATACACCTCTGCATAAACTTGAGACTACAGCTCACAACTTCCAGAACAACAAATGACCTTTTCTGTTTCCAGTTTTTGCTACTCTACTATCTTTACTATGCTGGGTTCTTCTTTTTTTTTTTTTTTTGCTTTCTTTTTTTTCCCTTCTTTTTTTTTCCCCACTGTAATTTCTAATTTTAGATTTCAGTAGACACCTCACAAAAGTCACCCTCCAAAGGTTATGACAGCTCAAACATGTATTGCACCAGTAAGTTAGGAGCCACTTAAATCCTAAGTACGTACAGAAAACTGAACATTGCAACCTAGATAATACAAATCATCATAGCACAGACCTGCAGGGGTCTATCATCAGCCGATGAATCAGTGCTGCTTTTTTTCAGATGTTTCCTTGTAATATTCAGAGTTCTAAAACTAGAGTATTGAGGGAAAACTCCAACTTGGGGTCAAGAACAATGCTGGTGGGAATGGGTGTAATAACTCCATGGACTACACACAACAGTCACCAGCTGTGAATCTGGCCTGCTAAGTGGAAGTTATCCACAGTACTCAGCAGTGTCTGTTTCCTACACGCTCTTTAGTTCTTTCATTTTTCTCTCTTTTCTCAGGAGAGACTGTAGTTTTTCTCAGCATTCCCTTCTCTTGCACTGGGAACTGAAGAACTTTGAAGTGTGACTCCTAAAACACTGATAATAATTCTCAATTAAAATGAATAATTAATTTTTAATTTGCCACTTACCCTTAGGAAACAGTTGAGTAGCTAAGAGCTCACCTCAGCTTATATCGTAAGTTGAGCTCTCACAGGGATCCACATTGAATTAATGCTGCAATAACACCACAGCTTTGGCTGGCTGCTGTAAGCATGCATATCAGTTCATACAACTATCAAAACTTCAGCTAGACATTCTAAATAAAATCTCTGTTCTAGGACCCAAAATAATACCAAGCTAGTGTCAGATCAACACTCTTCTGTGCCCAAATTCAAAGGCATTATGACTGCAAAATGAGAAGTTTTGCAAACTGGTTTCATTAAACAGATTGCTTCAAGAAATTCTTAAACAGTAGTAGAGGCAGTGATGCAGGGAATAAATCAAAAGTATGTCTTATAGTTGATGTCAGACACGAATAATGGGTCCCAATTTTTTTAAGTGAACTGGCTGAAAAGTCTGAACATTTTCACAGAAAAGCTGGAAAACTTTTTCCTAAAAGTGCTTGCAAAAAGCTCATCCCATTTTTCATCTGTTCCTGGCATTCTCAATATCATAATGCACAAAAGAGTTGCCTTTCAAAAACTGTTATAGATAGACTAGCAAGTTTCATAGCCCCCATTTGTTTAATACATTTGTAACACTACACAATATGCAGCCAAGGAAGATGATATGAAACACTGAAACACTTATACGGTACTAGAAGTGCTTGAATTTGGTTTAGGAATAACCCTCCCTTGTGTTCAAGTTATTGAATGCTTACTGTCAGGAACAGATTGCACATTGAGGCAATGTTATGTGTCTGAATTCTGTATTTCCTCTCTCTCCCTTCAAAATAAATCCGTGTTTCATCTGACTTTCAAAAAGATGCTAATAAATTACAAGAAATGACAATACAATTGAATGAGGTTGTAATCTAGAGGAAACTAGAGAATGGACCCAGAAATGTATTAAATCCTAAAGGATCTTTATAAAGGTTTAAAGGTCTCCACTTAATAATGCTTTTCCTGGGTCTCAGCCAATTTAGTAGAAAATCTATATTTTGTAATAATTAGAAATCATTTAGCTGGCAGCAAAAGCACTAACCAAGGCAATAGCTATTGCTTATGGGACATGGACTCTACAGGCACCGTAAAATTATCACAAATTTATTGAGATGAACGGCTTCCTAACTTTTTCCAGCTTATACAAGGAGATACAAAAATTGAGGCTCTTCTTAAACAAGAATGTGGTTTCATTTATTACAAGTAAGCAGACATTGCTTGGAGTGGACATTTTTCACTATGAAACCTAGAAATATGCATGGAACAATTGGGATATTAAGGATTTTAAACCAGGATTGGAAGGGTTTGCCCTGTCACAGTCTGCAAAAGACTTAGAGGTTATACATACATTTTGGCACTCCTTTCACTGTCACAGACTTACATTTAGCTTTTTATAAAGCTTTTAAGCAATCTAAATATAGAAATGCTTTAAAAAATAATGACAAAACATCCTATGATGGTTCTATTTTCCTGTAGTGTAGATCCAACTGAGTTGGATCAAAGTGGCATCAGCGTATAGTGTCAGAAAGTGAAACAATTTGGCTATCATAAGCAATGCCAGAGATTTCACTGACCAAGAGAAAAAATGCCCATATAGTAAAAAATGAACACAAGGCAGTGCTCCATGCCTTAATATCTTGCTTTAAATATTCCAATTTACATATGACTTTCATCCCTGCAAGACTACTGCACTATAAAAGCTGTATTCTGATAATCAGTTTCAGTATTTGTCTGAGCCCTGTGTCTTGTTGCATTGCATTTTTCCACTAAACACTCCAACTTTTTCTCATATCTTTTCACTCTTATATTGTTGTTGTTCTGTGAAATAAAGTATCAAAACTGTATGGACTGAAGAATGACATCATTACCCATTGAGCTGGGAACAACCTCACAAACTACATAACAAGCAGAATTACATTATTCTCAAAATAAGGTAGTAAGTAGTGAAAAGCATAAAGTGAGTGATGAAATCTGACAGACAGAAGTTACGCAGTGTGAAAAAGCAAACTATGGCCTCAGGAAGTCAAGCTTAGGATGTTGCAGGTGTACTGGGAAAAAAAATTGTAAAACTGAGATTCTGTTAGCTTCCTTGTGTCCAATGATTAAAGAATTATCAAATCGTGTTGTCCAGGATGACAAAGAAATACAGTATGGATGCCCGAGTAAGCTCTCAGAAAGCAAAAGGTAAGCATGTTTATCAGTGGTGCTGACTGCCCAGAAACAACATATACAAACCTTAAGGACAGGGAGCATTGACATTGAGATAAAGGGGTTGCTCAGATGAGGAATTAAACAATGTATCACTACTAATTCAAACCACACCAGTTTTCGCAGACAGTATGCCACTTCCATATACTACACTGATTCCTAAATCATCACTGCCTTGCCCTCTTGATTCTCATCTGCAGAGAATCCCTGCAAGACATCATTCTTCACATATCCCAGGCTCTCCAGGGCCTGGCGCCTGTTCTGGCCTTCTCTTTTTGAGGGTTTCTTGCAGAAAGCCAGTTACCATTTCTTCTGCTATTGACGTTGCAACTCTGAGGCATACCATAGGGAGTCAGCCTGTTCCTACGACTGACAGCAACAGCAGGCCTCAGTACTTGTTATACCATTAGCTTTACATTGATCTCTTTGTGTGATTTCTAATCTTACAATATTCACAGCACAGTGCTATTCCTGAGAAGACTGTCATGATATATGGTAATATATGGGATGTATGAGATGGTATTTTGCATATTTTGACTGCTACAAATGGTTGCTTTCTAACTGCTTTTTGGATTCTCAATAAAATGAACATATTTTGTAAAGTTTGGCTATGCAATAAAATATTCAGATCTTTTGTGAAAAGGAGGAATTTTATATACTTGCTTTAATGGATTAGAAATGTACCCACTTTAAAGACCTATATTATCATACTTTAGAGACATAAGCTATAGATAAGGTAGTTTTTAATACCATTTAATGCATCTTTTTAATTCATTTATAAAACAGTCTGGAAAATAAGTAAAACAGCAGAAGATCACAAAATGTCCTCCATCCTCAATCTCAGTTAAAAGATGTCACTGATTTTATGAATTGCTTAATCCAGCTGCTTATATCATTCAAAGAGTCATAACCACAATTAAGATGGGACCTCATTTTCTTGGGTGCTGCATAGAAACACAGCCAGTAAAAAATTTTTGTTTCTTGAAAACATGCATCATATGCCAGAAGTAATTAAAGTCTACATCTCTGTGAACAGAACTCTTGATTGTCTTCCTGCTTGCAACATTTATTCCCAAAATAAACAAAAAGGCAATATTTAAAATGTCATTTTCTGCGGCATCTATAGTACATGGTCTGGAGTGTGACCATACCCTAGCCAGGAATGCTGCCAATGGCCATCTTCCTTAAAATTATTGTAACTAGTTGGTCTGCATTTGATATATTAATTGACCTAACTGAAAAATAAGGCAAATTGCTTTCAGAAGTAGCCAAAAAGCTTTATAATTCGTAGGAAATCTCATCATGAGGTATACTTTTAGGCTAGCTACTGCATTTTTAAATAGTTTTAAATTAATTGTTTTACTGTATAAATTGGAACTAAGGTTAGTAAAAAGACACAGTGCATTGTGCTTATTGAACTGCTATAATTTTTGTTAAGCATAGTCAAACATGACTGCCAGAACCAACATACGACTGATCCACTTGCAGTTACTGTGAGGCAGTGGATGCTCAGTGACTGAAAATGACAGGGTGAAAAAAAATGGTGCTTAAATATAGTACCTTCTAGAAAACAGTCTTTATTTTCTAAAACTACATCAAGAGTTATAACACAGACTCTGCCCTCCCTAAGTCTTCTTAAATCAGTAAGTGCTAAAATATGCACTTAGTAAAAGAGAACAACATAATCAGTTATTTATGAATATTTGGATCATTTAAACTACTGGGTTGGGCAACATAAACTTGGTAAAGCCTTTATGTAAATCTGTAATTAGGCTGGTTTTGATTTAAATTTGCTAATAGAGATTACTAATTTAGAGGTGGGAAAAGGTAGAACTAGAAAATTTTACAAACTTCCAAAAATATTACATTTTCCCCCAACATTTCTGCCAAATTATTTGTTGATTTTATTGGTTAAATTTATTTCTAAATATATGTTTTAAAAAACCTAGAATGTACAAGTATAAAAAGCCACCCTTCACTTCAGCATCATTTCAGCTAGAATGCTTGAGCATCATAATGCTCTAATTTATTCCTTCATTTTTCTGTCCATTTTTTAAGTTGAATTGTTTTCTAAGTGAGCAATGCTGTGAAATTAGTTTTAAATCTTGCCAATCTCTGTTCTCTTCTTGACTGTATGAAAAGGGGAAAAATTAATTAGTTAAAAAAATAGCAGAAGGTTTAAGTTTTTTCACATGAACTGAGTACAGAACTGAAATATTAATTTATTCTTGTTGTCACCTTTAAGTAGGTAAGATGTAGTGCCCTAAGAGTATCTGTGCAGAAATGCACATGCTGCACATTTTTAATTGCTCACTAGATGGCAACATTGCTCTGCTGTAATACAGCTGTAAGGCTGCAGACACCTGCCCTGCAAAATTGGACTATCACCTTGGCAGGAGTGATATTAAACTATGGCTTAGAAAAAGACATGAAGAAACATTACGCAGGACTACAGTCACAAAACCATCATTTCTGCTTCACTGTGTGGTGGACAGTGGCCTTGTAAAGGGAACATCAACACAGATGTTGTTAATGTCACCTCAGGTATGGGTGTTAGTTAGAGTTCATTGTATTTTGAGTGTGCTGGTCCCCTACAGTGCCCCTTCAAGTAACATCTAACTGACCAATACATGTAAGCTGTCCATTATGCTTGACTTGGCACAGATAATGAATTCTGGAGATACAGAGGAGGGAGTTAAAGAATAATAATAGAAAATGCTTGTCACATTGGAGAAGTGCTTTTGCAATCTTCAACAGGAAGGCACAGCACACTTCTTAAGACATCAGGCTGATGCTGGTATGTATAGTGCGTATGCAACATACAGTGCTGTGGACATCCATAAAAACTAGAAGCATGGAGAAATAAACTAAATTCTTCTAAAGTTAATGGGAAGGTTTCTACTGAAAGGAGAAAGGTGTGAGGCTGGCTTTCAAATATACCCTCAGCAGAGGGGATGGGAATGTTTCCAGGTGAAGGCCTCCTCTTAGGATGGGATAGTGAATGAACTAAATGCTAAGCTCCTACTTGTATGATATTGCAGCAATGGAAATTTAATAACTTTACAGTATGTAAAGTTGTTCGCTGTAGGTCCTGAGATGAATGTATGAACCCAGTTAAATTAAGGCTTACATATGCAAAGGGTGCCATTTTCAGTTACCAAGGGGGCTTTTCTTTTACATACCCATCCTGAGCCAGTCTTTAAAACATGTTGAAGCTTTTGCTTTACTGTAATTTTCCACTCAATGTGTCAGGGTCAAAAGAGGTCAGCATTATGGTGGATTTGGTGAGTAGGGCAGGTGATATCTCCTCCAGTTCTTACCACAGGGCTGCCCTAGTGAGCTATTGCCCACCTTAAGATACACACAGCAAAGCAGGGTCAGAGGGGCTGAGGAAAGGGAAGATTAAGCCAGAGCCTACCAACCTTACTTACTATTTGACTTTAATTTTGGTAGAAATTTAAGCTCTCCAAGCCATTGAGTACCTTCAAAGAGTGCTTTGAAGAAATGCCAAGTAAATATACCTAAACCCCACTTTTTTCTGTAATTATAGAGGCTGGGCTATGTGACCTCCTGTACACTCTAGAGGTGCATTATTGACTAGCTAAACACACACAGCTATAGGGCTTTCTTTAATTTGACCTGGATTGAACCCTTAACCAATCTGTTTTCTCCACAACATTGATCACTAATAATTTTTTCTCATCTTTAAGAAATCATAGGCTGGTAATCTCAACTGCAGTCAAGGCAGGGAAACCTTTCCATTAACTTCTACAGACCAAATCTGAGCCACTTATTTTGTGAGGAAAATGCAATGCTCTGCTCAGTGACAGATAATATTATGCACATATATTTAAAAAAGATGGTCTTTAATTTGACCAAGTCTAAAAATAAGCCTTTAATACCTGTTAATTTAAAATCACTCTTGGGAACAGCCACTGCCATCCTTCTGTGGGACTACCAGGGTCAGAAAATGGAGCTCCCTTCTCCCTTTAGGACTTCCCATACACTGGATGATCTCTGCAAATCTCTCTGTGAGGAGAAAGCCATTCTGCAAATGATCAAATACTTGTTTTTTACACCATGAGCAGATCTCACGCCACAGTTTGAGCTCCCACCACAGCATAAGGAATTTCTGCCTTCCCAGATGTGCAGATGGCACTCTGGTCAGGGAGAGACAGGACTGTGCTGTGGAGTCGCTGACAGCATGCAGCCTCATGGGTGCCTCCTGTGATGGCAGCATCACTGGATCATGCCACCCATGGTCAGCAAGCAGGATAGGCAAAGAAAGAGCCTACCCAACTGCTTTGGTCACTGCATCTGACCTACTTTGTGCTCTGCTCATTTGACTACAAACCCAGATCAAGTCTCCAGTAAGACGCCTTGAGTTGATGAAAATACCTCCCTTAAAAGAAAAACAAGCTGGCCTAGAAATGCAGCTGATGCCAAGCTGAGGCTCTGCACCTGTATAATAATTTATGAGCTTTGGATTGATTGTTTTGTGCTTTGAGTTTCTTTTTGTAACAGCAGCTGGAATACTGACCAGGGCTGAGCCTAAGGCACAGTTTTACCTACCGGGGAACTAACTGATTTTATCCAACTTTTCTTCATCTTCATTGTAAGCTCTGGCAGTTACATGAGAAATTTGTGTCTGTATCTGAAACTCCATAGGACACATTATCTATCCTGCTTCTCTCAATGGTCAGATAATGTGCACCTATACCCTGGACTCTTCAACTCATTTGGAGGAATATACTAGTACTAAACACGTGTGAAGGAGCCCTATACAACTTAAATTTGTCAGCACCTCTTTCTCTGACACCTATTTCATGGTACAGTATTTAGAGATACTAGTAAGCATGCAATGCAGTATAAACTATATTTTGCTTCCTGTATCATTCTAATACTAAGTGTTGAAACATTTGCTGTGTAAAAATTATGAATTTCAAAGCTGTTAAATTGAACAATTTCTGTTTCCACTACAAAGTGTATGTAGATGAAGGTATGTTCAGGAAAAAGAGCACTTTCACATTCAAATTAAAGTATGGAATTGTTAAAGATCAAAGTAGGCCTGACAATCTTGATTGTTTTTTGGTGGAATTAGAAAGTTAACATGTGAAGAAAAGAATGTAAATTATGTGTTAATTATGTCATAGACTATCTTCAAAAATATTATTTTTATAACTGAATCAAACTGACAGGGAAATTAAGACTTGTTATTTTGATTTTTCAGAGAACCTTAGTGTTGGATAGCAAGCAAAAAGTAAATACCGAAGTAATTTATGCAATTGCAGGAAGTTGTTTAGTCAGGTGCAGCAGGGACCATTGTCAGAACTTGTTTTACAAATGTTTAACATTTTCATTAATAATCTGAAAGAGAGGATTCACAGCATGCTAATTAAATGAAGAGATAATTCTAACTGGAAAGACGTCACAAAGCATCAATGACGACTGAGACATAATGCAACAGGATTGAAAAAGTTTGAAAAATAAGAACGAGAAAATGAGATTCAAACTGTATGGTCAGAGTAATCTTATTAAAAACTGTCCTATACAGGAGAGAACTGAGTGAGAAACAAGCAAAACAATAACACTGAAGGAATAAGTGAACTGAATATTGGTTGACATGTGACACAGAAGCTGCAAAGACGACTTTGATTCTGGGCTGCCTGTGAAAATCTGTCCCTTGCAGAGCTTACAGCAACTTGTAGGAGCTCAAGGGTGGAAGAAGTCTCATGCATTCATTTACAAAGAAAAAATTCAGAGGGTTTCAC
Organism: Phalacrocorax carbo; assembly: GCF_963921805.1. Taxonomy (NCBI): domain Eukaryota; kingdom Metazoa; phylum Chordata; class Aves; order Suliformes; family Phalacrocoracidae; genus Phalacrocorax; species Phalacrocorax carbo. The sequence continues at coordinate 38,835,154 of NC_087548.1, forward strand.
TCAAGATCAGGCAAGTGGCAGGTGAGGTTGTGTTTAAAAGAAATACATGTATTTGAAGAATATGAAGACCAGAAGAAAACTAAGACTAGAAATTTGAATCTGGTATAAAGTCTTTGGTGAGGAAAACAACTAACCTGATCTGGGATAGTTAAAGCAATGGTTCAGTATATCACTAGACAAGGTATTCTAAAGAAATTTCTATTGGGTATGAGGATCAATACAGTATAGCTTGTCCATCTACTGTATATTCTCTATGATTTCATCTAACAGTTTAAGGCAGTAACTTGTGTTTTATATGAGCTGTGCTTATTCCTATATCTCATTGAACTGAGTAAGATACAATGCTGCGGTGAAATTTAAGCACACTGTAATATGAAATCAATGCACCCCAGTGCTTAGAGTTTTCCTGCTTTGACTGCAAGACTGCAGCTTTACAGATATTCCAACAATCCACAGCAGCATTAAGAGGCATTTTCTGTTTGTTTTTAAACACTGAAAATATAATTCGCCTGTGCATTAATCCCTGTATTTTATGGTATACCTCTTCCATTTTTTCAGCTGTGTCAGCTGATCTGTTATACTACATTATCTCTCACTAACACCCTTACCTCTCTGCCATAGGTGCACAAATGACATACAGCAGTATTTTGGGTAAAATCCTAGCAATTTAGGAGCCCCAGTTCCAGTTTCAAAATGAAGAGAGATAAATGCCAGCACCTGAATTTTTCTGTCAGCTCAGAAACAGGCCCTGTGCTATGTCCTGCTCCCTGCACTCTGGGGTTTTCCCTACTTTGTGTGCTCCAGAACAGGAAATCTGGCCACATGACACAGAGGATGAAAGACTGGGAAATGTGGGGTGGGTTTAGGGCTGGCTGGTTAGGGCTAGGAAAGCAAAAAGATGGGTGAAAATTTAAGAATGTTGCTTTATTTCCAAGTGAACCTGCAAGAGATATAACCTAAATGATTCTCTAAAGCTCCATGAATCAAAAGATCCCATTGACTTCAGTGGGATCCTTTAGCCACTAAGGATATAGCCCTGTGGCATATTTTCTCTTTGGGCTCACCTTTGCAACTGAGTACAAACCCTAATTCATGGACTATCAGAATTGTCATATTTCTAGTACCTCCTCTGAGTCTCTATGGGAACATTTCCCTTTGGTATGGGGTGCTGCAGAGAAAAAGCTCTTATGACTGTTTAAATTGCCTCTCAGCTGGTTTGGAGTACTGCGAACCACTGTTGCAGGACTGAGGTTTGCGCAAGCCCCGTGTGTGTAATGTTCATACAGCCACAAGAGCTGAGAAGGAAGCTGGGACAGGTGTTCCTCGCTAATCCGCTGTCCTGCTGTGTAAGACTTCACTGGACAGCAGCCTAGGCCAAAAATGATAACAAAACATGTCCCACTGTGGCAGAAAAGCATAACTTTCCTCTGTGCAATTTGCAAATAAAGCACACTGTTACCCAGCTTCCTGTATATGAGCATCTGTGGGTAGAAAATGTACTACAAATTCTAGCTGCCCCTTCATTTTTTTATCAGACAGTAACTACTGCATACATATCAAGTGCATGCATAACTTTATGAAATACATATCAAGGCCATGCCCCATATCCAGGGCCCTCAGTAGGTCTGAGTACACACATACATCTACACATCTCAGTGTACATCCATGAGGCAGCAAGGCCAGACCTATAGAGATTTTTTTTTATGATGTGACGCTAATTAATTTGTTATGGGTGCTCTTGAATACCATACTTTTTTTCCTTCTTTCTTTTTAATTAAATTCCATTAACAAAGTTTTACCCTGTGATTATATGCTCAACCACAACTGACTCAGCATACTTCAGTTGTTGGGGTGGGAAGTACCTAATTAGGATGCCAATCTTCTTTCATGTTATTTCTTTATAATAGAAGGTGTACTTCCAGTTGCATTGGAGAGGTATGACTAGAGGCATCAGATGAACAGAAATCCTCCTTAGAGAAGAATCACTGTTAGCTGTTGCCTTTCAAACTGTCTCATCTCACAGAGCAGTCTCTTTGCTACTTTCCAAAGAACAAATCAAGGGACAGGTTCTCCAAGGCATTCAAAGAGGGGAGCAGGATTATCCATGCAACTACATTCAGAGTTTGTGTACCTCATGAATTCGGTGTATTTGCTCTGCACGTACACGCACACAGCAGAAGTAGCGAGCGGGTGTTTTTTGTCAAGAAATACCCCACAATTAGCTGCCATGGGTATTCTGGTGTTAACAAGAATACAGAGGGCTGGCTGAAGAGGTTATTTAACCCTGATGAGCTCATTTGAAACAAGCTCCCTGCTACTTGGTTCTGATTGATTCATCACCTTCTTTGGCACTCCTATTTCATAAACAGAACATAAACTGCTCAGTTTAAGAAACTGCATAATTTGCAGATTTTGGTAAAAACAGAACTGCCTCAATACTGTGACAATTACTGCCAGACTAATTTTCTTTCCTTTACTCTCTGTATGTATGTGCACATATACACATGTGTGAACATGTGTACCTGTGTATAGAATGCCTGTATAATACTTTAATAAAGACACATTATATATACACATTACACTAGAGGAATAAGGATTTTCCTTACCTATTTCAGTCATGGATATCCCCGGAGCTAATTGCCCATTGTTGAAAGAGCTATAGGTAAACAAGTTTGGTACAGAGGTAAGGTCATAGATAGGTTCCTGCTTTATCTGTTTGATTCCAGTCATGTCTAACCCAGACTGGTCTGGGGAAGGCTGGGCAGAATCCACATTATAATAACCCTCAGACTTCGGCAGGTCGATGATGTGACCATTTGAGTAGGTGCTACCGGTTTCATTATTCAGGTTGCTCAAGCCGTTGCTGATGCTGTTGCTATAAACCCTGGCAAGGACTTCTGCCTCGCCGCTCTGCTGCTGCCGCTGTTCCTGCAGTCGCTGCTGGTGCTTCTGCACTTCAGCGTACAAGCTATCCCTCTGCTTTTTGGACATTCTTCCAAACTTCACAGCTGAAAAGCAAAACACAATGTGAACCATTGCTGCTTCATTTTTTCTTGGTTCCCCTCAACGCCACCACTATTTACTTGTAATGCTACTTTTGCTGTGGAAACTTGCCATTTTCTGGGGAAATGAGAGAGGATGCAAAGCTTTACACTATATGCATCTCACAAAGGGAAAAATATTGTGTGCTTGGATTTACAGGGTGGTGACAATGACTTCCATTTGACAGGAGGGCCACAGTCAAGCAACTCACTTGACACTGTAAATGTTAAAAAGACCATGCATTCTTTTATACCCCTGTCTTCACTGAACAACAACCCAGAACTGTATGAAATATATAGGCTGTACAGATTCATATCCCATGTGATTTACCAACTTTTCACAAACCTTTAAACAGTGCATTAACAGGATTAGTACTCTGGATGAAAATAAGCCCTAAAGCCCTATTATTGCATCCTTTCAATGGAATGTTTTCTTCACACTTTTTAAAAAAAAATCTTACAGGTTAGAGTTGGAACCTAGAGGAAAACAACAGATTTGAAGGTAAACAGCACAATTGAATGTCACATCTTTTCCACAGAGGAAAGTCTCAGGGATTTACACAATCAATTTACATAATCTCCATGCACAAATCCATGCATTCCTTCTGATGAGAAAGGAAGAAAAACATCAGAGTGCAAACCACTCTCCCCAGAAAGAGGGTTCATTAAACTGAGATCAAAATTTTCAAAAATGGCAGGCTGATTTCTGTGGAACTAGGAGGAGTAAATCCACAGCCTGCATATACAGTGGGCCATAGCTGATTATCTCCACTCCTACATCTCCCTGTAAATTCTGGCTTTCTACTGGGCTAGATCTTGGGATCTCAGACCAAAGGGAGTTGTTAATTGTGCTCTAAAACAAAAGAGGGACATGTTCAGCAGAATTTATCAGAGCACAGGTAAGACAACACCGATTGGGAAATACTAATTTCCATGTATTATGAAGTGTGTTTTCCGATGCTGAGTATTTTCATTTCATCTGTAATTTGGATGAATTCTGAATCATCACATCTATTAGCACAGGATGAGCTTGGCTCTCATTTTTGCTACCCCATAGTTAAGCTATAGTGCTCCAGAAGAGTCTGAGCCTACACAAGTGGATGAATGTGAAAATCTTCAGTCAGGAAAAAGAACAGAAAAGGAAGAGTGTAATATGAAAAGGCAGTGCCAGAATACCAAGGAGAAGGCAGCCGCTTCAATTTATTTGCACTTTTTTACACTAAGAGATTTTTTCCTTGTTGCCAACCTCACCTTACTTCCAGCACTTCACATGGTCTGCAAGCTACAACACATGAACACAGCCTGCCCCTGGAACCAGTCCATGGTGCACTGCACACTCTTATAAGCCAATATACAAAGACTGTATTTTGAAAAATGCAACTCTGTATTTTCTTCAAATTTAAAGCCTCAGTAATAAAAACAAACACCCACTGTTTATTCTCATTATATATTCATTAATTGGATTCTCCAGCTGCTGTCAATTAGCATCCTGCCTCCGCATGATAAAAATGAATCTGTTACATGGCTGAAAGGTAAAAGTCTCATTCAGTTTCTCTCTTAAAAAATCCATATAGTCTATTTTAAACTTGGAATCACTCTTAATATTGTTAAGTGTAAACACCCTTACATAAACAATGAGCAAAGAAAGTGATGCTGTCAGAAGAATTGCCCCCTTTTTCTGTAGGCAGTGGTCCCTGAATTATAGGTTGGGAAGACAGTGCAGCCAGTCACATTAAAATGCCCCTTGTAATACCTCAAATCATTGGAAGATATTACCTTTAGGAGGAAAGCATGTGTTGTTAAATTACTGAAATGTTACTACTTTCATCTCCTCTAGGAAGAATTGGGAACTAAGGCATCAAGTAAGCTGCATGCTAGGACCGAAAAGAGTTTGGGGATTTAAGGCTAGACTGCAAGGCCACACCCAGACTAGTGAGACTGGTGAGTAAATTGTTTCAATGATATAGGGAAAGACCTATTACATTCCAAATTTAAAACAAGTTTATAGTCTGTGGATCATCTAAAGAAACAGTTCTTTAAGTAATTTCTCCATCAATGACTGTTAAAGTCGAATGACACATTTTGTGTAAACTTTCTAAGATAGAAGACTGCTGCCAGGCAATCAAACTTAATATAACCTGCCTTCAAAAATAGAACATTTTCTTCTCATACTTTCCAACTATTGGAAGTGTGTCTGTGAGTTGGAAGCCCCCTGCACGAGCAGTGGTGACTGGGGCAGGTCGGCTGTTGGCAGCCTAGCCCAAGCCTCCCACTGCCCACAGTTCTGGTGTAGTGCACATTCTTAGCCTGCCAATGATGGCTCATCACACCACAGCTTGGAAGGTGGACCAGAGCTCTGCAAGGAGCAAAGGATACAGCTATCAGAAACACTGTGGAGCTTTCCTCTGGCGTAGTGTCCATTTTCAGTGCTAAAATATGAAACATTTCTTATATAGACCCAGACAGGGGCAAGGCACAGGTAAAAGAAAGGGTTTTTTTTAGCAGCATAAAATATTTGATCAAGTGCTCTGAAAAAAACAAACAAAACCCCCTAATGCTATCAAGGTGTAAATTTCTTCTCAACTGCATATTTACCATCACAGACCTTTAGGGATCTCAAGGAAAGGGATGCTTTCACACATCAATATTTAATGTTAAGATAAATGCTAATGTTTAATATAAGAGGTTATCTAAACTGGGATATAAATCCACCTCTCCAAAGGTGACCTTTTGGTGCTTTTGATCAGAACAACACATTTCACTTCTGACTCCTTCTGTTCCAAACTAATACTGCTCTCCATTTTGAGATTTCCCCACCCTACCCATGAAAATAGCCTCCTTTGTTAACTGAATGGCAAAGATTGGTGTCTCACAGTGCGTGCATTACAAAGCAAGGAGCTTCTCCTCTCTCTTCTTTTCAGAAATCTACAAGGAGTTTAAGTAAATTAGCAGTGAAGAAAAGTTTCAAAGGGTTTAGACGTGAAGCAAGAATGTGACTCCTTACCATCTCGAGACATTCCCAGGGCAAGACATTTCTGCAGTCGGCAATGTTGGCAACGATTTCTGTTGGTTCTGTCAATTAAACAGTTTCTCTGCCTTGGGCAGGAGTAGGAGGCGTTGTTCTGCTGACTCCTCCGAAAGAATCCCTAGGGGCAAGACAGCAAGAAAGACAGAGTATTACTATGTGCACGTATGTGCACTCATGCACGTGCACGTGCGCGCGCATACACACACAGAACCATGTAAAGGACTACAACAAACTATAATTTAGTACAATGCTACTTATGTTATGGCTTTGCAGATGTATTGGCCTTCTGTAGTGAAACTGAAGAATGTTTTCTTACAATAAGGAGAATTACACTTTATTCTGTAAAGAATGTAATTCTACTTTGTTAAAACACAAATAATAACATTACAGAATTCATTCTTATTGTGCAATAATGACCATGTATCATCTAATGCTTGCTCCTAGGAGAGGAAAAGCTTGTCAGCATTTGTAAGCAAACTTAAAAGTACTTATTCTGACTATTTTCTTCTTTTAATGAAAGACCCTGGTAATAGCTGGCACTATGTGTAGAATTAGAAGCTGAAGTCTGCTGTTCAATTTTGCCTGGCAAATGTTGATCTGATCTGAAGGGCCCATACACTCCAAGAGTGAAAAGTAATTAAAATTCAAGCATCACAAAAGTACTAGGATTTAAAGACTGTATCAAGTAAAGCCAACACACAAAGAAGAAAACAACACCTTTAGACGCTGCCATGAGAAAGTATTGACATTTTCCATTTCAAAGGAATATAACAACTTTATATATTTTATCTATGTAAAAATATGTAGTTATTCTATCTCCTGAAGAAGGTTTTTCTGGCCAGTTGTGGGTTATTTGGCTACAGGTCAGAGACATAGAAGGAGACCATTAACACATACCTAAGGCCTTATGAGCTCCCAGCCGCTATGAACAACACTGAGAGGTACTGTTATGGTAGAAGTGACATGAAATGGCAGAGGTGATAAGAGGAATTAAACCAGGGGGTGAGGATTACACAGAGAAAGAGATAGGGATAAGGCATTTTATTATATTCTTTTATTTCCTGTAAAATAAAGGACAGGAGGGACAGCAAGTCTAGACAGAGAACCAAAGAAAAGAAATTTCTTGGCCACTTTGTCATCTTTAGATGAAGGCAGCTGCAGGTTTGTGTGATGGGAGAGCTGAAGGACAGTCTAGCCACCACAGGAAGCCACGAGGAGAAAAAAGGCAGAAAATATCATTACTGTAGTTACACTAGCCACCAGAAGAGATGCCAAAGTGGCTGTCCCTTTCTGGGCTGGTTTGCAGACACCTCTGAATGGAGCGAGAAAGCAAGAGCTCACTTTGTTTATCAGGCAAACCCAGTGTTACCTCTGCACAGGCTGACAGGAGGTAATACCGAACAATGGAAATTGCGGCAGCTATTTATTTTGGGTGAATGAGAGTGGGGAACCAACAAGGTGACAGTGTCACAGAGCTCAATTCACTTGCTACAGGTAGTGCCTGAGTTCTCACTCAAGTCCTGGTGAACCCAGTGAGGATGGTTTGAGGTGTCAGTAACAAGAGGTGACAGGCATGGTGTCCCACCAAGGACACTGACAGTGCTAGTTCCTGAGGTCAAAGGCCCATGCTGGTTTTATCAGTGATTACAGTGCAACTAAGAACTAAATTGAGTTTTATGATTTGCACTTTAGGGAACCTTTATGTTCTTTAGGGAATCTCTCAGAAAACTTCTGGTGGGGACATATCTGATCCTGGCTGACTAAAACTTTCCTGAAACTGTGGAGTTGAGTTTAATTTAAGGCTAAATGGATGCTAATTGCAGATATTTCTACTCTATTTCCTGAGCTTTACAGCCAGTTTTTGTTTTGACATGCAAAGCATTTTCTGCTTTAAAGGTTTAGATTTTAGCAGCTCCTATCTGGACATGGATTTGAGAGAACAAATGAATTAAATAACATTAAAAAACCCCACACAACCATCTAGCATTACTGTGCCTTATCTTGTAGTGCTATTTTTTACCATTAAGGCTGATCTTATCTCAGAAGAATTTTTCTTCCTTCTTTACCCCTCTTAGTTAAAAATCAAGGGTTACATAATAAAATAAATCTACAGCAGGTAATTTATTTTTCCAAGGAGCCTTTTGTACTCTCTTTCTCCTGCATGTGATCTAAATGTTGTCTTAAAAGTACAGACAATCCTTTAATTTAATTTTTAAGGGATCTTTATATAATATTGTCTATATTTACTGAGAATAACTCCATTTGAGGGAAGCAGGATGCAGCTCATTACTGAGGATCGATGGACTTAAAGACAGGTTTCCCAACATTCTTAACCCTGACAATAAGCTTTCTGCATCTTGAACAAGCCACTTTATCCATGACTGTGAGTCTGAGAAGGGAAATGGTCATGTGAACTACTGTGTAAATTGTGACAAAAGAGTGGTAGCAAATACTTCGCTCTGGGAGTAGGCAGGAGAGATGATAAAAGGCCTCTCAGCAAAAGAAGGAGCCAAAGAGACAGGCAGGATGGAAACCTGTCTTCATTTTTCACCCATTCAGTTGTGATGGTGGCAGGGCCACCATTTTTTTCAGTGGGTCCAGCATGTTATTCAGCATAGGCAGGCATGCACACGAAACAGCAGTAATATTTGTGATGTCCCTTAAGCACTTATAATATGCATTTGCAGTGGCATAGCTAATGTAGAGACATAGAGTTAAAGGATTTCCTGTCCCTTGAAGTTTGTAGCACTGCCACTGCCAGTACAATCCTCAAATGCTGTATCCTGAAACATTATCTTTCTGGTGCCTGGCTCAATGTGTGTGCATGCTTGTGGAGCTTCTCGCCTCTTTCTTCCACACATGGTCTTCCTCTTAAGTAATTCAGATTTCTAATGCATTCAGACAACAAGAGTCAGAAATGACGAGTTGTTAGTATGTGGGCTAAGCAAATAGTTATTTAATTGCTGGACAATGAAGAGCAGAATTGCACTACCCAAGACAGTGCTTACCTTAAAAGAGAGCTCTGACAGACTGAAATGCCTCCCATCGGACCTGATGTGAAAACTGACATATTTTTTGACAACAGGCTCACAAAACAAAATTAGACTAACTGATCTGATACTGCAAAACTGGCACAAAAACAACACGGTTAAAACAGTCCTAAGAGGAGGAGAAGCTCTTTATCTCAATAAACAGTCTACACACAGAGATGAGGGGTATCATCTCCTCTTGAGGCACACACAAGGGCCAGAATTAACCCTAATCACACCTACAGGAGCCTCCACCCTTGACTGCTCTATGGGTGCCGGGTACCAAGGGAAGATGCTGTTTTTCTGCTTAAAGCATTTTTCTCCTGCAGCTTTTGTGCCAATTTTGAAGTATCAGATCCATTAGTCTAATACTGTTTCATGTGATCACCATAAGAAGATGCTTATTCTAGTCCAGTGTCATAATAAGACAGCGACACACTGTGGATTATTCTGTTTACAATTGTTAACATTTCTGAAAGAAATCTGATCTTTGACACTATATTGCTTTCAATGTGTTGGCATTAAAAGCTTTCTTTTTGTAATGGTCGCACACAAATTTTCAGGTTTTCAGATGTTCTAAAAGTTTGTGAAGTATTAAGTAAATACAGACTTGCTATTTCAATTCATAAATATGCACCCACTTTCAAATGTACCATTTTGTGTGTTTCCACAAAGAAGAAATCAGAGATGCTACCTCTCTATCTTTGCAATTTCACATTTACAGTCAAAGCTGAAACACTAACATGTAGTAAAAGATTCTGGTTTTCCATGAGTAATGATATAATTCCTTAGATAATAAAATCACATAGTATTTTTAAAGTTCTTCTCTTGGCTTGGGGTCTGATTTGTGTTTTTTGAACGAATGCTTTAACATATTAATATGACTAAGCAGCATAGAAAGGGTTCCCTCCCTCCCTCCCCCCCCACCCCACCCCACCTTCCCAGCAATTGCCCTGTGCTGGAACCTATAAGGATGAAGGCAAGAAGATTGAACTGACACCTGTAAGCTTTCAAGATGTTGAACTGAGATACCATACCAACTTTTAATGCTACACATATTGTATAGGAAACAAGATAAGAAATCCATGTCTCAAGCTGATTTAAGGTAGAACAGGTGTGATTTACAGTTGCTAGCCTCTGTATCAGCACTTACACTGCATCAGATGTGATTTTTTCATGTTTCAAATGAGGAGCTAAATCTAAAGACTATTAGATGAAAAAGAAAGCAGCCAGTAAAATTAGGCATGAAATGCATCTATATCAGCAGCAGGCTTTACAGCCTTTGGCACCACTTTCTTGAAAGCGTGTAAGAGTGTATTATTGTTCATAGATGCCTAAGGCTAATGCAGATGCTGATGACTCTGCTGTATTGAAATCTCATACCTTGCAGCCTTCACATGTGATGACTCCATAGTGTATTCCAGAGGACTTATCACCACAAATTTTGCATGGTATCACTTCAATTTGCGCTGAAAAAGAAAACAGGACAAACAGTTTGAGTACATAATTCTGTCTCATTTCTTTCTAAGATGAAGATCTTAAAAACTAGAGCTAGAGAGTAGACAACCTGTTCACCCCCTTGATAATATAAAACTACTTTGTATTGTACTGTGTCTTTCTGAATACTTTGATTTGGCAAATTTTAATTGCTTCACATTATGTAGTTTCTACGATACCCCACAAACTCTTCAACTATTTAAGATACCTCACGATTAGCAAGTTTTTCCTCATATTCTCCTTTTTTGTTTTTACTTGTTAATTTCATCATCATTATTGCTAATGACAGTAATGGGGGGTCCTAAATAATTATTTAAATCGTTGTTGCTTATAGATTTCAAATATTAATGACTTTTCGTTTTGCTGAGGTAGAATTACGTGGTATATTTTGATGCATTTTTTCAAAGCAGTAGAAGTAATGAAGTTTTCACATCCTTCAGATTATGGTTTCAAGACACATAAAATATACCAATCCACCTGGCAGAGATGGGCTTGCAAATGATTGCTTAACCTCTCCTTCTCTTCAAGCTATTTGTTTCAGCACCAGGTCACAGGGAGGCAAGGCCCACAGACTGAGTTTAAGTGGCCAGTAGCTGTGTGCTGGGAAGGACAGGTACTATCTGAAAATGTTTGAATATCGGTATGCTTCAGATTCTTTTATAAATATAATGATCATTTAATTCAAGAAGGAAAATATATTTCTCTACCTTCCAAGTAGTTTTTTTATTGTTAATATAGCTTTCTGCTTCTCTCAGTTACTTTGAATCCTTTGTGTGTTATCTTTGATGATGCCATGAGGGTGCATACTCTGAAATGTAATGAAGGATTGTACCTTTATTCTAGTCAGATGCATTGACAAGAAATAGAGAACCTATTTTCCTTCCCTGTCACTTGTTTTATTATGTGGAATGCATGCCTCCCCGCGGTTCTCCTGCCACTTGGAAGTAGCATTACAGTTAGTAAGGATCCATACTCCTGGTAGATGTCTTTCCTCTATTCCCAGGACAACAGCAGCAGTAGTTCTCTGCAACACAAGTCACTTATAAAATCCTTGGGTAGCAAAGGTGAGAGCTTGTGTAGTGTGGCTATCCTGAACACAATTATTGTTAAATGTTAGTACTTCAGTTGGACATGTTCAACTCCAAAACGGATTGTGAGATAGTGAAACATTATTGTCCAGATGCTCATTCTAAGAAAGGCATTCCATTTCAAACTTGTGGGCAGTCAAAAAGGTTATAAATGCTGGAAAAAAAGGTACTTAAAAAGACTGCATGTTCTAAGCTAAGCACTAAGCATGCTTTGACAGCAGATGCTATGACAATGTGATGATATAGTCTGGATTTTGCCCTGTTTCTACCTGTGGTTATCATTTATCACTCCTAGCAGAAGCCAAGAATTTCCTGAGTTACCTTTCCTACCACCATGTGGTTAAATGACCAAAACTCAGAACCATGTCCTGCAGAGCCACCACACTTCCTACTGAAAGGTGCATTGCACCCCCTACTCCCCTAGCCCCCTACTTAGTGTAAAGGCCTACCAAGGTGAACTCCACAAAGTGAATGTTAGTAAGCCCTCTTCTTTGGAAAGTCAGGTAATTACTGGGACACCATGTCCTAATGGAACCAGGGAAGAGGGATGTTCATGGATGGCTATTTCCTAACATGCTCTCTCTGATCAAGTACATTTTTAGGCAAGACTTAGGCAAGCAAAGCAGTTTTTAAACTGCTCCTAATCCAGGATCAGTAGAATTAATTTTATTGTAGAAAATAGCAATTTGGTGTTAATATGTTCCGGATGGAGATTACCCAGAACCAAAATCTTGCCTGCCTTTGTACTTAAGAAAGTTCATACCTAGAAATATTATTTCCTATATCATCCACAATTTTTTTTGTTAGCTTCTGTATCCTGTTTTATTTTCATGAACCAGATGGGGCTAGTTTCTTTCCCTTTGTAAGAAACTAATACACATTAGCCATGCTGGTATGGTAGCCACGTAAAAAAGAAGGCAATACCTTACAGAAAAGTATCTGCAATTCCTTGGCATTTTTGCCAGGTTGATCCTGCTCAAAAATTCTTATGTCTTACCCCCATTGAGATAATGAGAACATTTAAACATGCACCTCCAGGCACTGCTGTTTGAGAGGCTAGTTTGAGTAATTGATCACAGGTCTCTGCTTGAGAGATATGTGGAGGAAGCAAGGCTCAGCTCTGGGACCACATGTTGCTTTATGTTGACAAGCCTCAGAGACATATGTCAACATCAGAGGCAGGAACTATAGTGGGAATGTGAGGAGATCGTGTAAAAGGACAAGACAAAGGAAGAAAAAAAACCCAAAACAATACGAAGGTACTTTTAATGACTTGCATATCTAGTTTGTAACTGTGATAGGAACAGAGACAGAAGGATTGATCCTTTGACACTTGTTGCATTTAGCACAGTACTTGTTACTGTGAGCAATCAATAATTCCATTAATAACTTGCAATTATAAGCACTATCTTTGTGGTAAATATTTGTGCAGCAGGTGATTAAATGTTAAGGCTCCGGGTTTCAATTAATACAAAATAAATACTTCAGACTTGTGACTCATAGTTAATTCAAACCTTTATTCAAAACTAACCGTTCTACATATTAGTAAATACAGGATGTCTAGGAAATTGCTACCATGGCTCCTTGGAGAGCTCATAGAAAAGGCAGCAACTGTAGGATACAGAAGGTGTTTGAAGAAGTTTGGAAAAGTAGAGTCTGCTACTGGGTATTTCTTCTGTTCATGAGACAGCAGAACAATTTAGGGATTCATAACAGAAAGCTCAAGTCATTAATTGTACAGGCCAGATGTAAAAGAAACCACTGTATTCCTAGAAACATCTTAAATGACTGTAATTAACACCCAGTGTACCAGGTTTCTTTTGCAGATTTAATGATTGTCAGAGACTACTACACCTTTTTCACATTGTATCTTTGTTCAGCTGCCTATAATTTTATGTTGTTTTTCTTCTTCCCTCCTCCTCTTAGGCCAACAAACTGTTTAGGGACCTATATATATCCTACCACTCTTTATAGTTGTTATAAAATAAGCAGCTTGCTTCTGAATGCCTTACAAGTATAAAATGCCTTGATTCAGTACCGGTTCCTAAGTATTGAGGCAAAAATAGAATAAACTAATAATTGTAGAGTTGCCACAATGATAACTTTCAGCAGCACAGGAATAGACCTTATTTTCTCCCAATGCAGTAAACATGAGGAAGGATATAAGAGCAAAACTACTTATCTTTACTTTTAAAGTCCTTCCACTTGCCTTCTTATACGTCAGCTTCAAGAATGTGAATAAGAATAATGGCTCCTGCCTCTTTTCAAGCAGAAACACAGGTCTCAACCATCTATTTGTCCAATTTTTCAACAAGTACATTCAGTTTTCATCTTATCTTGAGATGTATCCCTCAATAAAAGCCTGCAAAACCACCACCACCCTGATGTCTAACAAAACATTTATAATGTTGGGATACGTGCTGCATTATGATTGCTCCTTATCACCAACTGTAGCTTCTCTCATCAGTACCACAGATTCATCCCATCTCTCTGTGGTACTCATCTCATATTTTAAACTTAAGTTTAAAGTTCTTTGGGACTGGGAACTGTCTTCAGTTTTATATGGTGTCCTGGAAATTAGAATGCTGCAATGGAAATTAATTAATTCTATGGCTAGTAATAGTAATACACAGATACTGGGTTTACCACCTGGAAACTAACTCATTCTCTCAGGTCAACAGAAAGAAGGCTGGAATTCTATTAAGGAAAAAAACACATGATCGTCTCACACATTTGAAATGAATGCTTGGATAAAAACAAATATGTACTTAAAACCATCTTCAAACCAAGCATTAGCTATTTTCTCAAATGCTGCACCAAGAGGAATAAAAAAGTACACTGAGCTGCTTTTTAAATCTTTTTTTTACCAGCAAAAAATTAACTCACAGGCACAAAATTCATTACCCTAAAAGTAGGGCAATAATCAGGTCTCAAGAATTGTTATATTGGTGAAATTAGGAATAAATCTGGAAGGACATATGCAGTTAATTTGCGGAATTCCTCTTGAAACAAAGATAAGAGTCAACAAGGCAGCTAATGTGTCCCTTGTGTATTTGTGATGACTGCCACTCACATGCATATCTTGTCTGACAAGGAAAAAGCAAAGCTCACATTTTAAATAATCTCAGTTTAACATCTGAGGGACTTCATTCAGGAGAGACAGGACTATAATCTCCCAGACCTGTAGCTTTAGTTCCAAGGGGAAAAAAGACTAGAGCTTTCAATATTTCATTCTTGATCAAAAGAGTATACTAAAGCATGCTGGGCATGAACTTTGAAGTGGGAGTCTTCTCTCTAATTTGTTGTTCCAGGAGGGATTGCACTCGGAAACACCAAGGCTAATCAGAGAACTGATATCCAAAAAAGCAGCTTTTCACCTTCCAAGAATTCCCATCATCCTTAAGCCGGAGTTCTTTGAAAAGTGCTAGTACATTGGCCCAGTTCACTTTTATGTTTGCATCCCTAAGTGATTTCAAATGAAATATATGCAGCATTTTTTATCTAGTTGCCAGCTCTGCTTTTTTAATAGTAACCTCTACTAGTTGGACAGGCTTTTTTTCTTGCACTTTACCATGAATAGAAGTCTCCACTATAAGTTACACTGCCAACTAGGTTTTGGTATCCCCTTTGCCACTGGATTAGATTTTCTCTGGATTCAAAGCAAGACTTCAGGTGCTTTGCATTTGTATTTAATAATCTGAAAATATACAGCTGAGGACACTAGTTATGTTTTCCAGCCTTTGTCATACCTCATGCAGTGAGAGCTACATAGTTAGCAATATCTCAGCAAGCTAATTAATGCCAGCTAATATTAATTAATATGTCTGTAGATATATGTGCTGTCAGATATACCCAAATGAGCCATTAGAGTAAGAAGATATGATGGAATTCACCCAGGAAAATAATGTTTTTAGGAAACATTAGCATTTTCACACAGTGATGCACACAACTCTATGAGTCTGGACCCTGGGCTTTGCTATAGCTACAAAGACTGTCAGGCTTACTCTGCCCAGGGCCCCCTCTGCATGCACAGCAAGGCTGAGGATTCCAAATGTGCTAGTCCTACAGCTCATGTGCAGAGGCGTACAAATTCCCCAGAAGCAACAATTCTTGTATAGCTGTATGTCTCACTGGGCGCACACAGTAGATTTGATCTGTACATAATATGTAAGAACTTGTCATGAATTTCAAGGTAAGTGGTAGTTGTGGAAGCTGGATAGGGAGAAATCTGATAGATCATTGCTCAAAATAGAAGAGTGATAGATTACTGCTAAAAAGATTCTTTTTCCCATAAATCCATGGAGTTATCAGGTCTGATATAATTCATAGTCTCACACTCTTATCTGAAGTTTCTTTTAGCTTATAATCAGTGTCACCTGGAAGGTTTTTTAGTGACACATTTTCTTTTCCCTTTCCTCTTTTTCAATTTTCCAGTGACATAAAAAAAGGAATAAGCACTGAAAGGTACATCAACTCTTCTTACAGATCAGCTCTGCCCTTTATGGCATGGCTATTCTAAAGACTATTCAAAGAACCTTTTAAAAACTCAAGTTTTTTTATGAAAAAAGGTCTTTATGTAGTTATCCTGTACATCCTTATTTTGTGCATTTAAAATTTATTTTTTTAAAAGAAAAGGTAAGGTCAAACATTAGAAATATGTATGAGAATGAAGGCTGATAAACAGCCTTTTTGCAGGCTGTTCATATGAAGGAAATATGTTTATATCTCCACTGTAGATATATACTTTGGAAGACTTTCTGCATCTGTTTTATGGCCATAATAATGTTTACAGACCATTGTCAAATGTTTTGAAATAAACAGATGAAGTAATATGAGTTCAAATTTTTATGGCTGCTCCAGAGCTAAAGGTAATTTCCAAACTGCTCATATTATGTGATCTTTTTGTATCTTATTGTTACATCATAATTTTGGAACAAGTCTGGAAAGAATGATCTGCACAGATTACTTGCCTTTGCATAAATCAGAGAAGGTGAAATTATAGGAAGCAAAATGAGTAGAGTAGAACAGGCTTTTGCCATCACAATAAGAACAGAAATAAGAAAAAATGGTTTTGTTAAAATGCCCTTTCTTTCCTTTCCTGATTATAATTACAATGGATCTAGCAGTGTTGTTTAACAATCTATGAATAGTAAAAAGTTGCTATGCTTGTGGTGGTCTAAGGATAGAGATAAGATTTTCAGATAGATGCAATGTCTGTTATTAGACCAAGGGGTACATTCTTTTAAAAAGAAATTCTTTTGGACAATGAGATAATTGTGAGATAATTGCTATATACTTATTTTGGATTGCCAGCCTTTTTTTCTGCAGAAATTACTTTAGTGAGTTATAAACATACGTAAAGTAAGAGAAAACTTGGATTTCCATGGGGTTATTACAAGACAGTGGTGGTGATGCTGTTTCCTGGACTCCAAATAAAAGCTGTGCAGCTTTTTTGCCAAGAATGGCAGCTCAAGACTCAGTTAAACACCAAAGGGTTAGGAAGATGTCAAATGAACAGAAATTTCTACCTAGCAGCTTGTTTGTTTCTTTATTTTGTACAAGACAGAGTGTTTGAAGTGCATAAGAAACACAAGTGTTTAAGGCTGTCCCAGACTTTCCCTGCCTGTGAACAGGCAGGGAAGGCTGCAGAAGAGCAGCCTGTATCGTCTGCAGGGTACTGATAGCTAACACAGACAAGTACAGCCCAATGCCCAGATCCAAACAGATGAAAATCAGGTCAATTTTCAGAAGCTATAGCTTTGAGCTTGACCTCTGAAAGGCTGTCTTCTAAGAGGTCATAAAGGGTCAAAGGATCCATAAACTTTGACAACTCATCTAGCACTCTGTAAATCTGTGCAGAAGCACTTTCATTGCCCCTTAGCATGGAGTTCTCCATATTAATCTATAAACTCTTTTCCCTAATACTCATATGCATGGAAATTATGTGTGTAACTTCAAAGGATGATGCTACAGTAAAACAAGTTACCACAAAACAGAAACAGGTTGCCAGACTGATGATTTGGGCTCCATAGGTGAGTTCAAATCAGAGATATTTAATTAAATTCTCAAAGCCTTTGCCTGGGCCCCATAAAGAACTCAGAAACTTGCCTTATTCACAGGGAAAGATTTAAGTTTGTAATAAATGCAGAATTATTACTGTACAGTTTCTACTTCCTGCAAAGACTCAAGCAATGGTTCTGCTGATACTGCACACTTTCCCTAAAGAGATTATCATGGTAATCCCAAATATTATACTACCCAAGCTATCTTATATTTGAGCTCATGAGATCCAATGTTCTGCAAATAATCTCTAGCAGATTTAGCTAGTGTTTATATAAGCTGGTCAGGATGGCTATTTGAGCAGTGATGTCCATATTTTCTATGCAATTCTCTACACAGTATGTGTGCACTTGCTCAAAAAAGAGCAGCCTATACAGAAATTATGTTGTACATGCGAAGTCCTTTCCTATGAGAAATACACTTTGTATTTACTCTGCCAACATATTTGTCATAATTTGTGGTTGTGTCACTTCAATGGTTTACAATATAGCAGACACTTAGCAGGACAAATTCTTTTCCCTCCTTACTTATATTTACTCAGAAAGCTACTCAGAAAGCTACTGAGAATGTGCCCAGGTTTTCTGAATGATAACAATACATGGTTATTTTTTTCCCTTCTGAATAAATGGACTAATAAACTTTGCAAGTGAAGAGCCCAGATAGCATGATAATATTTACAGTCCATTTTGCTGGCTGAAATTATCATGTAGTTCTCAGCACCTTAGTGGGAATTCTTTATGTTAGATATGCATAGATGACTGCTGAACAGTTATGAAGCCCAGTAGCACAAAGAGAGATATTGCAGGAAGAGGGTTTGAAGACCTTTTGTGTTCAAGGCTCAGGGATCACACATGACCTTATCTTTCCTCACACCCAGCCAGTGTTACTACTTGTTGGAGTGGGTGGAAAAGAACATAAAACTTGTTTCAGCTTGCAGTGGAAGTGCTTATTCTTAGCTCTGTCTCTGGCAGCATCCTCTTCTCCAGATCTTTGCTGCTGGACTGCAGCTGCAGCATACTCACAGTCCTTGCATCCCCTCCCTCCTACCAGGCACCTGCATTGTTTTGTTTGAACATCCCATTTCCTACACTTTCAATAACACTCAAACCCAAAATTTGATACCATGCAGAATCATCAATGACTGTTGTGATAGTTCAGGTCTCCACACAGAACAAGCTGACACTCGGCAATCTGAGTATTCATGACTGAGTTGCTGCTAAATGGAGCCCGAAGCCTGCCTCTGTATAACCAGAGGCTTCAAGTATAATCCTATTTAACTCCTTTTCTACAACTGTTTATTTTCTGAACTACTTCTTAAGCACTTAGTCTGATAAAGGGAGGAAAGGCTGGATGGACAGCTGTAAGAAACAACATCATGTGGAATGGGTATTAGTAGTGCAATATTACAGTGCACTGTAAGTGATTAGGGGGGTTTATCCAATCTGTGGATTCACACAAAATAGAGTTTCTGGACCTATGAAGAATGCAGCTTCAGAGAAAGTAACAACTGGGTTAGAACCTTCTATTGTCCCACCTCTGAAATACTTATTTTTTTCAGTTACTTCATGCAAAAGTGGTCTCCAAATTATTAAATACTCAGAGAGCTTAAAATTCTTTCTTCTTTTGGAAACATGTAAAATAACAGAGAAGAATCAAGCCATCTAAATCTTTACTTCTGAAAAATAATGTTATACATTTATGAAATAAATAAATTAAAAATAAAATAGAAAAATCATGAAGTCATACATAGAATGGAAAAGTACTTTACCTTCATATATGTAAGTGAACTCACCACTCTAATAACTGGGTATTTATGTTTTATATTCTTCCATTTCTGTGGAGATCCATACTGATTTTTATTGAGGTCTCAGTATGTTCTACTTTTTATAAACAAAATATTGGAAAAGGAAAGAAAGGAGATTGAGATTTGAAAAAGTCCAAACCTAATACACACCCAATAGAAATAAATAACACTATTTTTAAGATTTCATAGGAAAAAGCAATGTTTAAAATGTCAGCCTTAGTAGGAACAAAAAAGCACTTCAAAGTCCAGAAATCACTACATATGGTAGCATGCAAAGAAAGTGTAATAATTCCTATCCTTTGTGTACTTTTAAAAAACAAATTTGATTTCACTTTGTAACCATTGTTACAGGTATCTTAAACATTACCTCTCAGGATACTGTACCCAAAGATGCCATTTCACTTTACACGTTATGAAAATGTGGCTTAAAATGACTTAAAGACAATGTTGAAGCATACTTGGTTGTTACTAATGGCTTTTTTAAACTTTGAAAAACATTATTTTCCAACTTCTCTCTCTTTTCTACACGTGTTATATTATAGAGAAGATACAGAAAAAAACTTTCACATCTAACAATTGTGTGTAACAAGGATATGTTTCATATGGTAAACATTCTGTGGTGGAAATCACTTATAGGATAAAATAATGTTTCTTTTGCTTTATCAATTAGCCCAATAGCTCATTTGTTACACTAACATAAGTGATTGCCTATACCACATCACTGTTATTAGCAAAACAACCCTCTTTATTTGAATACAGATGCCTGCAAGATTGTTTAAATATTTAATTACATTGATTGATCATACCCTCAATTTCCCCCAAATATTATGTCCCCAGTATGAAATTTTATAGTTGTATCACTGGTTGTAGCTAGCAAATGTCACAATAGTTACATTTCTGGAAATTTAGTCCTGAGAGTTTTCTTTTATCTAATACTGAAAATTAAGCACAAAAGGTGGCACAGCACTAATCAGCAAAGAAGTACATACACTGAGTCATCTGAACATGTACATTTAATTACAGAAAATCCAGAGGACTTTCAGGAACTCCTGCAAACAGAATATCAAGCAGTACAGAGTGTGGACCATGAACCATGAATGTGGGAATAGCATAACAGGTTATTTTGCACATTGACCAGTAAAATTCTTATCAACATCCCTCCTCTTTTTCACCCCTGACCTTTAACACTTCTATTTCATGGAATGTTTCTCATTCCTGGAATCTCTGTAAATCTATTTGTCCATTATGATTAAAAATGCTTCATTATACTGTTTTCTGGCTGCCTTATGCAAGATATCTTCAGGAAAATTTTAGCTGATTTGACTATTAAAGTAATATATTTTGATTAACAATACTTTGGTGAACCACAGGGTATGATGCAACTTTAAAAGCCAAAGCATTTTAGTAAGCTAAATATATGGTATATTTGGACTGCTGATAAACACCAATTAATGCAGCTTTTAATGTTAAACGGTTTACAGCTTAAAGCTTCTTGCCTAAATAGCTAACTGTAATGCTCAAGGAAAAGTTGAGAGGGAAGAATACATAAGCATAGTTTATGTCTTTGTCTCTGTTAATGGGCATGATTCACTAGCAAAAGCCTTCTTAAAAATGGGATTTTTTTTTGCCTTTTTTTTTTTTCTTTTTCCTTTTAAGACAGAAAATCATCAAGCTGGTTGCCCAAGCGAAAAAAAAGATGGGGAAATGTTTCTGCTGGTACAGATTTTGGTTCTGAGTTGCACTAAGTAAGTTTGGAATAATTTAACACACTCAGGTAGAATTGCAGCAGTGCAGCACAAAAAAGGATCTAACTTGCATTGTCTGGGACTTTATGTAACTGCCACCACAGTCAATTAAATAATTTCCCATCCACTTTCCTGGATCACTTTCCTAACAATACCTTCCTCCCTACATTAGGCACAGTATAACTCCTACAAGGCAAAATGACAAGCGACAGGTAACAATAAAAAAATAATTAAAATTATTTCAGTTTGAAATTACTCTGAAATCCTTCTAATGTTCCCTTCTTTGACCTTTTTGAATTTGATCATAGTTTTGATCATCACTAACGATTTTCACTTTTGCACATTTTTATTTAAAATCTTTGCCCCATCTTTTGAAAAGCAATCAGATCAGCTGGAGGTATTATTGGATTTGCATCTGTTGCGCTCTGGAAAATATTATATTTCCCAACTGTCTTCTTACCAATTTAATCTGCCATCTTTTAACATAATAGGAAGAACTGATTTTTAGTAAAACTCCAAGTGTAGCAGTATCAAGGACAGGTTAGGTAGAGCATGATTAACATTTCCCTATTTATTCTTCATTGGAATACCTCATATTGTTAAGGAAGTGAATAAAAATGTTTCAACTCACCAGTTGCACCAGTTTTCATTCTGGGTTGAATATCACACATTTTGTCATAAATAAATAAGACTCCTAGAAGCAGAACAGTATTCTTCCTACTACCCTATTTATTCACAGTTACACCTGTGCTGTTGCAAAAGTGGAGTCCTAACAGACTGCATTAACAAGATTAAATGGAAGAAGTGATAAAGGCATAGACTGTTCCATTTTATGAAAGAAGGGAGGAAGACTGCTGGAGGAACTAAGTAATGAAACATTTTCTTTTGATACTATTTTCATGTAGAATGCAATTCCTATTACAGCCCAATTATTTAAAAATAATACTTCTTTTCTGGAAATTCTGAAAATAAATCTCAGCTTTCCTCTACCATTAGTTCTTTTTGTTTCAGACATATATAAGGAATGGAGGATTAGAATGACAGATGTAAGATGTCAAATTATTACAGATAAAACCCCCATCTTGTGAAACAACATCTATATCCTACCTACCTGCACCTGGAGCTAAAAAGTTAATTCTCTTACAGTGTTTTTAGACTCCATGTGACAGACCTGACTGAACTGCACCTGTTGGACACCCATTACATTAAAGGAATAGCAGCTGAATGCCAGTTGCCCTTAGTTTGTATCACCAGGGAAAACTTCGGGAATTTAAGGGTAAGCTCTCAGTATGAAGCTCTAACAGAGTTGCTCAGAGCCTGGAACTACTTTTTTTTTTCCTAGGCTCCCACATTGGCTAGCATTGCATCCTGGTTCACAGGTTATACTTGCAACGACATGCAGTGGCTGTCATGCACCGCACAGTGTAGAAAAATGCAAATCATTGCGAGTTTTACACAGGCTTTCTGACAAAAACAAACCAAAGCAAAACAAGACATAAGAATAGAGCTCTTTTACAAGACAGCTAATACTTAAATACAGTGTCTTTCACTAATTCACTTCTCCCTTGGGAGTATTTGCGGGTTTTCTGTGCTTGGAAAGGATTCCCCTCTCCTCCCTGTTACGCATTACCAGGCTTTTTTGCTCAAAGAGCTCTGTAAGGTTACTTCATTTCCAGGTAGCCTTTCCTTGTTAAACAATTTTCTCATGTCCCGACCTTTTGCTTGTTGTACTTGTTGGAATAAGAGATGATTCAGATTTTAACATTTCTGTCCTGCTAACTCTGCATATTAATTCCCTTGGAATTTGTGCCAAAGATAAAACAGAGAGGACTTAATTTTCAAGATTCAATAAGCCTGATACATATAGAAGGCTGTTAATCCTACCTACTATTAAAAAAAAGATGTTCAAAATGGCCACCGTCTCAGCCACTTTGTTTTGAATCATAGAATCATTAAGGTTGGAAAAGACCTCTAGGATCATCAAGTCCAACCATCAACCCAACACTACCATGCTTCCTAAACCATGCCCTGAAGTGCTGTGTCTACACGTCTTTTAAATACCTCCAGGGATGGTGACTCCACCACCTCTCTGGGTAGCCTGTTCCAATGCCTGACCACTCTTTCAGTAAAGACATTTTTCCTAATATCCAATCTAAACCTCCCCTGGTTCAGCTTGCAGCCATTTCCTCTCATTCCATCGCTAGTGACCTGAGAGTAGAGATCAACACCCACCTCACTACAACATCAGGTAGTTGTAGAGAGTGATAAGGTCTCCCCTCAGCCACCTCTTCTCCAGACTAAACAACCCCAGGTCCCTCAGCCGCTCCTCATAAGACTTGTTCTCAAGACCCTTCACCAACTTCGTTGCCCTTCTCTGGACACGCTCCAGCACCTCAATGTCCTTCTTGTAGTGAGGGGCCAAAAACTGAACACAATATTTGAGGTGCGGCCTGACCAGTGCCAAGTACAGGGGCACCATCACTGCCCTACTCCTGCCGGCCACACTATTCCTGATACAAGCCAGGATGCTCTTGGCCTTCTTGGCCACCTGGGCACACAGCTGGCTCCTGTTCAGCCAGCTGTCAACCAGCACCCCCAGGTCCTTCTCCACCAGGCAGCTCTCCAGCCACTCCTCCCCAAGCCTGTAGCGTTGCCTGGGGTTGTTGTGACCAAAGTGCAGGAGCCGGCACTTGGCCTTGTTAAACTTAAACTTAACATTCCTTCATATATCAATAAGAATTTGGTAAATACATATCAGCTGTTTCCTGAAAAAAATCTTTCATAGTTATGTCCTTAGTGTCTGCCCATCAGGAAGTTTAACAGAGCAAACCAAAAGACAGGTACTTAATTCCAAATATGCTTTGTTCAATTTTCTCAATAGTACTTGCATTGCAGAAAATCTCAAACATCAAGAGTGGCAATTACTGTATATTTGAATAATTTAAGTTCCAAAGCTTTATGTAAAGGAAATGAATGTTTGTTCCTGTTAGATACAACTTTTGAGGAATTTTGAAAAAAAGAAACCAATGCAAGGGGAAATATTAGGGAAGAGTTTCAGAGTTTATCAAAATAAGGGTAGTTATTGAAGATTAGGAAAAATACAGAAAGCAAAAATGTACATGAGCTGGGAATAGGCAGCCTGAAAAAACACTTTTCCAATAATGAGGGAAACATTGTTTAAAGGATAGTAAGACACAGGATGAGTTAATTACTTATAATAACTCATTTCAATCTGCATAAACATTACACAGCTATTTTTTCATGACTGTTTCTAGAAGCAGTCACGTAGGCTACATGTGTAGCTGTGGGATTATAATCTTAAATAAGGTCCCAAACACTTGGCCTGCTGCATTTGAGATGAATAAAAATTCCCTGGCTTGCTAAAAGAATGGGAATTGCCCTCTTTCTATTATTTTGCAGAATTAGGCCTTTGATGTTATGGGGCATAATTTTTCTTGACTGGATAAATAATTGGTGTATAATTTTCCTCCTGTTGCAACAGCGTTTCATTCTGCTGAAGTAGTGATTGCCTAACAAGATTTTTAAGTCTCACTGTTTCATAACATATTACAGTTCCCTATTAGACACACCACTTTCCTCTCAGATAAAAAACATGGATCAAAGAAATGGCCAAAAGAAATTAACAACATTTAAGTGTCCTTTTTCCTTTTTCTCCCTCTCTAATTTGTGTAACTGAAAATTAGTTCTGCATGAGTCAGAAAGAAATCAATAGATTGTTGCCAAATATTACAGACCCTTCTGAAGCAGGAATTAGTATCGAATTGCTGCTGAGCAATGATTCCAGACACACTGGCTTTCAAACTGAGAATTATCACTTGACTAGCAGCCTAATAATCACGGTGTATGTCCTGGCGGGTGTGCTCTGCCTCCACAGGCATCAAGGAAGGCAGAATTTGGACACAGAGGTCATAGGCAGTGTTTGAATTTTGTAATGAGAACTCAGTTCCAGAAAAAAATGGCAATATTTAAACTCTGACAAATATATAATGATGCAACATAGTTTCCAATTCTTAGTTCATATTTCTAGAAATGTGTCCTATTGACTGTCAGCTGCAAAAAAATTGATATTGAGGAACAATTACAAAAGCTGAACAAATACAAAATGAAATCTCCACTCATCTATAGCATAGAGTAAAGCAAGCTCTGACATCGGTGCATTGATAGCTGCCTTTTGACCATGAAGCTGGTTTATGAGCTGGCTTAATAGCCTGAACCAACGGACAATTTGACTAAAAGGGGTCGTTATGCACTTAGCTTTCTTTTTAACTATTTCAGCACAAAGGGGTCACAAAAAGGTCCTATTTGTATGCTCATGAAAAAAATGTTGCCTGTGTTTGGTTCTGCCTGATGATATTCAACAGAAAAGAGATTTTTTAAAAATATTTTAAATATTTTTAGTATCAAGAAAGGGAGGACTTTGGCACCAATGAATGCTATGGAATATAGCCTTATTCCTTAATGTCCTGACAGTTAGTTCTTTCATAAGTCTAATTTTCTCAGCCGTTTATAGCATCTTGTAACACACAGAGTCACAGGATTAACTATGGAAAGGATGACAATTTTCCCTAGTAATTTAGAAAGAAAATAAACTGTAAAGGGTGTTGCACAGAAACTGACTATTGCACTACAGAAAAAAAAAAAATAAATTGAACGATCCCAAAACACCCTCCTGAAAGTCAAAGGTATTAGAATTCAAAAAGGTAATTGACTGGATATTACAGTTTTTTGTAGAAACTACCAATACTCAAGGACATGGTCTGCTGGAGCCACCTCACGCACTTTGATAGCTCAGGGAGTCCTTTAGCTCTTGTAGGTAAAATCTGTTCTAGGTGATAGCTCTTGTAAAAATGATTCTGCTAAGCCAAGGACAATCTGGCCGTCACTTCCATTCAGCCACATTGCTTTTGTTAAGAGCAGGCACCAGATGTATCCACAGACAGGAACATTTTTTCTCTTGTTCTTGCTGTTCATATCAAAAAACATCCAGCTGTCTGGAGAGTAAGGGGATTGAAAAGAATGTGCGTTTGTGTGTGTGTATGTGTGTGCGTATGCATGCAAGACTGTACTGGTCTAGAACCTCTTTTGGTGTGAACTGGTGCATTGCTGCTGCTGCTGAAGTCAGTGAAGCAGTGCTAAATTATATTAACTTCAGGTCAAGTCCTCTTCTCATTTATTCCTACATTACACAACAGTTGAAAAATAAAGGAAAAGAGTGTTATTAAGGAGATTATAGGTAACTGTATCACCCTCCTCCTGAAGGCTGCATATGATACATCTCCCTGGTCTTAACTGCCAGAGTTTTAGGAAATTGAGCTTCCGCTTCTAGGTTGTGGCCCTGCACAATTTCAAAGAAGGTGCTTCCGCTTTTTAATTTTAGGAAGTAAGTATTGTCGTTGGGGTATATGATGAGATGAACCTTGCTCTCTTTTGCTTTGTGTATTCTTCAGCCATGCAAGCTCTGATCCACCTTGCAAATGTCCTTTTGAATGTTGGCCTTCCTACCTTGTGGATACAGACCAGAAAGAAAAGTCTTGCTGCATCCTGAAATCTTGTGATCTGTAAATATAAGTCTCTGCAGCCCTGGGGACATTTCAACAATGTGAATCAAGTTCTATTTGACTTGTAGGCTAAAGGTACAAAAATGGTGGTGCTACCTCACGGTTTAAAGAAAAATCAATACAAATGTATCAAGAATCCAGGAGCTTTAATCAGGGCTGCTACATACAGGAGTATCACAGCAAAAGGCTTAGCACAAGAAGTTGGTAGCAGGGTTTTCTGTCCATTTTTTTTTTTTTTTTTGTCCTGTATTTTGGTGAAAAGTAACCCCACCAGAATGGGTGAAGGGAACTGATGAATGAGCATGCTCTAAATGTCTATTAGTGCACTGTGCAGTGCATTTTAAGTTCAAAGACTTCAGAAATCATAAAAGAGGCTATACCTTTATGTGCAGAAAAGAGGGATCTTTGGAGAACCTTGTAACATTAAGGTGACAGACTTCCTCTGTTGGTATGACCTGTAATGGCTTTGAAAAACACTGAATGAGTTCTAAGAACCAAGGACTATATGGTTATCCATAGAAAAAATGAAGAAAATCATGGACATATAGGAAATAGCATCTTTGAACCAAACTGAAAGTGCTGACCTCAGATTTTATCTAGTCTATTATTACACTACCCTGTGGAAACTTGCAGCATCTGGGTGATTTGTTCTAAGTGACTTTTTCATCTTACCACTTCTTGTTTCACCTTCCAAGAAGTGACAGAGCCCTCTTGATAAAAACGTCTCTTTCCTAAAATGGATGCTGCAACTCCTTGGCACATGTAAAGAGAATTTTACAGCTAAATCCATTCAGAATCGAGTCAGGTATTTTAGACTTTTACAGTCCAGATGTTCACACACCACTTGATCAGACTACCAAATTTTTGCTGTAGGAAACCACTGGTTTTCCAGAACAGTTTTCACTGTTTATTTCAAACCTCATGTGTCACATATCTTATGTGTCAATCTCCTGCTATTGGGTTTTAGCACTGATGCACATAATTTGTCATCAGCTATTGCCCGTAGAACTACTGATTATTTCCACAGGTCCATATACTTTTTCTAGTGTGACTGCAATCGTCACTACCATGAAGATGTACCTAACAAATTTCTTTTGGAAGCAGAGCGGCCACCTATAACAGTAGAGCAGTTAGGCATACTTTTGTCATGCCTGGACATTGTCAGAACTACCACCAAAATTCATATTAGGTGGGATAGAAACAGAGTACTCTCTACCATCCTACACCTAATACGTAATAAATAGCAGAACTTCTGTACAAGGACCTGGCTCTGCATTCAGACACATTTCCAAAGACTTGAAGCACAGGACTTTCTCAGCCAACACGCTATGCTCCAGTCTTCATTCATTTCCCAATTTATTAATATTTTTACTGTGATTAAAATAGCTAGCAAATGTCCTTTTAATTGCAAGTCACCTTCTGAGAAGTAGGAATACTTAGATGGCTGCTTTCTGGTTGAATCCATTGATCTATCTTACCTGCCTTTTGCTTGATAGTCTCAATATGAATCGTAGAGTTTGGCTATTTAAAACTAGATTTATTTGCCTGCATAGGATAAATAGTTACATGCCCCAAATTTTGGCCTCTTACAGAAATGATTTTATTCTTTATTCTAATGGCTGCGTAAAATGCCTCACAGTGCTTCCTCCCATGAACCAAAGCATAATTCAGTATTATTGTTATTGTCCCTCCTTTGCCATCAGTTGTAACTCTAATAAGCCTGTCAACTGTTTGCTCATATCTCTTCTTCTTCTAGGCTGACATATCAGACTGATCTCAATCTTTCTCAGGATCCTGGGTGCTGATGGATAACTCAGATTAAGAAAAAATCTTACTCTGGTGAAAAATACATGCACAAAAGCTTCACAAGGAAGTTGTCAGTAGAACTGCTGTAGAAACATGGAGGGTTGGGAGGGAGGGGGAAAATAAGATTTTATCACATTTTGTCACTTTGCTATTGAACTTCACCAGACTTGAGAAGAATCAAAGATTGCTCTTCATGGGTCTCCTAAGCTTATGAAGCCTCATCCTCTTGACTAAGTTGTTGTACCTCCACAATAAATTTCAGCTTTCTGGAGCAACAGAACCATTGTCTCCTGAGAACTTGGTCTGACCTGTTTAGGAAAGCTGCAGTTTACACAGGTTTGTGTCTCTCACAGGAAAAGCAGAGACAAACCTAAGGTGGTATTTTCTTTAAGAATGAATAAATTGCTTTCTACAGTTCTTTATAAAGCAGAAGAACGAGCAACACAAATATTTTTCTGTAATTACTGAAGTGATCTGTTAGGAAGAGTAACCCTTACATCTTGAAAATAAAAGCCAAAGCAGAGGGATTTAGGAAAGTTTGGTAGTTAAATAAATCATACTCAAAGGGAACATTTTCAAGAGTTTCCTAGTATCTAATGCAAGCCTTAGTCTTCAATATTTTAAGCAAAGTATGAACTGAAACCTCGGTTTTACTCCCTTAAACTACTCTGCTTCCTTTAAACTCTCTAGATTACACTCTGTAACTATAATGCCTAGATGGAAACCTAATAAGATGGGACAGTTTATCTGCCAATGACCACAAACACCTTCAGTAAGTTAGTGAGGCCAGTGTAACTATACATAGTTCAGTCTGAGACCTCTGTATTTCCACTTTAATGTAAGGAAACAATAAAATGCCTCTGGCACTTCTACACTATCAGGAAATGGTATTTGATTGGCAGCAATGCTTCTTCTGAACTGTGCTTATATCATGTTCCTCCAGTCTGCCAAGCCCAAATATTGGAAATAGTGGGGTGAAATTAAAAACACAGCAGAATTATTTCAGTGGGGATCCTGAACCTCTCATGAATTTGTGCTATGTCCAGCTGGGGGGAGAATGGGGATTTTGACTGTTTTACATTAAATTCAAATAAGCTTTCACATACAAGGACACTGCCTGCCACGTTATAAGGTCAGCCACAAAGAAAGCATCACTGCTGGATTTCTAATCTTGAATCTTGTGCTCATTAATAATACACAACAGAACATCAAACCTTTCTAAAACAACAAACGCAGAACTTTGCTTTAATACCTCTGTCAGCACTTATCCTTTGCATTCCTGAAGACATGGATTGTGCTTCTGACAGAAAGAGTGTTTTTAAGTCATTGTTCTAAGCACCACCACAGGCTTCTATTTCCAAGTACAGCATGTGAATAACAGATGCAGAGGTCAACACATTTAAAAATAAAGAAAAAAAGTAATTACTAACTAAAGATCATGTCTGTTGCAGGTAGGAGGTGTGTAAATGAGGGTGAGCATGAACCACCCAACGTACTGTGCTGATATTTTAGCTATTGTGTTCAATAGTATCTCCAAGCATATGACAAAGGTTGTGGCACCATCCTTGAAAGTCCTCCAAGAAGGCATGAAATGGAGTGGAGAGGAACTGCAATCAGTATCACAGCTTTGTTCTGACTGGTGACACAAAAAATATATTCACTCACACTGAGATACACTAGGGCCCTCCTCAGAAAAGAACAGAAACTGCTAAGACTTGGGTGCTCAGGCACCTGTCTTTTGATAATAGTTTCAAGGTGGGATTAGTAAACCTGTATGAAGTGCCTAAGTGTTTCTAGAGGGTATAGGCAGTCCAGTGATTTGTCATTGGATCTGGCCATTTGTGGACTGGTCAAACACAAAAGAAGAAAAAGGATCTTAGGTGCCTTGGGTAACCTATTAAGGAAGGTTTTCATTTTGAAAATTTACCTAATTTCCTTTTCAACAGCAACTAACCAATAAAATTGTACTAGTGGCATCAGAATATAGGGGAAGTAGTGAATGATTAGATACACCAAATGTAAGCATCTGCTTATAGTGATGTTGTTGCCCCTCTGCCCAAAGTACCTGACTTTTTTTCTAATAAAACTTTAATGAACATAGCTGTAACTTCATCAAGGCTAAACAGAATACAGCTTTTTTATCCTAGCTTTATAAATCACATAGAGTTTGTTTGTTTGTTTGTTTGTTTTGTTAAAGCTACAGGGTAAAGGAGAACCTGTTCATAAGTCTGTGCCTAAGAGTTAGTATCTGGCATGTGGCCACATCTGAGACAAAGTACAATAGCTTGTAAGCCTCAAACAGCAGTACAGATCAAGAAATGCAAAATGCTGTTGCCACACAGATCTGTGGGGACATTTAGATAACTAGCCAAATGTGCCTGGTGTAGTAGGAACAATGCTTTGGAACACTTTCACAAGATGTGGTGAAAGCCCTCAGTAAGAGCACCTTACCCACTTCAGCAACTGATAATGACTATCACCACCTAGAGGATAAAAGGAAAAAGGATTATCAAATGAATCACAAGTACAGCTTCCTGTCAGAAGACTTACATACAGCCATTTTAAAAGAAAAGAGAACAAGCTGTAAGGAGAGAAGAGACCACAAGTAGAATAGCGGTGTTACTATAATTTTTCTATCACAGTCACACTGTTCTGTCATTAGGTTGTGGATATGTTTTCTGGCTTCCCTTTCCAGGACCTGCCAGCTAATTTAGAGAAATAAAATATAAACCTTTACCATTTACCTCTTAGATTCAAAAAAACCCCCTCAAAATAAACAAAACCTGGGACAAAACCTGATCCATTTTTAGTCAGCTCCATAAAACTTAAGAACACATGGAAAGGGGTTTCTGCTTTTCTAGGCCATGAAATGTAACCCTTATTTGCTGTTCTTGAAAACAATAAAAGATTTAACCTTTGATGAAGATACTGAAATGATTAGCTGCAAATTTGGTGTCTCCTAATGAGAGAGGATAGCTGATGAAATCTAAGAATCCAGAAAGAAAAGTACAATCAAAAATATTTGTTGGAATTTTCAATTCTGATACTTATCTAGACAAGATGTGTCTACTTCTCTAACTCAAAGTGAAAGATTTCCCACTCTAGGTGCTGAGACGGAGAACTTAATTTGCTTTAAAAAGTTAAATGAAGGGTACAGCAGAACAACCATATTTAACAAAGTTAATTACTAAGATACTGTCTGCTGTATTCTTAAATGTGGAACTACAGTCATATTACAGCTGTCAAAAATGTCATTGCTATTAAAAATGTTTTAATGGTACAGTATACTCAGGTCTGCTTATAATGACCTTTTTATCCATTTTTCTTGTACCTACAAATGCTCTGTCTGGTGGGGGGGAAGGTGTATATCATCTGCCCCTTTGCACAGTTCTCATGCATAATGTAATTACTATGATTTTCTGCACCTCAAAAGTGCAGCCATTTCCATCACTACACAGAGAGAAAGAAAATGACCAGAATTTAAATTACCGTACAAGAGACAGACCTTACTAACATAGACCTTATTACTTAAGATGAGAGTGAATAACTACAGATAGCATTAGTATTTTCAGCTCAGGTGGTTCTATGTTCGATTATTAACCAGCCCTACCTCATTCTGTTGGACACAAATGACTTCTGATCAAGTGACTCAGGAGGTCTGAATAATGTAATATTGGTCCCACCAAGAATTACCTACCTAGGTAAGGGGAAAACAATACGCCAGGCATATATATCATAACTGCAGTCCATTTTAAGTTCTTATTCAGTGTACCTTTATCTGCTAGTGCCAAGAAGGCAAAAGAAACATAAAATCCTGCAGTATTTTGAGCTTTTCTTCTTACTCTCTTAGCAATTATTGCTAAGAAAATCTGGCATTCAGACATGAATGTTTTGCTTTGCAGAAAAATGCTGGAAAAAGATTATTAAAAATGTCAGGAAAATTGTTATATCCGATTAAAAACATAGACATTAAAAACGGAAAGAAAAGCAATTCAAAGCAGATGTTTTCAATATGTCTACCTGAAACCTTTTATAACAAAGTTCTCTCTCGACATCATCGATCTAAAGCTTTAATTGGCAGACAGT
Source organism: Phalacrocorax carbo (assembly GCF_963921805.1). Taxonomy (NCBI): domain Eukaryota; kingdom Metazoa; phylum Chordata; class Aves; order Suliformes; family Phalacrocoracidae; genus Phalacrocorax; species Phalacrocorax carbo. The sequence goes on from NC_087548.1 coordinate 38,867,917, forward strand.
AAAGTCTGATGGGAAAATAATGGTCTTTTAAATACCTGGGAATGAAAAGCAAATTGAGTTAGCACAGTGTAAGAGGCAAGTAATTACATAATGTCAATCCTGTTTTATACAGTTGAGTCTTTAAACAGCATGCAAAGAAAAGACATGTCTGGGAGAAAATACGAATCTCCTTACTTCAAGTGACTCATGTGCTCTTTTCCCAATAAGAATTTAGGGCTATTACGTGTAACAGCAGGCTCTTTGCTTAAGGGTTTCTCAAAAGCTGTTGCTGCTAACACTGTTAGTTTGTGACTATTTAAAATTTTCTCTCCCTCTTGTCAGATCCAAATGTCAGCCGCTAGCTATGAGAGTACAAGTCTTCATTGGGCAACTTCCAAAATGATCCTTTCTGCAGAAGGAATTTCTATTATCTCAGAAAAACCCATACAAAAAGTAAACATAAACTTAAAAGACTGATTGAAATCTCAAGAATACATACTATTCAACTGCATATTTTCACTGACATGTTTAATAATTTGTTGAAAAGTAAATCACTGAAGACAAAAAAGGGAGTTTTTGATGGCTCATGTGTCAGTTTTTCACTGATTCTGCACTTCTCAGTTTCTTTTATCTGCAGTATTTGCACCATCACCTTTCCTTATGCCACATACATTGCTTCAGCAGGATTTCACCTAACAGACTCAACATCAGAGAAGGTGTCTAGAAAAGGGGCAAGAACTGACAGGAAGCTAGAACTCAATACCAGGTGTCAGATAATATTCCTAAGCAAAAAAATGGTCATGTGGTACTGTAAGGTTTCCAGGAAATTTTACCTATTAGTTTAACCTTGAGAATTTTGCATTTGCAAACTTTTACCTTAGATTGTCCCAGTTTCAAGGACTACCCAACAGAAACCACTCATCTCCATTCTCTGTAGGAAAGAGATGACCACGGTCCACAGTGGTATATTTACCTGAGCAAATTTTGATTATGTGTGAGGACATGATCTCACAGTCCTTTGCAGTAAGTAATGCACCCAAATATATTCTCAATAGGATCACAGACACTGAGCTGATGAAGAAGGAATTGAGTACATCTTTAACAATCAGGATTTGCTTTTATTATAGGCCTCCAATGTTACTTCTAGCACAGTGCATGTAATTAAGTTATAGTATAGTACTGGGTATCTCAAAAGAAGATAACCTATGACCATTTGGCTTCCTCCAAAAAGGGACGGATCATGTTTCTCCAATTCAGGTCCATGGTGAATTTGAATCTTTCAATCTGTCAAGGTGCCTACAGGTGGCTGGAGGACGATGTTTTGGTCTTCTTTTGCCTTTTCTTTCTCCTTTTTTTACTGAATTCGTAATGAATGAATTCAGCACCACTGCTTGCTGCTCAGTCTCCTTTCCTAAAAGCCAGTTTAAGATGACATTCTGCTAGACTCCCAACATGTTAACTACTAATCTTATGCTCAAATCTTACTTGCCACCTCCTTTCCTGAAAGTTCTTAGGGGTTTTATACAGGCATATATAAAATTATATATCCCCTGCTTTCCTTCCAGTAGAAGCTGAATGCATGAATTCTTTCAAATTTCTTTTTCTTCTCTACAGCCAGAACAAAAAACCAGTTTGCTCTGTGACTGCCACCTTTGACTCAATATACCATGTGCAATTTTGAAAGTGGATGATAGGATTTTACTGCAGGGATCAACTGACTGCCTATTTGGTACTGTGCCAATGACTCATAGTTGCTGGCCTGCCCTATACACTGGTCACTCCTTGCAAGTATACTACATTACACACTGGGATTTTTCCTGCAAATTTTTGCAAACTTCTAGCAAATTTCCACAAATTGCAATTCTTTTGTTGTTCACACCAGTTAACTGCAGTGTTACAGTTCAGCTCTTGCCATGTGGAATTGTTACAGAAACAGTACCTGGGAAATATTTTCAAATGAAAGTTTTTGACATACAGGTCACAACCAGTCAGCGTTGAAAATAACAACAGGCTATGGAAGAGGTCAGAATTGCAAGGCCATTAGCATCCAGCTGCTGTGCTTTAGGAGTCAAAATATGTAAGAGAGGCTCATGACATAATCCTCTATAACAGAATTCCTTTAGACTCCAAATATAATTTGTTTTGAATTAAAATTATTAATGAAAATCACATATAAAGTGAGCAATAAAGACATAAATGTCAAATGTGAAAGGCAATTTTCACCAATCACATGGAAGGGAATATCTCTTCAAAGACTTAAATGAGTTAACTAGGGATTTTGAAGTAACAATCATGGTACCTTTGTTAATTATGTTTTTGTTGACCTTAGGTACCTAAAAGGGTTTCTTATTCGAAGCTAACATGTTAGTTAAGCCTTTCCTTTACAGAAACTTCAAAACAATGTGAAACAATCATCTGAACACCTTTTCTAGAACAGAATTACCTTTATGCGGTATTTAAGTAGTAGTTACTGACATATTAAAGAAATACATCTTGACTAACAAGTAGCTGAAACTGTCATGTAGTGACTCAAGTATTTCAACTCCATAGGTCTCCAGAGATTTGGAGTGTGTTGGTGTAATATAAGACTGCATATTGTTCTTCTGATAAAGACATATGGACTGTAGACAAACAAACATAAACTAAGAGCCTTCTGATGGCTGGAAAATCAGAAGTGTTAAGGTGTGCTTAACTCAAATCAAATGTCCATTTTTTTTTCAGTCATTGATATCTCCTTATTCTTTCAAAGAATTCTTTGTGCCTTGACATTTGCCTTAGAGACCAACCAATATAAAATACACTGAATTCTTACTATATATTTATTGACTTTTATTCCTGACACTGCTTAATTTTTCATTATTTAGGTGTGCATATGAAACAATGAATTTGCAGTGCATGATAAAGTGTTTAAAAACTTCTGCTTGAAAACCATGCTAGTAAAGACACCTGTAAAATCCTTTCTGCTATTGTATCTGTTACAGATGGAAGAGAATTGAGGCTTAAAGAAACAGTAAGACTGTCTGCAGTCAAAAAGATGACTTTCCCTGGTACATAATCAAAACTCTATTATTAGCAATATTAGCAATAGCCTTTCAGAGAAATGACCAAAATGTGATGATCTCCCCTACTTCAGGGTTTTTGTTTACTAGGTGTTTGTTTACTATATGGAACCTGTTCTGGAGCCAGTAACAATAATTCCTCCTTAAGAAAAAGCTCAAATGTTTATGGATCTGAATGCAGAATTAGCAAGGAAATGGAGATGCTGACACTTTCTTTTACCCAATAGATATGTTAATGATTGTGACACACTTGCAGGATAAGTATTTGTTGTTGCCTAAGGGATTTGAAGGCACATCTCTCTTGTAAATTACTTAATATGCTCCAGCAAAGTCTAAAATGGGATTTCCATGCACTCAGAACTGAACTGTCTAATTTCTGGAGCTGGAAAGGCTTTCTTCTATTCCAGGACATGGGAATTTTACTGTATATCAGATGTTTCGTGTGCTCAAAAACACTGGGGGCAGGAGCACACTCATTTGATTTTAACAACCTGCATTTTATATAAGGAGAATTCACTTCAGAAGGCACAAGTGAAGACTGTAGTATTACGGATCTTACTGACCCTGTGTGCAGAGCACCTTTATAAGACATTTAGTATGGATAGAAGAATTGTGTGCCTGAGCCAATCCTGTCTTCACTCCCTAACTTAAAAGAGAGAAAGTTGAAACCTGAATTCAGAAAGCCTTTCTTAGTTTTCAATGTTTACAAAAAGAATCCCTTTTTTTGTTTGTTTTTGAAAAGGACATTGTTAAGTTTAACCATTTTGAGGTTAACAAAGAACAAACTCATTCAGAGATTTAAGCAAATAAATCACTGTAAGGATCCAAATTACCCCTGCTGTCATTAAGCAGGGAGTTAGAGAAAGCTGAGGAGGCATTGCGCTCTTTTTGACGTAAGCATTCAGAAAGGTAGGAGAGATAAGGTATAAGGGATAAGGTACCTGCAGATAAGAAAGATGGTAGTTGGTAGGGGGAGGACTAATTTTTATTTTGGGGATGAAGCTGATGCACAAGAATAAAGATCTCACTCCAGATCTCTCCTAAGAAAATATTTAAGCATATTTTTCCATTTAATCCTTCTGGATTACATTTCCATTAATCTCCAGATGAAGCCCTGGGTTCAGCTGTTTCTTTAACATACACTCCATTAACAGAGGCATCTTTGAGCTTCTCGTTTTACTGGTGAGCTTATCAGCTGCTATACCTCTATGTGAGCTGTATCTCTCCTTTGCTGGCCATGTATCCATGGCTAAATTGGGAAGCTTAGCACTGCTGATAACAACAACCCTGAGAAATCCTTCTGTGGGATATGTGGAACAATTTTATTTGTGGCTGCAAATCAGCCACAAAGGTGGCTGATCAGCAGTTTATGTGTACAGGTCCTGCCCAGAAAGCTAACTCTGTAAGTCTTTTGCTGCTATTTCTATTTATTTTTCCACAAAGAATGATATCAGAAAGACAAGCGATTTGTGAAATATGAAGAGACAAGGAAAACATCAGAAACAGTGTAGTGTTCTAAGCCATGTCCCACCCAATTGAATGTAGGATGGAGGCTTGTCCAGAGATGCTGGGAATATTTGAACTCAGTACTTTATATACCCATTGAAAGGGCTCTGAAAAAATGCAGAAAAAAAATTTGTATTAAAAAGTCCATCTTTGCTTTTTCAATGCAATTTTTTTAACAAAAGATTTTATTTCCATTTCTTCTAATTGCAGGCCTTGAAAGCTCAGCGTGGGACCTGAGTTTAAAGCAGATTCTTTCTTATTGTATAAATAAGGCAATGAGTGTTATCAAGAAAAATAATCTTTATTTCTGACTCCACTGTCTTGTGGTTAGTCTTTAGTGACATACAAAGTGCAAATTCCTTACCTGAGTGGCTATAACTACCTGAAATTTAACGATCAACCTGCTGATGCATAAAAACATATAGAACACAGTTCACCCTCTCTCAGCTGGTCTGGATCTTACAAGTGCAGCAACAATATAAAGGATTAAAATAAGTCCAATTAAATCTTCCTTTTAGACTAAGTTCCTATAAAATTTAAATGCACAAATTTCAGTCAGAAAGTTTCATTAGAGAGGTTCCAATGTAAAGGTATTTTAAAAAAACAAAAACCTAAGAGTGAATAATTTATTAAAAGAATGGGAAATGGAAACTCAGAACACAAACAGGCATCTCTCAAGACTTTAAAAAATTTACCTAGCTACATACATATCTAGATGAACTTTCTTGAACCTGTGCTATTCTCCTCTTATCTACAATGAACCTAAGAATTAGCCTGCTGGGTAAATCAATCTTCTGTGTTAATCTAGATACAGCTAGGAAATAATTTATTTAACCACAATTTTAAAAGTGTATTTTCTGTTTCAGGAGCAAGTTGATCTCTTTAAAATGCATTGTTCTGAAGCAGCAAAACCCTGGTTAATGTCTTTGTTTTCTTAAACTGTATGCCTCCCTTTATACTATGATTAACAGTCCTGAAAAGCATTGATGATTATTTTAACCACTAGTGGCTGATGCCAGTCACCCAGTGGGGTTTTTGAATTTTTATTGTCTTGTCCCTTTCCCTTGAGGAGGATTCAGGATACATTGAAGTTCCTGAAACACACATTAGGTATCAGGCTCAAGCTTCATTCGAGCAATGCAACTCTGTTAACAGTTTACACAGTATCCCTTTGGGCAATACAACTGAAAACTGATATTAGATGATCAGATATAAATTATTTACAAGGCTGGACAGTCTTTGTGATCGGTTAGTTTTCCACTACTGTTTCCTCTTCTCCTGTTTCTAGATTTTCAGATCCAAAAACTATTTTAGAGTGCCATTACAATATATGTTATATATACATAACAGAGGGTCTATTTTAAGCTGATGACAGTATTAGCACAAAACTAATGTGTCAGCATGTATATAAATTCAAATTGTTAACAACACTTCTTCCATTTGCCTAATAATTTCTGAAAAACACATTTCTGTACTTGTGTGCTTCAAATATTACATAGCCAAAGTAGCTATTTCTTCAAATGAATTGCTAATAAGAAGCTGTCAGCATGCAAGTGATTGTTTGTGCATTTCATCCATTGTGGAGATCCAAATTCAAAACTCAGTGGTCCAAGACATAATGCCGGTTTGTGAGTGTCCAAAGTACTTTGGACCTATAAATGAATGAATGCCTTACATTCACACATATAAGCAGTTTCTCATTGCTGACAGTTATAGTATGTATATGCTATAGGCATATATATGTGTGTGTGTATATATATACAGGCAACTTAAAAGAGGTAATTCAACTATGTGCAATGTAGGTAGCCTGTGCAAATTAGACACATTATTCCTTGCTATCTTGACACACAAGAAATTTCAGCTTCTGATGTACATTAGCTCCGCATTAAGGGGTACTCCTTATCTCTCTCTGGACATTCTAAGTATAAAAATCTCAATTAGATAAAGATCAAGATTAACACACAGTGATATGTGAGTACAGAACTTGTGAAAAGAGCATAAGCAATAGAGGTAAAGCATCTATCGTGTATGACCTGGGAACACATATTGGTCACACTGTTTGAAGCTTGTGATATCATACTAAAATAATTTATTTCTACTGAAAGTTAACTATCCACTTGCTGATTGAAGATTTTTCAGTCCTGTATGATAGGATGAACTGAAATGACATGTTGACAGCTTAAGGACTGTTTGCATGAGCTGAGGACAGGCAAAGGACAACTATATTCATGGCCTTGGTCTTACATCCATGTGTACTAGAAAAAAGTAGTAAGCATGTTTTGACCATTTTGAAATAGACATCACTTGCCATCAATATTGTTAAGGAATGAGATAAATTTATCACCCAACATGGTACTGGATGATAAACATAAGCATCCCATGCAAAGAAATAACTACGTCTCAGCTAATTCACTTTTTTTTTTTCCTTTTATTAATTTTAAGCCAGATTGTGACATACGCTTGGTGCAAGCAGTGACCAAGAAAAAAAAACAGGAGGAAGAGCACTGTGTAAATGTTTCAGCCATGGGAGCTTTTCTTAGCCAGAAAAACAGAGCAAAGGCAAAAACTAATGGTAATTGCAAACAAAAATTTAATTGAGCTGGAGTGGTCTGCTCAACACCAGGACCCTTAGATGAAGTGTAAATTAACAGCTTTGTTACAAGGAATGTGTGCCCACTTTTTACAATGAGTTATCTGGCATTGGACAGTATGGAAAATTGACACTGAGGGAAAAAATTCATGGAGATACTCTCCATTTATCTGAGACAGGATTGTGTGACTGGGGTTGACCTTACACTAGGATGGCAAGAGATAGTTTTAGAAATATATATATATTTAGCTACCAATAAAAAAACAGTTGGCATGAAATCAATTTTGTTGCTGTTTGATACAATGCCAATGCTTTCTGCAGTGTCAGCTGCTTACTTTGTTCTGCATGGCTTATTGCAATCTTTACCCTTAAAGATGAAGTTTAGAAATAAATTATTTTCCCAAAGAACTAATGACTAATGCAAAAACTTGATTTGAAGGGAATATATATATGAAGTAATGGGCCATTGAATTTGAGTAAGATACCACAACAGAACTTGGCCATTAGTGAGTACAGCCATTTTGTCTTTCCCCCTCCAATATTGTTTTCTTTAGTTAGCTTTACTTTTTGACCCAAAAATGGCAAAAGCAACAATGCCATTCTTCATGATAAAGCCAAATGAAACCAAAACAAAACCAAAAATATCACAGTATATTTATACAGGAGAGTAATAATAACTGCAGATTCCAAAATATTCATCAGCAGAACATGACCCAAAGAGAAGCAGAGAGATTGATTTGAAAGAGCATATAGGGGAAAATGGTAAGTAAAATCATCACTGCATAAAATCAGCTTATGTGTGAGAGATGGATTGACAGGTTTGTGTTAATGATGACCTGAACATGGGCCACAGTTTCTTGAGATGGTGTTGGGAAAAGGCTTAAGTAAGATATATTAATTTTCCATATTCCCTACAGCTAGAAGAATAGCAGGAAAAGCCTCCCTGGTAGTATTTAAGCAGTCTATTTAGAAACTTCGAAAGAACCAGAAAGTTCATAACAGCTGAACAGCAAATACATCAAACGTTTTTCTAGACAATGTTTTTTGTACCGTCTTTTTCAACGAACCTATTAAAATGGTTCATTGACAGTGGATGCTTCTCCAGCACAAGGAATCTATTGTAAATTGCTTTGCAATGCTATCTAAATAATCAAATCATCATTTAGTTTTGTGTGATTTTTATATCAAATAATATTTTGAATAAAATGGAGAAATACCCTTGTGAAAAGGAACTTAAGAGTTATGCAGGTTTTGAAGAATAATCCAGTAGATGAGGAAGAAATGCTACAAAATACACAGGGGGTTGGGGGTGGGGGAAATGTGATAAAGAACAATCTTAAAAAAATAAATTACCTGTAATTTGCACAAAAATGGATTAAAAATACCCTATCATTTTAAAAAGACAATATCTGTCATCTGTGAGATTTCACACCTAAGGAAATGAGCTGTAACTACCAAAGGCTTTCTTTCAGTGAAACTGGAAGGCTCAAGAAAATAACAGATTTGAGAAAAGGCTCAAACAATTTATCCTAGTTTGGTATAATCTACAAATATATTTGTACTGTTTAGTCCAAATGACTCCTGTGAAAAATGGTACCTTTACATAAATTGCAAGTTGCTATTAAAATGCTATGTAGAAACAAATGCATGTATTTACATTAAATCTTGTCTTAAAAATAAAAATGTGTCCCAACCACTTTCTCAAAGAGCTAGAACAGACATATTTCAGTACTAAGTAGGTAAAAATATGTCTCCCTATACAGATATTGAATTATTATATTAGAATTGTATTTATTATATGTATTCTATATATTATATGCATTATATTAGAATATGTATTACCAGTGCCTGGTAAAATTCTGGAGCAGGGCATTCTGGGAGTTACTGAAAAACGCTTAAGAGTCAGTGCAGTCATTGGTCATAGTCAGCATGGATTCATGAGAGGAAAGTGTTGCTTAACCAACTTACTTTCCTTTTATGATAAGGTCACCCACCTAGTTGAACAAAGGAAGCCAGTAGATGTGGGTTTTTTTATGTTAGCAAAGATTTTGATACTGTCTCTCACAGTATCCTTCTGGGCAAAATGTCCAGCACACAGCTAGACAAGTCTGTAATATGTTGGGTGAGCAACTGGCTGATGGGTCGGACTCAAACAGTTACAGTAAATGGGGTTACATCAGGCTGGTGGCCAGTCACCAGTGGGATTCTCCAAGGCTTGATTTTAGAGCCAGTGCTCTTTAATCTTTTTATACATCATCTGGATGCTGGAATTGAATGTACGTTTAGGTAAGTTTGCCAACAATACTAAACTAGTAGGAGCTGTGGACTCTTTGAGGGTAGAGAGGCCTTCCAGAGTGATCTGGAGAGATTAGAGAGAGCCGGGCAACCACTAACCATACGAAATTTGAAAATAGCAAGTGCTGGATTTTCCACCTGGGATGGAGCAATCCTGGCTATACATACAAACTGGAAGACAAGAGGTGGGAGAGCAGCCCCACAGAAAGAGATCTGGGGGTTTGGGTTGATGGCAAGTTAAATATAGTCAAGAGTGTGTCCTGGCAGAGAAAAGGGTGAACTGTGTGCAGGGGTTCATCAAGTACAGCATAGCTGGCTGGTCATGAGAGGTGGTTGTCCCACTCTACCCTGCATTGGTGCATTGCGCTTGTGCGCCCCCACCACTGTACTGTGTGTGGTTTTGAGCACCTCAACATAAGAAGGTCATCAAACTACTCGAGTGTGTCCAGAGGAGGGCGACCAAGATGGTGAAAGGCCTCAAGGGCAAGACTTACAAGGAGCAGCTGAGGTCACTTGGTTTGTTCAGCTTGGAGAAGAGAAGGCTGAGGGGTGACCTCATCACAGCCTACATCTTTGTCAAGGGCGGCAGTGGAGGGGGAGGTGCTGATCTCCTCTCTCTGGTGACCAGTGATAGGACACGAGGAAATGGAATGAAGCTGTGTCAGGGGAAGTTCAGATTGGACATTAGGAAAAGGTTCCTCACTGAGAGGGTGGTCGGTCACTGGAAAAGGCTCCCCAGGGAAGCGATCATGGCACCAAGCCTGTCAGAGTTCAAGGAGCATCCGGTTTAGTTTAGGTAGTTCTGCAAGGAGCAGGGAGTTGGACTTGATGATCCTAATGGGTCCCTTCCAACTTGAGATATTCTATGATTCTGTTTCAATATAATGGTAATGGCTTAAAAACAGAGTTAAGATATGGTTTAGTGTTATGTTGAGTATATATTTATAAATGAGAGAAGTAGTCAAGCTTACAGGTACATACACACTTCCCCAGAGACTTCAGCCTGCAAGCAAAGCTTCAGATTTAAACTTCAGAGTCAAAGCTGTGCTTTTAGTTTGTTTTATTGTTTCATAACACTAAAAATGCATAGATATCTTTAAAAGTATACAGCAAATTAAAATCTTGTCCACTGACAACAGCATGGCTTGGGAGCATGTTCATTTCCCATGGTATTTATTTACTCCAGTTCAAAGCCAAAGTGGTGATGGAAGTCAAACACAGGTCACAAGTGAGTTTGGCTGAGCAACCTTATGCAATTTAAAATTATCTTTGAAGTGCCAGAATTCCAGGGAGACAAATACAGCAAATGTGAATGAAATGATAACGACAGTGAAATATATTCTTGACTAGCCTTGTATTTGACAGATTTAGATAACCTTACAGGACTGCGTTGATCAAATGGTCTCTGTTAAAGTACAAAGTACTGTATTTATTAATGTTCAGACTTGATAACGTGTATACTGTCCTGTTGCTGTAGTCACATTCAAGGTGATTTTTATGAGGTCTTTTCAGACAGCATGTAGCTGCCATTCCCCACAATGTTTTAGCAATTATAAGCACTAGGCAAGTACAAACACAGATCTTAGTCATATCAAGGACTTTTTGAAAGGAATTCATAAAAATAACTCTAGTAATTTAGGAATTTAGAGGACTGACCTGGATAATTTTTGGTGCCTTGTTTTCACTTTCTAAGTTTCAGGCTAGGACAAGGGTTAGAAAAGTAGGACGTGAGAGCAGGCTGCCCTGAAATCTGGGCTTTCTTAAGGCTGTCCCCCAGCATTCCCAAAACCCAAATATACAAGCGATGGGCAGAGTAGCTCTCTAAGAAACACATCACGCCTCACTGTTAGACAATGAAATACCCACAGGGTCAATCAAAACTTGTTTAACACATTCTGTTCTTTGTCTGAGAGCCAATATTATCATGCTGCATAGGAAGAGTAGCTATTTATAACCAATTAATTTAAAATAGGTTCTATTAAAAAATGACAGAAACCCCACATCTAAACATCTAATAATACAAGTACCCACATATGCATATATTACAAAATACATGTACTTTACAAAAGGTTTTCAGTCTTTTGACTTGATAATACCAAGACAGTTTCCTGAGGCTAATAAGATAACAAAATTATCTCCTGCACACATTCTTGGGAGTGGGGAGCAAGATAACTTCTTCAGCCTCTCCTTCTGCAGAAAAGAATAAATAACTGATTTTTGGCTTGTTGGCTGAACCAGAATATCACCAACACCAGTTTCAACAGACGATATATTTTTCTTTTTTTTTTTCTCTGTAAAAAGAACAAAACGCTTTTAAAGCACCAAAATGCATAATTTCACCTTATTTGAAGTTACTCCAAAGTTTGCTCCAAGTTTGCTTTTGAAGAAACTCCAAAACAGAAATATTTTTTCCAGATGTGGATTGTAATGCTTCCCTTGCTTGACAAGGTACTTTTTTTTCCTTCATGTAAAAATTATGCTTTCCTTTCCTACATTTGTCAGTATGAGGGTTTTTTTTTTATTTTATTTTTCTCCTGACTTAAAAGCAATTTTTTTTCCTCTGCTCTGCATGGCAGATCTGCCTATGGTGTATTTCTGTTATGAACTCGGCTCTCAGCTATGTTATTCCTTCATGGATAAATGTCATTCCCATATATTTTAAGTAACATTTTCTCTTTTATATTTATATTTTCTTCCAGTGAAAATAATAACTCTTTCTTCACAGGTTGTAAATATTTTCTTTTTAAGTACAGTGTGAATCTGAAGCTGCTTTTAGTCTTTGTGTCAGTGAAATTCTGCTTAGCAACCACAAAGACTTTGTTTCCCCAATGCAGGATTACTGCCTTCAGGCTGGATAGCAAGGGAGCATCAGTTCTGTTGGTATAAATATAAATGTCTACAAGTTGCCCATATCTTAGGACATTGTTTTTAAGTGCGGCCTGCCTAAGAGATCTGAAGTTTGGTGGAATAATTAAAATACCTTATTAAAGAATTTCAACTGACTGGCTTAGACTGCACAGTGGATACACAAATCACTTTGAGAGTGAAATGTGGCCATCTTTATTGCTATTGGTCCAGCTATTTCAAGGTAGATGCACAGAAGGTGGAGGATTTGTTTTTCTGCACAATGTTAATGGTGCACTGCCTATCCTCCCCTCTGCCCATAAACATGTGCCAAGTGCTGCAGTAAGAAATAATCTATTGATACTCTACTATTTATCATGTTTTCCCTTTCTACTGAGTAGCTCCTGCCATCCTTCATCTTCCATACACAACTAAACTTAGTAGCACTGGCTACACTTGCCAGTGTTAATATACAAAACTTTGCTGATGTTCAGCTTTTGGCTGTAAAAGCTCCCTAAAAATAGCATTGTGAAGCTCCACGTGCACTTTTTCTCTCAATAATTACCAGTCTAAATGCACTTAGTTCAAAAGTAAAAGCAGAGAGTTTGTCACTTACAGCTTTGTAAACTCAAATACTCACAGGTCCTACTGGGTCCTTTTTGTATCGTATATTATGACCTGGAGTAGTGCTTTTAAAACAAGGGCTTTTAAAGCCCTGGTGACATCCTCTGTTACAGTCATGTCACATGTTCCATCCCTGCCCTGTCCCACCCATGGTATGAAATTCTCAATACTTATGTAGGTGACAAACAGAGATCAAGTATCTGTCCTTCAGTTCTTGGAATCAGCCATACAATATCTAGTTCTCAATTTTGCTGATAGCAGTTGCAGTCTTGCCCTTCAGTGAAGTTTTGGTATTAAAAACATAAGCATCAGTTGCATAACATACACACTTTTCAGTCAGACGGGCAAAATGTGGTTAGAACTAGGTAAGCAATTCTGCTCAAGCTGAGGCTGAGAAACTATTAAAATGAAACCAATTAAGATTTTTTTTTAAGTTAAAAACATAGCCACAACAGCACTGGATGTTAATAAAAAATGCTTTGCATTTGAACAGCAACAAAAATAAACTGTGGAGTTCTGAAATTAAGCAACAGCAGTAGCAACCAGATTAGTGTCTTCTATATGTCCTCAGCCCTCATTAGATGATCACTTTTTCCAGTTTGTCCCGACACCTTTGATTAAGAGAGACCTCACTGAAGTTTACAGTGTTTAGTAGAAGACTCCGGATTGGTGGGTATGATTTTGTTTTAAATGTTAAAAATACATCACAATGAGTACTGAGCCAAGCACTAAAAGATAAAAAAGACTTATTTTTTCCTCCACCGTTATATCCTATCCAGTATCTGAAAACACAAGAAGCTTGTGGACTCCACGTTTCAAAGATAGCCCATTTTTCATTTACTTGCTTCTGAAATGAGGACAAATCACATATCTGAGAAAAAAACTGTTATCTTATGCTTGTTACAGAAAACCAGCTAATTAATTGTTAAAAGCAGAAGTCACTCAACTAAATAGTAGAGTACCAGCTCTATGCATTTTTATTTCTTGTAACCAGTTAGATGTACTGTAAAATTGTGAAAGATTGACATATCTAGCAAAAGGTACAAGGTATGACAACTATTCATACATGTACCAGTTAGGGTATCAATCTCCAGTGATACAGTGTATTTGATTTTCACTTGTATTTTTGTACTTATGAAAGTATAAATACACACCAATCTGTCTGTAAATCACTGTGACCGCATATTCAGATCTGGTAATCATCCAATGGTTATTTCTTAGCATAATTTTTATTTATGCCACCATACACATAGAATGACTATGTACAGTGAAAATAGGCAGCAGGCCTGATTCTTGCCTGCATATTAGGTAGAGTCCTATAGATTCATTAGATGTATATTGGCCAAGTTCTGAGAAGTTTTCATTGAAATCTCATGATCTATTAGATCAAATAAAAGGTTTGCGGGATACAAAAGTATCTTCATCTGCCTGACACCACCCTGACCTTTGGTCCCTCGGGTATGCTTTTCGCTTGCTGAAGGCCAGTTTCACACACAAACTAGACAGTCACCTATTTATTTTAGAAATTCTATAAGTTGCTATCAGGTAATACAAACAAAATAAAATCCCTGAACAATGAACCTACTTTATTCTGAACTGACCTAGTAAACCAACTCAACACTTTAATAATTAATTGCACTGAGGACATACAAAGAACTAAACAAACAAAAGTCATCCAAACTAGAAAAAGATTTAAGAAAACAGCAGGAGGAAGGGACTACAATGGTTTAATATATTACGTGTTCTTGGTGATATTGGAAGAAGTCAAGAAACAAAAACAATCTGTAATGGAATCCATCCAATATTGCTTAACAGTACTGCTCAATTATACATTTCAGTGAAAAGATTCAAACCTCGCATTTCAAAAAGACCAGAGGACCATACAGCTCACTTTTGAACAGATCTCACCACGTTTTCATTATCTCAATATAAAGATTTAAGAGCAACTTAGTGACCAGTACAGACAAATTTAAGAACAGTTCAAAACACCCAGGGCTTCCTGCCATTCTGGAGACTAAATACACTCAGACCCTGTCTAAGATAGAATGAACTTTGAGGATTCACAGTGTTTGTACAATTAATATTTTATTGGTGATAAATTTTAATAACTCCCAGAGAAACAATGTCACTGAGCACTTACTTACCAGAGGCTGGGCTCAGTCATGCCTACCCTAGTAGACAAATGGGGTCAAGGTGCCATTCCATGTATAATCACATTCGCTTCCTTGACTCTTACATTCAGTTTTCATGCACCTCAAGATGCTGCTTAACTTGCTTTTTTTCTAGAATAGCCTGAATTTGAGAAGGCTAGTAAATCTGAATTAGAGAGGTATATTTACCTAAACATCTCTTTTCTAACAAGGAAAAGTACAGGGAGAAGACAACTCTCTGGTTTCATCCCTAGCTCTAGCAGTACTTGCAAACTCTTTTGGCAATATTTTTGCAAAGTTTTCAGGAGTCTGGTGTATCACACTTTCAAGATCCAGAGGAGGCACTGAAGCCATGGTGTTCTTCCCAATACCAACTAAAGAAGTGGATATACAAAACTGTAGAAGAGGCAGCACCTAAAACCTGTCATTCCAGCATCGACTTTGAATACAGAATAATACTTACAGTGTCTAAAGCACACAGCAGAACTTGATAAGTGGTAGGCAAGGTCTAATCTGGCCCACCCCACAGACTTACCACAATCAGTAAGGAGCCAGGAGATCTGCTGTTGCACCTGCTGTCTAAGAACTGTGGTCAAATCCTACTTTGCTTACCTATTTTTTCTACAACTCAGTACACCGATTCAGGCTCAACTGCCTGGAAAGGGTATCCTTCCCTAGCTTCCCATAAAACCCTGTGCTCTACTGGCCTTGAGGCTTGCAGTCTCAGTGGGGAGTGCGAAGCATCCTTTTGCTTTGTGGTAGTCTTGCATGGATGCAACCATGAAAAGCATAATTCGAGTAGCTGTCATCAGCAGTACTAATAAAATAAATCTATTGATGAATAAATTTAAAATGCCACCACAGATTGCAATTCACAGTGTTCTCATACCAAAGGCTTTATGTAGAAATGCAGCCTTTCTTCCACAGAAGAGTAGGTCACGTAGCTAACATGAACAGATTAAGATCCTAAAATATTTAACAGCAAAGTCAGCAATTTAAAATTCCATTTTGAAATATAAGCCAAGTCTGAATCAGTGATTTTCCTCCGAGACTGGTCATAATAAAGAAACATTTCAGAAACATTTTCAGTTAAACAAGAAATTACACTCTCTGAGGTAGTTTCTCACTTCTACCTCATTATGAGCAAACCTATTACCTTGAATTTGTTTTACAGTAGCAGTCTACTTATTACCAACATTTTAGGTAGAGAGAAGCAAAGCAGAGAAGGAAGAAGGATTACTTGGCATGTACTTAGTCATGCAGCTAGAGCACAGTTCCATTTTAGTTTTGGATAAGGAAAGAAAAATTGCTTTATTAATGGTACTCACACTGTTGCCTACCTAAGATCAGGTTAACTACAGCAACTTAGCCCTTCAGTGCAAGAGTTTTTTACCCTGAGAAAAATCTCTGTAATTCTCTTACCTCTATAAATGTCTCCAATATGCTTACCGAACAAGAAGCTTCCACCCCCTAACCATGGGCCTGCTTGCCATCACATCAATGGCTCCACCTTTATTTGCCTTCTCTCTCATTGCTACACCTTTAAACTCACCCAAAGTCTTTTTACTGCAATTAAAATGTGCTGCAGGATCATCCACTTTGTATTTACCTGGTGCTGTTCTAAGCAGAGAGCTAAAACAGGTTAATAATTAACTATTTAATTAAAGCTGGACCTTTCGTCTTCATGAGGCAGTGATGTAGCTAGATCTGGAAAGTGAGAACTGAAACGTTCAGTTCCTGGCTCTGCCACTTGAATTGCTATGTCATTTTAAGTGTTATTTATCAATTACTTGCTTCCTTCAGGAAAACTGTGAGGCTTTACTTGTACTGCAGCCCTTTCATGGATGGAAGGCTCTGCCTAACTCCCAGGCCACACACAACTTTTTGCAAAGTCTAAAGGAGAAACCTGAAGTAATCACTATATGAAAACAAAATGCAGCACTTAGGTTCCAATGCAACATGCTCAAGAATGGTAGGATGCTATGATTTAATTGCTTTCAGTACATCAATTCCACATATTTACCCTCCAAAATTCTCTCAACAGAACAGAAGATATTTAAAATAGCATCATATCCTTGAAATATTGTTGCAACAGGGAAGAAAATACTTCCTTCTCCCCCAAAACTACTTGTGTTGCCATCATGTAGAGGGGATAGGAAACATCCTGAATAGATAAAGGTTAAAACTTAGAAAGAATCACACTGTGTGAAGACAGTAAAAATTTGATGTTTTAAATAAAATAATATATAATAATAATACCCCCTTTTAGCTCCTACGTTACCCTTCTAGAGACAGATTTTGTTCTGTTGTGGTCACATAAATTCAGTCCAACTCCTTTCTTTTTGATAGAATTACTTCAGGCTCACCAGCATAACCAAGATCAGAGGCTGATTAAGTGATTTGCCCAAAGGCAATCACCAATTTAAAATAGAAGAGTAGAAATTAAAGCTTTGGAGGTCCAGTGTCCTCTTACATAGGTCTTAAGAAATGGAAAATGCAGAATACCATCTGATACACTGATGAAGAAAATACTGTATTTTTCAAGTGTATCTGATTGAATATTTGGACCATATAGAACCATCTCATGGTCTGACAGTGTCATCATTCATGTTATGCAACGTGCATAACACACACACAAAGTTAAAAAGAACCTTATTTAAACAGTGGGTTCAAGCTCTCTGAAGTTAGGAAATACCAGAAATATTTTTTCCCTCTGGTGTGTATTATGATACAGCTGTGAATTACAAGATTCAATAATGTGTTCTCCATAGAAGTCTGCCTCACTTAATACATAGGATGGATGGTGTTCGTTGGAAAAGCAACCATTCAATAGCTTGTTTTCTGTTAGTTCAATGTTTGGCCTGGGGCCTTATTTACTGTACATGCTCCACAACACTGCTCTAAAAACAGAATTCTGAATTTTATCATAAGCCTTTTTTTTTTAAATGTACATTGGTATCCAAATGTTTAAAGAATATTAATATATTTATTTTTATAATATCTTAACCAGATATGCATACACCAATTTTAAAATGCAGCAGCTGAAGATCAGGGAGACTAAAATAAAAGAAATAAACTTGTTCAGAAGCTTTCTTAATTAGACAGTTTATCTTCTAAAATGTTGATTTGTCACCTGTTTATGAAAACAGTTTTGATGAAGTGTTTCCCAGGAAGGGTTTCTTAATTTTAAGGTGTTTGCTGTTTCCTGACTGCCAAAAGCTATAGAAAAGCTAGCTGTCAGAGAAGAAAGACATTCAGCTGCAACGAAAGTGGTGGCTGTTTCAAGTTTCCCGTGGACCTCAGGCAGGCAGGACTGGCTGGTGACCAAAAATCACAGGTAACCAGCCACCAAACAGTTCAGCCCTCACCCCTCATCTTCACACACAGAGATGAATATCTGCACACAACTGTGTACAACTGTGAGAGACCTCAAACAATTCATTCTGAACCAGTAAAAGGGAGTTTCTGAAATCCCCAAAGTTAAACCCCAGACCTGGAAAGGACAGAGGAAAAGGTTCTCCTGTCTTCCTTTGATTCAGCCAACATCATCTTTGAGATGATCCCTCCTTTGAGGGCCACAATTTGAGGCAAATTACTTCAGGAAGGGCCATAAGACTATGACTCCCAGATCTCAGCTCCAGTCCCAGCCATGGCTAATTCCAGAGGAAAATCCTTTTACTCTAAGCCTGCCATAGGTCCAGGATAAACAGGACTGACTAGGAATGTAGTTCAAAAGCACTGGAGCACCTCTACAGAGCATGTGCAAAATATATTTCCCCTGAGGTGAATCTCCATGGTAATGAGAGAATATGTAGGTCTGAGAATGAGGCACGTCCTATTGAGTCATCAGTGTTTCATAGAATATCTCAAGTTGGAAGGGACCCATTAGGATCATCAAGTCCAACTCCCTGCTCCTTGAACTCTGACAGGCTTGGTGCCATGATCGCTTCCCTGGGGAGCCTTTTCCAGTGACCGACCACCCTCTCAGTGAGGAACCTTTTCCTAATGTCCAATCTGAACTTCCCCTGACACAGCTTCATTCCATTTCCTCGTGTCCTATCACTGGTCACCAGAGAGAGGAGATCAGCACCTCCCCCTCCACTGCCGCCCTTGACAAAGATGTAGGCTGTGATGAGGTCACCCCTCAGCCTTCTCTTCTCCAAGCTGAACAAACCAAGTGACCTCAGCTGCTCCTTGTAAGTCTTGCCCTTGAGGCCTTTCACCATCTTGGTCGCCCTCCTCTGGACACACTCGAGTAGTTTGATGACCTTCTTATGTTGAGGTGCTCAAAACCGCACACAGTACAGTGGTGGGGGCACACAAGTGCAGTGTAATTTGCTCCACAAGGCAATGCTAAAGGGTAGACATTTTCTCATCCTTGCCCCTAGATTTGTTTCAATATGTCAGATGATTTGGATGACTCAGTGTACATCATAGTCCCCATATAACAAAGTCAGGACATGGTGAACTGCAGCATGGGGGCATGAGAGTCTTGAATGATTTTGACTTGGAAGAGAATGTCAGTGGAGAAGACTGAAATAATAAATCACTGGATTTGGTTCAGATTTAATTTGGAATCCCCTATAAGCTGCCATAAACTGTATTATGCACATTTGCTAACATGACAGGAATAAAAATATGTGCTCAGAGGCTAACCAAAGCAAATTTCAGGAGCTTGGTTATACAGCAATACACAGTTCAGTTTAGTTTTGGTCATGGCTTCAGGTTGGACAAAAAAAAGTACTGTCCTCAAACCTTCAGTCTGGAAGTAGTGGAAATATTTCAGTTAAAACTTTACAGGAATATTTATGCAGAGGAAGATCATCGATTTTGGAGAAATATACTAGTCCAAATTATTTAAATTTTACAAAGCTCTCATCAGTTGAAATTGGAGTCATATGATATCAGCATGTAACACTGTTTTTATATATATATGCATTAAATTGTGTGTGTGCAAACCAAAGAGAGGTGTCACATCCACCAGAAATTCAAATATTTCAAAATATTAAATTAAAATATCACTGTAAGTTAATATTGATATATTGATAGAGGACTATAAAGAAGGAAATTCAATTTGAATGACACGTATAGAAGTTGCTTAGGAATTCAGCATTGGACTTGTCAACAGAATTTAAAGGGGAAATCAGTATTGTTATTGCGATTCCATAATTTAAACGAGGATCACCTCATTCATGTATAATGAAGTAGATTTTTTCATGCTTTTTGCTCAAAAGATACCTCATTTGCACAGGCAGGTTTACGAGATGAACATTAAATGGAACACGTATGAAGGCAGCCAGGGGTCCAGCAGCCCCTGTGGCATATGGCACACATCATCCACCTTGTCCTGGTGGGTGTTTTGTATGGAAAGCTGCCTTGTTTATTTAACTGCTCACTTGACAGAGCACAACCTTACCAGATGCTGAGTGCTTCAGCCTTGGCCAAGCATTTGTGTGTGCTTTTTCACTTAAAGGCTTCATGGCCCACGCCCTTAGCCTTTGGGGCTGCCTAAGTGCTCTCCTGGGTGTGGCCAGTGATGCAGCCCACCACAGGACTGAGCACATGAGCAGCTGCCTGCTGCACACCCCTGAGATGTGCAATACCCACCAGCACTGAATGAGGGGCAATGGTATTAGGTCTGGTAGCTCATAGGGCACATTTCCCTGTATGATACTGTGTTTAGCCATGTATCATCTGCTGATGCAGCTTCCACTTCTTTCTATACTCCACAGTGGTTTTATAAACCACTTGACGAGCACTTGAGGACAAAAAAGCTGCTTGTATTTTCTCTCCTGCTACCCCCCTCTCCAATTACACAGAATGCATTTGTTCAGGGATTCATTAGCCAAGCATTCTTTAACATTAATCTAGGGAGAAAATCCTGCAGTGGTTCCTTATGCTATTGCTCTATTAACACTGAGAGTAACCAGTCTGCAGGCTGGAGATTGCAAAATGCTTTGTCCTTTCCACTTTGCAAAGCAGTATAACTCATTAGCAAGCCCTTGCTAATTGAATTTGATTTAGTGTCAACACTGTCACACTCACACAGAAGCACACCAATAAAATTTCAGTCCTGCTTGCTGTGATCATTAAGTCCAGTTGTCTATCAATAGGAGCTCTGCCTTTGTGGTGAAGGTTGTCAGATCAGACTCACAGGGGCTCTGCATTTCAGTTGCTAATGAAATAAATAGAAGTGCCAAAACTGCAATTCTAAGTATAAGATTAATGGAGAAATTTATTAGCTCAAATGACATGTATAAATGCTGCTGTTAGCTTTTTTTTTGTGTTTCTGATCTTAGTTATCCTCTTCAAAACACAAAATCCCATAGACAAAAACAGATTAGAAAGAATGAGTGTGCTAGGATAATGATTGGTTGGTTTTTTTAGTATAAATCTCCTTTCAGATAAACAGAATAAAAATATGGAAGGAAGAGGTGGATTCAAAGTGTGTCACTGATAATTATCGATTTTTGTATACTGAGCTTGCTGGTAGAGTTAGGCTAGATTTATTCTTTTTCGGCTCTTTGACCAACTCAGGAAGATAATAAAGTGTTTCAAATACTTTACCTTGGGGGCTTTTGGTAAATAATAATGCTACTATTGGTAATAAAGAAAAAAACCCCAACAAAACGCCTAAGAATAAATATTGTTTAGATTTTTGAGCATTAATGAAACCAGAAGGAGAATATTCAAAGGCTGATGGTGTTATTCAGAACTCTAAAGAACCAGTCACTGGATTGACTGTCCAAGCTGATTTTCCCTCTTTAGCCCATCAGCAGGCTAAGGGGACACATTCTTCCTTTTTTTAAGATCAGTATTTAATTACTTAAACATAGTAGAGCTTCTTCTCTCTCCTGAGAAGCTCTGGTGTTCATGATACCCCATCATATATTTTTAGTTTAGTGTTTTATGCACAAGCACACACAGGCACAAACCTATACCTCACCAAAGTGGGGGGGTTTCTTTACCACAGCAGCAGTCTGCTTGAATCGCTATCTATCGCTACCTTGAATCGCTACCTATGGTCACAGGAAACTGCCATAAATACTGAAATGCTGGGTAACTGGGGAGCAATAGTCCTGTAGGTGTGTCCTTATTGACATCAGTCAATACTAAGAATGTATTTTAAACCTCTTTGGGAACCTCAACCAGAAAACTAGAAAAAAAAAAACAACCCAGAAAACAAACCAACCAACCCCAATGGAAATACTGAGATCTGATGATCAATAGTTATCCAGTGACCACCTTCTGTTTATCCTTCTCCTTGTCATTTTCCACAGTTAAGCTCCCACATTACAGGATTTCAGTCATTAATCCACAAGTGTACTCTGTGAAATTTGTGTTACAGAATTTTGCCCTATTTCTGTTCCTGTCCTTATGTCCATCTGTACAGTATTCCCTATAGTAGATCCAAAACCTACTCCAGATTAATAAAGCCTCCCCATTTTGTGATGTCAGATCATCCCTAATAATCATGCTATGGTCATTGATGGAAATATTAAATAAGATCAGCACAAAAAATTGGTGCCTGAGGACCTCCACTAGAAAAATTATTCTGTTCAGTCCATTACTGTATATCCAAATCAGCAATATATCATTTACTTTCTCTTATGTTGAATACTAAAAATCTGAGATGAAATAAAGAAAACTTCATATTCCAGATTAGCCCAGCTTTTAAACTAATAACTATCTGTTCATTCTCTTCTTGTGTTTCGAATGATTCTTATCAAACACCTAAAATTAATTTAATAAATCCCAAATTATCTCAGGGAAATGTTTGTATCACAAGGGTACATTCTGTGGGGTTATAGAGAGCTTTCTATAAAGACGTGGAAGCAGACCAGGCATGACAGGTCTCCCCAGAGCTGCACTCTACCACACACATGTGTGTACCTAGCCTTGAGCTGAGCTCTCAGAGAGCTTTAATCCAGCACTGTCCTAGCAGATACCCTAAGTATCTTTATGTTATGGAAGGGCAACTGGCTGATCATATGATCATATACACTGCAGGCACAAAATTTTTGGAAGTTTCATTTCTGAAATCACTCTGTTCATTGATGTCACACATTATATAATTTTGAATTACATATAATTTCCTCTGGCAAACTACAGCCTCGCATTTTCAAAAAGTTTGGTCATAAGAACAGTACTGTAAACAATGGAGGAACATTTTGATAGAGGGCAGTCCATGCAAAAGCTGCACTACATAGTCGTCTCTGAAAATACTGCTGGCCCAACACAGTATATATACACCCCACCTTGCAGAAAAATAAAGGGAAACACCTGAGAGATCTGCATGTTTTTCTGTCTTGCAACTCAAAATCAATGAGGTTAGGCTGCATTTTATTTCAGTTGTTGATGCTAAAATGTTATTTATATCCTATTTACTGCAGAAAATAAAATACTAGGAACTTACTCGTCTTATTCTTCAGCCTAAGAAACGTGCTCTGATGATCTTGAAGTCTGTCCCTTCCAGATGGGCTTTGAGTTGTATAATGAGTACAATGACTTGTCTGTTGGACAGTTCGCCCTCTGCTCCAGCAGATTCTGAATTTCTTTCTTCCCTGACAGGCTAGAAATGATTCACCTCTGATAAGGGGCAATACTGTGCTGCTTACAGCTTGTTTTCATCTGGGGGCCATTTCCCTCCTCCTTTCATGAAGGCTACTGATCCTTATTCTATTCTATTCTGTAAGAACAACCTTCCCTATCAGGGTTTTCATGACAAATTGCTGCCTCTTCTCCAGGACAGACTTGCAGAGAATTAAAAACCAGCCTTCTCCTTGTTCCCTTTTCCTTGTGATCCACCCTGAGTTCCACAAAAGTGTGCCCTTCCTATAAAAGGTCAGAATAATGGGACTGATCACTTGCTGACTTCTGCCGCTATCCTACCCTGTGCTCAGAAGGCTTCTGAATTCTTTAGATTCCTTACCAAAATCTCCAGGTGGGAGAAGAACTCAGAAACCTGTTTAAGCATTTGCTCCCCAAACTGTGTGTGGGCTGTTGCCTCACTTCATTCTGCCACTGTCTAGACTATCCTGTGAAAAAAGCTAGTCCTTATGTAAAAGAAACAGACCAGGCGACATCTCAGTTGTCTAGTATGTATTTTTAAACTCTGCAACTTTGTGTCATTCCAGTTAGCAACAACCAAACGAGGTATAAAAAGATGTCCATTTTTAAGCTGCTGAAATCCAACTGCTTACATAAGACATGACTAATTACAAGGAGGAAACCAAAATTCCACAATATTGATCTGCTCGTTGAACTTCTGCATCACTTTCACCATCATCTGGCTAGAGGACCTAATTGACAATTGCCTGATTCTTTTGGCAATGCAATGATACAAAGAGTTAGGTTAAGACTGACAAGGTAACTTTTGGAAACAAGGCTGCTGTTTATCCTTATTTTGGTCTGATGATTTCTGATGTTTCTAAGATTTTAAAACCTAATGATAGGATTGTCTTTGCATTAGAGTATTACAGATGTTTTTATGGCACGATATTTTTTAAGTAGAATGTACTTTGTACTACATTTACAGATGAAAATTGTACACAGCCTGGTTTTTCCATTAGAAAAGGCTTCCAAACAAGTGTGAGGGAAAATAAATTTCCTTTTATTCTGATACACTGATATTCTCTAAAAGGCCAGAAAAGATATAGATAGAAAGCAAAGTTTTCACTACTTTCGGAAGAATGAAGATGATGAAAAGACCCTAATGAAACTATTTAAATAGTAATATATACATCTCCTAGTCTGAAAAGATTTTGCATTACACGGTCACTGCACCAGAACAGTCATAAGTAAAGAAGATAAGGCATTTACACAGCCATTTTGGTTATAGTCCAAATAAGACACTGGTATTTCAACATGTCTGACAAAAACTTAAGACAAAGTCAGAAGTGTAATTACTCACAATGCGATCATTACCTTTAAAACTGCAAGGGATGCTTCTAAGATAATTAAATAAAGATAATATAAAGCCATATGCAATTTCAGCAAATGAAACAACAGTTCTTAACAAAGAGTAAGTAGTTTCAGGCCTATGATACATTGGTTATGGTATTAATATTCAGGAAGGTGTTAATGAACTGCACTGTATAGTCAATATATCATATGAGTAACTGAAGATGTATTTTTGTATCCAGAGCTAAGAATCAGATAGCACCATGGAAAACACATAGGCCTAGAATTACCTGAAAGTGCAGAAATATCAAGAGAACTGCAACATGAAGTTTTTCATGGTTGCATAGCAAGTAGCATATCTTTAATTGCTGTGGTCATTCTTCAAATTTTGCATGTCAGCAAATTTGGTATTGTCATAGGGAAATTTATATTAAAAATGTTCCTGGAACTGTTGATATTGTGAATTGTTCATAACATAGTTCACAAGTAACTACCATTGCTGTCCAGCATGACAAACCCTTCACACAGCTGAAAATTGTGGTATATGGTTTGTGAGGTTTGAAAGAAGGATACCGTGGAAACAGCCTGGAATGACAGATTGAATTACAGGAATGCCTGCTCAGACTGAAAAATTCCCAAAAACGTAAATAAAAACATATGGCTTCATCTCTCTAGCTCTGGCAAAGCATCCTAAAAATGTATCTGTTCTAAAGAGGGGAACAGAAAACCAAAAGCACATACAAAATCTTGATACTGTCAATTGAACTGACAACTTAAGTCACAGAAGAATCTCATCTGAACCATGCCTGGCCAACTACCTGGCTTCATCTACTGCAATCCACTGATTGCAAAGGATTGCTGAAGTTCTTTAAGATATAGTGGGAAGGTATTTTGCTACGCTGTGAAAATTTTGGATACTCCACAGGTTTTCTCGTTCTGTAATAGGAAATTAGGACTCTTTAGAATTATTATGTGAAAAATATGTCAGATACATGTATCAGCCTTAGCCTAGCTCAGGATTTAGGTAAATCATTTTTATGAATGTACCAAAATTTAATTCCCTGTCCTGCTTCTTCCAATTACAGATACAATCTGTATGTGTGCCCTTTCATAATGAAGATGATCTCCTCATTATCCATCCATTGGCTATTCTGTCTCACTTAGGGTTAACCTGCCTTGAACAAATACTGAAATACTTTCTGCAGTAGAGACTTTAACTGCTTTGTACCACAGTCCATCTGGCTGGTTTAGCCTCTAGCAAAGACTGTGTTTGCAGCAGGAGAAGGTTTTGTTAGTTATCCCTTTCCCTCTTCAGTACTTTTTGTTTTCATCCAATTATCCTATCCTGGTAAATGTGGCATACCTGTTCCCACAACTAGTTTTGTTTTTGAATACTGAACATTTTCAGATTTAAAAAAAAAAATCACAACACACTTTATCAACTCAAAAACCTAGAAATCTCACTCAAACTGAAATCAATTGGTTTTCAAAACAATAGAGCTGTCAAACCTATTTCACCAATATCAGCACTGATGCAGAAAAAGCCATTTTGGTACATTCTATCTCATTGAAATACTACCTTATTTCACAATGTCATGCCTCAGATGTGATTTTACAATATGACAAAACTGAGAACCTACTGCTGCAATAAGTTAGTTTAGAGGAACCTAAGGCAAAGGTTCTTTTTTCTCTCAGACTTTAAAGTTATCTTTTTACTTGGGTTTAATAGCACTTTAGTAATAACAAAACTTAATAGCGCTACAACTAAATTTGCCCAGTGAGACAAACAACTTTGGCTCCCAATTCAGTGTTTCTCAGTACAGTTTCTAATCACTGTCTGGGGGTGCTGCCTGACCCCCACAAGTTTCTAGATGCTTATATTATTGAGAACACAGTTTTCAGTTTTCCATTTGCTCTAACTTCTCCTGTAAACACTAAGGAGCTCTTTCGGTGACGAGAAGTCAGTTGTAGTGGGTCCCAGGTTAATTCCAGTAGTGATACTAGCCCTCTTTCCTTGGGCACTCTCATAATTTGCAGACAAGCCCAGGCATATCCAGGACTTAATTAATAATACATCACAGTTATTTCAGAAAATGTCTGTGATTTCTTCAGGCGATAGCATTTCTGTTAATTCTGTAATAAACTAACATGTAGTACTGTTCTTAAGAAAAGCATGGGTCATTCACATGTTTTGGAAAACCTCTTTGATTTTAATATCATGACAATACAACAATTCATATCTCTGATGTTCCAAGCAAACAAAACTGTGGGGCAAACACTCCTCTTATTATTCAATTTTAGAGAGAGAAATATCAGACTCTAACTATAAATTTACAATGGTAATACTTGGTCATAATTACTTTTCACAGATTGGGAGCAACTATAATGTCTTATCAAACAGAACAGAATGCACTCATTTCAAGGTACTGATTGATTTATTACACCAGCTCGATGAAACTGTAGCTATCACTATCAGCCATATGATGTCATGTGTATTTACACGATCTTAAAGACAGAGTTTATAAAATAATATGTAAGAAAATAAGCTGGTTGTCATTTATTTATTTATTTATAGGATAATTCAGTGGGACCAGCTCTTTACTGAGTTACAACAAGGCTGAGCTTGGTCTAAATATTCTGTCTTTCCATACATGAATGCATTGTGTTCATTGATTCTTTTTGATGTTTCATAGTGGCAAATAATTTTTTTTGTTTAGTTTTGGAGCCTTTCTGATCTGAAGTTGTAAGAAGCCTTTTTTCTTTAGACTGTAGCACCCAGAGATCACCAAGAAGCTTGCAACTATTATCACATGAAGCATATACTAGCCATTTAATCTACACAATCGGGAGGGAACCCAGACATGTCTCCATCAAAGCACTGACATTAGTAACTAACAAAACAAAACTTTGGCTGCTATAAGACTACAGCTCAGTGTGATTATTGCTGTGCTGCTTCTACCACATTTAATATTATATTTATGAATCTGTCTGGTTCCAAGTTAAAACTAGACAAGTAATTTTCCCTAATTACTCTTGCAGAAGGCAAAAGCCATTGAAGGAAAGGCCACTTAGTATTAAGGAGTACCTTGATAAATGTCCAAATGGGCTTCACATGACATGGTTTCCTATAGTAGCATAAATATGTTATATTGATATAGAAGCATGCAGAAGCCAATCTGGTTCCGTCTAGTGGAAGGCATTTGACTTGTTTGTAATGTAAATGCTTACAAAACATTACAGTAATTCGTATACCTGACCATACAGAATAAATCGTTAAGAACAGGCTACGTGTTGTCTGAATATTGGCCAAATCCATGACAGTATATGAGAAAGTAAAAAATGGCCCAGGGTGTCTGTAGATCAAGCTTAGATCGACAAAAAGCAGTTTTTGCAGAATCAGGTTCTCTACCCCACACCAGGGATAATTGTTTGAGACTAACTTACAGATTTCAAGTGACAAGCACACCATTGGCAGGAAAAAAACAGGAACATTTTTCCTGAAAGGTCTTTAATACTTGCTGTGCTTACACTGTAATATTGGAAGATTATGGCAATTTAAGAATCAAAGACTTTTTATATGTAAGATAATGCAGATCTGTGTGTTTACATTTAGGTTACACATGTATGTATGTATGCTTGTATATTCTTACACATGTGCATTCTTTGCTGTCCAATTGCAAGAGATATGAACCACTGCAGTGGGTGAGAGGAGTAAGGTGGTGGTTCTTGTCTTGTCAAGCATATACTGCACCCGTTGTAAATATTCTCTACACTTGTAGTACCTTCCAATATTTGCCTGTGACAGGGAGGTCCATCACCACTCAAATGTGTGTACCTGACCACAGGTACTTGACCTGTGAAATCCATGCCAAGTAAAACTCCAGATCACAGATTCATAGCTGTTGTACATTAATATTACACTGAATTCAATGGAGATACTAACTACTGCAGTTGAGAGCTTGGCCACTTTTACTTTTATGATTTTATGTTTGAGAATGACAAGATTAAAAATGTAATTTATCAATTTTTATTTATAAGTGGTGTAGAAGGTATTACCAAAATATTGTGTAACTTGTTACTTGTGAACTCCACTTTATATTCAGGTCAAAAAAAACCACAAACAAGCCTTTGTTTTTCCAAGACATGAGCACTGAATTTATAACTGTATAGTTATGCCATTCAACGAAGACATGTATTCGAATAAATAATAATCCTGTACATTTATTAGTTTGATATTCATAGGCTAGATTATTTATTAATACAGTACCACTCCCACAGCATATCAGCTGCAGAAGGAAAATTTTTCTAAATGGCTCTGATGACCATCTAACCCCACCCTTCAAACATTGATTGCAAACCATCCTCACAGGGTTCAGTATATAATGGTGACAGCTTGGATGTATAAACAGGACAAAATCATTTAGCATCTGTTTTTTTCTGAATTTTTCAGTTATGAATATACAATGTTGAGACTAATGAATTTCATCGCCTAGATTCACAACATGAATTCCAGAACATCAAAGGCTTAGAAATGGTTACAATATTTTTATTTTTCTTGATGAGAGTCAGAGTTGTTTCTATTCTGTATTTTTAAAGTCCCAGTAGTTTAAATGGCAGAACACTTCTAATTCACTTGATTATTTTTTTTTATCATAAACAGAAGATTGAAAGTTACAGGTAACTTATTATGAAATCTGTTATGTTCTATTTGGTTCTTCTGGGGAGAAGAAGTGGTAGTTCTGTTTATAGCCACATTCATGCTGCCACTTTCCTGTATCGCTAGGTAAAATAGGAAATATTATCATCATTGTCACTACATTGACTTTCATTTCTGGGAAATTAATGTAAATAAATACTGCAGCCAAACATAGAAATGAAGCAGTTTTAACCTGATTCACTCATCTTTCCAAAAGTGCTGTCCAGTGCTGAATTATATTTAATTTTGTATTCTACCATGTCTAAAATATTCAGTATCACAACTGCAGGCTGAATTTTGACATGCGTTTCTGAGTGTAGATATGGGGGGACAAAGGAGGCTATTGACATATATGAAAAAGGGTTAGAGTGTTTTGCTACTGAAACATTGTGTTGTTTTCAAATTTAGTTTAGCCAAAATAAACATAATTTGTTCCAAACCTTCTAAAAGCCTTTTATTAGCAGACACCTAACAGGTATCCTCTATAACAGATCAGCCAATAAGTTTTGCTTCTGGCACTTTCAATCCTTGCTTTTCAGAGACCAAATATGGACCTGTTCTGCAAGAAACACCAATGACCTGCAGTTCCCCAGCTTTCAGGATATTGTAAGAGGTAGTCAAAATGTTAGATGACCTGAGCCAAACAGACGAAAGTTAAAAAACACCCAGCTAATTGAACACATCAGATTTCAGTGGGAGGGATAACTGGTGGCTGATACTAATCTAGCAACCTTAACCATGATAATTTATAAAAGCAACAAGCATGCCACTACACTTTTGTGGGTTGTTGTATGTGATACCTTCCTAATTAGCACATTCTATAAAAATTGTTCCTGAACTGTAAAAATATCTTTGGATGGATCTCCTAAGAGTTCAGGGCCTGTTACCAAATGAAACATTTCCTCTGAACATCTTTTATTCTCACACCAGGAGATAATATAAATGTCTGCATTCCTGTAAACAAGAGTGATTTGGGCATTACATAAAATCATGCACATGCTCTACTGTGCATAATTCTAGCAATAACTTTCAAGTTTAAGGTCTTCAAATGTCTTGATTTAGTTAAAAGTAGTGACGCTAAATACCAGGTATTAGCTAAGGTTTGGTTTCAGACTCAATTTTGAAAAAAATGTTTTTATTCTCTGCACTCCTAGGAAATCCACAGATGAATCAAAGCCTTTCAGTGATCTGCTGTTGCAGCTTCAAAATTATATTGCATTTTTGCCTACCCTTTTTTCTGTGCTGCCATAAATTTCTTTTTCTCCTTGATCAAAAAATGTGAATGAGTTTAACAGTTTGGCTAAGTATAAAAACGTGTAGCTGTAGCTCAAATCCTCTTTCTATCACAGCACTCCTTTACAATATCATTCCTAACCTTCTAACCACTTCAATTAAATTCAGTGAATTTTACACAGCTCTAAACATTTCTGGGATTATACATTTTGATCCCAATTATATGACAATTATTTGATTACACAATTACCAGAAAAGTAGTAGAAATTATAAACATACAGAAATGTTTAATAACTTAAAATTATCAAGGATTCCATTAAAGGCTTTAGAGTATTAGAAACAAGGTGGTAGGCAGAAGGTAAATTCAAGGACAACAAATACCCTTTTGAAAGATTAAAAAAAAGCAAGGAAAGGCATTTCAGTTTAAAGATAAAATATTTAGAAGTTTTGCTAGGCTTTTCTATTATTATTACTACATTTTTAAGTATTTTTCCTGTTTGTTCTTATTTCAAAGGCAATTTATATATTCCTGCATATTTTACACAGAACATAATTTTACAAGGATGCTAATTGTATGCAGAACCCAGCCACTCTGTCATGATCTCTGTACGACCAAGAAAACAGTTGAATAAAACAGATACCTTGGATTGCTTTACATTAATGTATGTGCACACACACACACACGTATGTATATATTAATGTGGTTTTTGTTTCTAGTCTTGATCCAGTGATATATTCTGCAAAGTATAAACTAGCAGGAAATTTCAGTTTCTGTAGGAAAAGCTGAAAAGGAACATGTAAGTTTAGGTCAAGATATTAATTATGCTGACATTATCTAGAATGCTTTATTTTAAAATGACATGTCTATTAAAATCATGCTACGTTTATTTTCTGTTCTGGGCTTCTTGGGCAACATTATATTCAATATTGTGATGCAAACTAATTTGAGGTGCTTTCTGTCAGAGTTGTTTCAACTCTCCTGCTTTATGGAGACATTGTCTGGCCAGGAACAGAGGAACATTAAGTACACTGAGAGAAAACACCTCACCATCAAGCTTGTAAATGATAATTTCCAGGATACTTAAACTCTTACTTGCAGATGCATTTTTAAGTCTAAACTTAAAAAACATTCAGCGTAAATATGAGTTAACATTATTAACATGAATATCTAGCAGACAACACAGACAACATTTTTATAATTTTTCTGTGGAAAATTTACTACAATCATCCCAGTATGAATGTCATTCCTATCTTTTGTATGAAACCCACATAAATAACAAGATGAGTAGGCAGGGGAGAGCTGAGTATTTTTACAATGTCAAGTACTGTAGAGTGAGTACCTGAAATTTCACTTCAGATGATTATATAAGGAAATGAACCCTAAAATGTGATAAGAATTTGAACATCTCCCAAATGCTGCATTCTAGTGTATAATTTCTTTTATGCCTATGCAAACTATTCTCAACAATTTATAAAATAGGTCATGTTTTATCCTAACTATTGACTGAACAACATTGATTTCAACCATCCCATAATGTGTTTTTCTGTTTTCACATCCCCTTACCCACTAAATACAGTTTTCCCACCATTTTGCCTTTATATTTATGTGTAATACAAAAAAGAAAAAAAACTAAAACTTTGCCTTGTATATAAATAAATACACCCAAAATACACCCCCCCGCCTGCATTTTCACATCTTTGTAGAATAATTAATAAATGACCACGAGAAACCTTTTTAGTTTAGAACCTCATCATTCACTGTTATTTCATCACATGCATTTGCATTTTCTGCTTAGGGAACTAATGGGTTTGTCCTAGACCCTATACCTTTTTGGGTACTACATGCTTCTAAACCATCCCAAGGCTTTTTTTTTTTTAAACTGTGTAAAAGAAAAAAACTTTTTTTTTTCATGAATATTCCTGTTTAAATCCATTTTCAGCCTACTTGAGGCCAAATGTGAGATTTTCTGGACTGCATGTTTATCCTAGCTGTCTGCAGAACAATAGATTGGCCTGTGCATGTTGGATGTTATGGATCAATAGCAACATCAGCAGTTTCTTAACTGTGTATATTTACAATTTGCTGTGATACCTACTGTAAGGAGGGACAAATGTTTCATTGGCCAGTTAAGTCTTATCACTCTGCTGAGATCTGGAAATCTCCCCTGTGCTTCCAGGGAGTTATTGGCATTAAGAATGATAAAAACCTTGGCACAATGTTTTCGAACTAATCTCTATGAAGCTTCTTAATGGCTCAGAAATTCAGTGTAGAATGGGTTAATTCTGTGGTTTTAATCTTCAAAAATGCTTTATTCAGAAATCTAGGTTGAAATGACGTATAGGCAGAAGATAGCTGACACTTGGTAGCAATACAATACATGATTTTAAGTGGAGTCTAGTTAAATCTTGGCAATACAAATACGATAACTGACAGGACTTTAAGGCTTAAATATATATTTTTAGGAAGTGTCTAAACTGTGTGTTCAGCAGTGTTAGCTTGATTTGAGTCTTCTATGGAAACTTCTAGTAGGCTTACAGATACTAATTCCTTCTTTCTATCTGACATACACAAGCTGCCATGTCAAATCTACATTCAGAAGCAGCTAAACACAGCATTATTAGCTCTTGTTTGCAGTTACTTTAAAAAACTTAGTCCAAGTCCTAGCTTGATTATGTGGTAGTATAAAGTTAAATGTTAAACAGTAAAAACTTTCAGGAGTTAAAAAGGACTGTTACTAAACCAAATACTACCATCCCAACCACAGAGGCTTCCAGAGTTATGTTTCCAGTTATTAGCTCCTGACCTATAGTTTTATAAGCAATATATGTTCAGACTTATTGCAGAAATCATGAAGTAAATAAAAATTGTGATCTGTTTCTATTTCTTTGTGTGTTTTTTTCCCCCCATTTTGATTGCTTGGTTTGGTTTGTTAGTTGTTGGTTTGGTTTTTTTTTGTGTGGTGGCTTTGGTTTTCTTCCAAATAATGGAATTTACCATCCTTTTGCACCCTCTCAGGACTAGTTAAATGTCTACTGAAACAGCTCTTGAACACCAGTCCTTCTATAGCTGAATAAAACCTGGTAAATCACAAGGGACAAAGGTCTCTGCTCCTGTGTACACAAAAAGATTTACAGTCATAGTCATATGCTGAATTGAGCAGCATTGTTGGACAGAATATAGCATCCTGCATCTTTGACAGGCTGAAAGAAAGCACATGCCAACTCTGACTTCAGACTTGCATAAGAGGCAGACCATGTTATACCTTCAGCACATCAGGAAATCAAGCAGTCAAAGGGATAGGGAAAAGAGGAACTGGGAATGAAAGTAAGGTTCAGCCTGGTTTTGGTTTTGTCCTATATAATACACAATATTACCATCTTCAGCTTTTCCCATTTATATGCTCTCCAGGGCAATTATATGGCACTTTTAACATAAGTTAAATATTAAAACATAATATTTTAACATAAGTAGCAATGAGAGGCTACAAACAAGATTTTGTGTAACACTATTTAACCCAAACTGTCTGGGGAAGAAGGAGGAAAATGTCACCCAGTCTGTGCCTAAGTACTTTTGGATCATGAGAGCAGCCAGTTTAGTATTTCAATCACTTTCTCTTTCTTCTGGAACTGTCTGCATTAATCCATTCTTTGACAAAAAGGGAACTTATCTTCAAGTTTCAATCAGATAAGGGTTCTGTGAAAGGAATAATGGCCCTCCATTTATTTCTTAAAGATACTCAAACACAATTTTCAAAGAAATTAAATCTCAGGTAGCAGCATGATGTGTCCTCCCATTTAGTATGGAGTGCTGGGGAGGAAGGATTCAAAATTATGCCACCTAGGTGAAGCTGTGACTACAATCCTGAATGTTCAAGAAAAAGAAGAAGAACAACAAAAGAAAAAATAGTGTGTTTATATGCATATAAGACAAGAGAAAACAAACAAAAAAACTCCAGCGTATAGCCTGACCTATATAGTCTTTCTTATGTACTGGTATAAGCATACTGGGTGATGGAGAGAATGTATGGATTATTCTTAAGAAAAAACATATTTTTTAAACAAAATATTGTAAGCTTTTACAGATTTTGCATAATCTAGGTCGTATTAATGACTTATAGAGTGAAACTGATATATTACTGCACTGTCAAAGTACCATATGGTCAAAATGGCACTTAGAGGTCTCGATTTACCTTCTAAAATGGAGATATTTGAAAAGTTAATGGCAACTTTTGAGTAGTTTGGACTTTTGTTCATGCTTAATCCATGCATGACCACATTTTGCATAGAGTAGCTTAAAATTTAACTTAGACTGTTTAGGATAGTGGTTGATTTCCAACGCCCAAATAAAATGTTAATTTTTGTGTAAAAGTATTTATATTAAAGATTACCCACACTCTAAATACCAGTTTCAAAAAGCCCTCAGCCTTGGCATGCAGTTTGCAACCCAAACACAGATTTTGATTAGAATATTATGCAAGGCCCCTATTCTCTCCCTAATCTGGCTAGTACAATACGTCACCTCTTGATGCACATCTGAAGGTTATGGCGTGGACTCTCCTCATTAGAAGCATGTAGATCAGTGTAGACAGAAAATCTTTAAAGGATAACCATTCACCTACAAATCACAAAATACCTACATCTTTTCATAGTACATCACTTTATTTCCTCTGATTGCATCCAAGCTTCCTTCCCTAAGACTACGTTATGGTCAATTACAAAAAAGGTCTTAATCATTCAAAGCCACATTTCATTGATTGAATTACATACAATCATCTAAAAAAAATGAAGTTATGCAGGCACCAATTAAGCTGCATTACACTTAGGAAAGCAGGATATGTCATACAGGATCAGAAAAAAGAGTTCAACAAACTTGATATCCTCCTTCCATATAGGACAGTCCTAATTCTTCAGAGAAATGTGAAAGCCTCTAGAATTTCAGACACCTCTGCCCATGCTTAGCTGCAGAGCTGGATAATCACAGAATCACAGAATGATTCAGACTGGAAGGAAGCTCTGGAGTCATCTAGTCCAACCAAGATGCTTTCCTGCTCCAGCATCAACTAGTTTACATTGGAACATGAAACTTTTCTTATAACCTTCTGTAATGCACATACAAAAGATATAGATTATATTTCTGTACACAAAATGGTCCACTATTAGGTATTACTATCTTAATACAGGTTTTAGCAGACCTCTCATTTTATCTATGAATGCCAGGCAATTTGTCTCCATTGGCATATCCCAGCTCCAGGCATTATATAAAGTACTTAAAGGTATCTGCAGATCAGTTCATTGGTTGAGCATGACTACCTGAATTTTATTATTTAACCTTGGAAAGCATTTCAGCTCTATGAGATCCCAAAGGTCTCAGTCGCCCTACTTTTTCCCCAAATTATTTCTATTCATCTGCAAGAAAGGCAGGCGCTAAAGAGACATCCTATCTCATTAGAGGTTATCAAAACTTAATTTAACAAGTGTATGATCGCAAGACAATAAAGACAGAAGACCTGATTTCCTCTTACCTTATGCTAGTATGAACTAATTTCCTTAATGTAAGAAAAGATATTTGGGATAGATGCTCAATTTCCTATTTTATGTTTTTAGGAGCACATACATAAATCAGACTTTCATTTGCATTCATTTGCAAATCCATTTCCATCTGGGCCTTCGGTGGAATTACTATGAAATTAAAAGCAGAATGTAGCCCTTTGGCTTCTATCCCTTTCTCTCTCTTTTTTTTTTTTTTATTTTGTGTTTGTGTGTGTGAAATTTTTTAAAAAGCAATCAGGTTTTTGAGAAAATAGAAACTATAAGACATTTTATAGTACACTAGTGACTTGATTCCTTTTTTTACTTAGGGATTTAGATTACCAGTCATTCATTGACTTAGCCAAATGAAAGGGAACTGAAGCTATTATTCTAAGTGAAGTTTTCTGTTCTCTGAAAAAGCTTACCAAGAAATGGATACTTTAGCAAGGGAGCAAAGACAATATGTGCTGCATGTTGTGTGGAAAAAGAAGTCTTTTATAAACCAAACAATTTACTTTCTGCCTAGTACATATCCAATGACTGTTTGATTGTGTATCTGTGATGACAAAGGGTAGCGATTATCTTCTTTGTAGAATATTCTCACAGATTTGCACAATGACTTAAAGATCACAGGCAACAGGAAAACTGCCTCTTTCCCCCAAATTTCACACTGTTCAAGACTCAGATCTTGCCCAGGCATCTCCCTGGGGAGCAGGTTTTTTGGATAGTTGCAGAGCACTTGCTCATATTTTAGATCATTAGACGTTGACCCTTCTAGTAAGGCCAAGTTAAGCTGACCTTGGACAGGGATGCTTACTGAGTAACAGGTAGTTAAGGTTAAAATCAAGGTCCTTCTTCCTTCTGCAATTTAAAGGTTATGTGATGCTATTTTTGCCTTAAAAGTAACTGCTCTAGACTTTATCAATTTACACCATGATTTGGCACTAAATATAGAACTTAACATATTACTTTTCTGTTTTTCTTGAAAATGTAGTACTTTGCTCTGTTAGACAGATAATGATTCCTTCCACTTCAACGAAACAAAAAAGAAATCCACCTACTTTTAAGGATCAGCTGGAGAGTATTTTGTTGGCTTGTAACAAACTATATTTCAAAGGATAGTTTATTTTCTTTTTTAGATCCTACTAATTTTATGGAACACTCAAAGACAGTCCCTATTTCTGGTCAAGAAGAGTGAGAAGTGTCTGGCAAAGGGACTTGTCCTACTAATGAAAAAGACAGCATCAGAAGCACTAGGTTGCTCCTTCCTCAGTGTATCTCTGGAGAACTGGAATCATGTTGAGAACTGAATTCAGGTTGATATTTCAATATTCCATAGTAGATAACATTAGCAGTGTTGTGCTGGAAATAATATTTGGTGTGATTTTTTGCTTGTTTTGTTTTTGCTATGGTGGATTCTCCAGAAATTATGCTTATTTAATTAGATAAGTGTATCTGGAAAATGGCTTCGCTGTGAATTACACCAGAGGTATCATGGTACCTTTGAACAGAAGGAGCTATGTGGTCATTAGAGTACCTCCATTCTCTCATGTGCTGCCCCATACATTTTCTGTAAGCACTGGGATGCAATGAGTATCCCTAGGTCTCTCCTCAACAGATCATTTCTCTGCCTTATGTAGAAGCATTCAGAGTCATACTTTCTTCTTCACCTTAGACGCAATTTTTTCCTCCACCTGCTCAAAGCAGGTCATCTTCATGAGATGGATCATTCTCTAAGTATTCACATACCCTGTAACACCCCTGGAGGCTGGAATTTGTTTATATACTTTTAACTGCTACTCTCATCATTGGCTGAACTTGATGTTTCTGAGGTTCCCTAAGTCCTGTAAAAAATAGAATAATAGAATAATAGAATCATTAAGGTTGGAAAAGACCTCTAGCCATCAAGTCCAACTGTCAACTGAACACTACCATGTCTCCTGAACCATGCCCTGAAATAATTGACCAATATCTTGCCAGCTAAAGTAAAAACAAGATAATGAAAGTGGTGCCATAAAGCTGTTATGGAGGGAAGGCAAATCCCAAAGGGCTTACATTATAGAAACTCTACTGTCTAAACTTGACTCCCTTCAGGGTTATCCCTCATGAGCTGCCTTGTTTGGCAAATACCCTCTTAGAACCACTGGGATGTGGAACATTTTGAACATGGCCACTTCACTCCAGAATTTACAATGTTGCAAAAGCACATTATTTTTCACAATAGAAAAAATCATGAATAATAATTTCAGAGCCAATGTCCTATTATTATGTCAATGAAAAATATTATTTAATTTCTACTGAATCTCCAGAGTTAGGTATATACTAAAATATATTGATGAACTGTTCATTTCTATCTGTTATGTCATTAAAAAATGAAAGTTTTCAGGCTTCACGTCTCATGAAAGAAAATAAGCCACTGCAAGTGTATGTTCTTCTTGCTATGCTGGTAGTCCGGATCACCATTATAACCAACAACACTTCAGGCCCAGGAAACCATGGATCCAGAACAACACATCCTGCATAATTAATATATTGGAAGGTTTCAAAGCTTCTATTATTCTGACACCTGAATTTTCTAATACCAAAGGACTGCCAGGCTTCTGTGCCCACCTCAGTGACCAAGGCTATACTTTGCAACATGTTTTTTATTAGTTATTGTCACTTCATAGACTGCTGCAGTAGACTGGTATTTTCTGAAATCCTTTGTGCTGGCATTTCGGAAAGCAGCGACTATCTCTTGAGAAGATAGGTCCGTTTCATGTCCAACTCAGAGTTTGTGATCTCTACCAACAATGAAACTGCGGTTTTCAGAAAGTGGATAAAACTCTAGGAAACAAGCTGAGCCCAGCTAATAATATGCAAACTGTAGGGAAAAAAAAATAAAAGAAGAAGATCAGATAAGTCCATCAAACAGAAGTTTCCAGATTGTGGTCTACAGGTTAGTGGGTGGTCTGTGAGTCCACGCCCAGCAGCCTGCAACTGCTCCATAGAAGGTATTATTTTATTTTCATTTTCATCATCTTAAAGAGGGTTTTAAATTAAAAGTTTAATAATAGTGTTGAATAGTGAGGCATAAAAATACTGAATACACTGGTACAGTGACCAAAAAAAGTTCAAGAACCATCACATTAAATGTAATTAGAATGAATAGAATCTGCTTGATAGATAGTTCCATGCTGCAATGCATGGAACTCTGTTAGACTCATATCACACAACAGAACACTGAACATCAAGTGTAACATGAAAGTTTTATAACCTTATTTATTAATTTGTCTTTCTATAAACTTCCTCTCACTTTCTGATCTGGAAACTAATTTTTTTTAATTAATATTTTCAGAGGAAACTGTAAAACTGACAAAACTATTTTTCAGTGTTATCAATATTCCCACATTAGGGAGAATTAGCACATCTCACTTGTTCCCCATAGTTCTTCTTAACAACAACAATGCTTGAAAATCCACTTAATTCTTTTAATTATTTATATTTAACAGAAGTTTATATATTTAGACTCAATTTCCCCATTTCTGTGACTACTAATGGCTTCATTCAACATGCAAACATACAAAAGGCATGTTCTTCAGCAGGTACTTGAAATATCTTAAGACATTTGGTAAAGCGTCTTTAACTGAGAGCCAGTGTCTTCAACCAGGACAAGTTTTCTGACACGCCCAAGTATTTTAGTGATTCAAACCCTACAGGAAAGCAATGTAACATGTAAAGCTAAACTTAAAACATTCTTTATCTATATCATTAGCTTCTAAAACCAAGCCATGCATTTCCCATTTTTACTGAAGTCAAAGGTGACTGATGACACTTACCCTATCTATACTATTCTCCTCATGACGATCACTCTTCATTTATCAATTGACATGCCTAAATTTTTATCTCAGGATTGAGGTTTTCAACTTTATATTTTGAAGGTAACACAGCAAATGGGAATTTCTTTCTTAACCAGCCCAGATCTTAGAGAATGAAATATGTTGAAGAAATAAATGTAACAGAAAATTAATCTTGAAAGACTTGTTTTCATTACTTCCTTGATTTGTATGCTTTTCTATGTTTGGAAGATACAGAGAAGAACATTATGTTTTCTTGTGAAAGGATGATGGAGGGTTGGGGGTGGTAAAAAGTATTGGAATGGAAAAGGCTGCTGTTTTCATGTAAAAAACCGGCATGTTTTACCTTGTATTCTGGGGTTCCAAATTGCCAGTCTTGTGATGTGCTGTCATAACTTATGCGTGACTGACTGGTTACAGAGCCTGCTGATCTATATGGAGAGGTGAGAATTTGTCACTGTGCATAAGCAGAGAGATCAGTCAGATATAGTGATAGATCTGTTCTTTGCCTAGATTCGTCTGCTGCTATATTAGGGTGGCTCAGCGGCTGCCAAATCAAATTCTGAGCCTAGTTTTGTGGTTGAAAAAACAGGAAAAAGAAGTAGTGATGTCCTGACACAACCACTTTGGGATGCAATAACTGTGGAGAAAAAACCACACTTATAAGCTCTGTGGTGCTGTATTCCACCTTCCAGGGCAGCCACTGTGGTCCTGGAGCTATTTCATAATCTTTCTCCAGTCACCGCAGTGTGCTCACAACACAATACAGCATAGCACAAAGCAGTAACAAGTACCTAACTCTCTTGAGCCTATTAGTAATGAAGATATTTTGTATAGCTAAATGTGTCGCTACCGAAAAACATAAAACAGTAGCACAACACTGTGAAGGAGAACCTCTGCTTGCAGGGAGAAGGAGAGCCCTCATGCAGCATTTGAAGTAGTGTACAATGGTCTACTTTTTTTTTTAGGCTTGCTTTAAAACTGTGGAGCCCTTGCTGCAAACAGGTAGGCCCTGAGTGGTCTAATTCTCAGACAAAAACACCCCTGCCTAGAAGACATGTTAGTGTGGAGTTCTACCAGCAATAACATTTTTGGATAACACGCTGCCTTCTTTAGTGCAAGCATTGCCATGTACCAACTTAAATCAGAGGACCGCAGTGGCTTATGTTTATCCCGGTTTGGAGCTCAGGTAGAGGTGGGATGCAAGCAAATCAGAGTCTGCTCAAATATCTGGCACTCCAAGCAGGAGCTTATGACATCTGCAAGAAGAGCCCTTTTTATCTCTGCAAACCTACCCTCCCCATCTGAGATGCTGTGACGTCTCTACTGGAGACACAGGTGAATACTTACAGAGCGCCACATGTGGCATCCACTCCAAGTCAAAAATGAAAACAATAGGAGTGGAAGAAGGGGTAAAAAGTATGAAAAGGAATGTGCTGGTGCCTGCATAGTTAATGCTCTATTCCTGCCTGAGTCTCCCTTTCTCCATCGTAATCTCCCCAAGATGCTGTGCTTCGTCAGAACTCTTGGCCATAGGCAGATTAGACCTAAAAGTTATAATCTTAACTACTTTACAAAAAAGCACATCAAAATAACAATTATCTAACAGCTACAGAGATTTCAATAGAGTTGTAGTGGCATAAAAATGACAAAGTGAGCTGTCAGGTACAGAGGATTTACAGAAGCCTTTTCCAGACCATCTCTGTGCTATTCCTAGAAGCTACAGACACACCTGAGACTGTTGACCTTAATGTACATCAAAGTCTCCCCCCCTTCAGGGGTTTTAGACAATGCTGTCTACGCCTTCTTGTGCAATGTGGCTGCTGGTCTCCTGTTTGCAGTGGTGATCTATATTCTTCAGACATTATTTTTTATACTAAAGGAGTGATTAGGTAGATAATATCAGCTGTGTCCAATGTATTTAATTATACTGCTTAAAGGCTGCTTTTCTGCTTATGGACAGAAGACTGCTCAGAATTTTGCATTCTTTACCACGTTTTGAAGGAATAGCACTAGAGTGTATTTCACCTTTTTTTTCCCCACTGACACAGTGTAGTAGTAGCTGTACTAGTTTTCATTTGTATAGATTAAGGTAATTGTTGGTATGCAGCAGTTTGCAATGACGGGACAAATAACCAGTGCTCCTCAATGATATTTCCAGACCTGACTCTGACTTGCAGCACTGACCTTGGGCAAGGTGCTTATCACATTTTTCCCACCGAGAACTGTGTTATGGCTGCAGGAGCTCATTCAACACAGCTGGGATGCTTCCCCTTGCTCAAGCATTCCTCCTAGTCTTCAGAAGAGAGACCTTGCTGCAATCACAGTATACAAAGTTGGCCATTAGTTTGCTAGGTGGTTTGTCCCTTAAATGAGAGACGATGAAACAGACCAGTCTCTTATCATTATGGTGTAGCTGAAAAGCAATGGAACTATCTGTTCCCACTGAGTGAAATAACCAGCTGCTCGTTCACCAGTGTCTTCATACCTGAAGCACAGCAGTGTTATGAACATTGTATTGTTCACAAGAGTAATTTTATTTAGAGTTCCACTGGAAGTAAAAAGAGCATTATTTTATAATAAATTGGCATAAAAACCAAAACAGTCATTAATCAGAGCTCTTCAAGCATGACAAAAAATTCTGAAAGAAAAAAGACCACACATTTTCAACTTTTCTGAAAGCAGCAGCAACAGTAACCTTGTGGAACAGCTATTATGTTCTGTGCTGTTTCTTACAGAACAGTTGTTTTGTCATTGGTGTCTATTTAATCATGCCTGTTATGCCAGATTTTAAAGCTTAGTAAACACTTTACAAATCCACTCTGGTTTTAGATGGGCTTGTTCTTTGTGAAAGCTGGAATAACTGGATTCATCAAGGGCAAACCCCATACACAGTGCAGGCATAATCTTTCTGTGTATTGCAGTATGATGAGGAATGAAGGTGGCAGGAAATGAGTACATCAGAGAAGACAGAGTCATCCTGCTGGTGCTCTTGCGGTATTTTTCTTACTTTTCTTTCGTATAGAACTAAACACAGTACTTGACATGTAAAATAGCTGTCACAGAAACTTATTTTTCCTGTATTTTATAACTGACATGCAGTGTCTCACTTAACCAGAGCCTATTGGATCAAAACACAATGATAAGTTCCACAAAAAATGTGTATATAAATATATACATGCACCCTAAGGGAACATGACGGAGCTTTCCACAAACACTGCACATATATGGTCATACAACTTAGGAAAGAACACCATGATCCAATCTACAGTAATTTTGATTAATCAAAAATGTTGACTATTTTTGTTTTAATATTCTGGAATTAATCAATAATGAATGATTCAAACAGGGAGCAAAAAGGTGGTTGTACATGAACAAAACATGTCCTGAGAAGATGTGGCCATATAAATACAAGTGTGCCTCTCTGTGTGTGTACACACACACACATGAATATATATTATATATAATATCTCCAAAGTTATTAGCGATAGGAGGAGAGGAAATGGCCTCAAGTTGCATCAGGGGAGGTTTAGATTGGCCATTAGAAATTTCACTATTGAAAGAGTGGTCAGGCACTGGAACAGACTTCCCAGAGAGGTGGTGGAGTCACCATCCCTGGAGGTGTTCAAAAACCATGTGGACATGGCACTTCAGTGCATGGTTTAGAAGGCATGCTGGTGTTGGGTTGGTGATTAGACTTAGTGACCTTAGAGGTCTTTTCCTTAATGATTCTATGATTCTATG
The DNA here is from genome assembly GCF_963921805.1 of Phalacrocorax carbo. Classification (NCBI taxonomy): domain Eukaryota; kingdom Metazoa; phylum Chordata; class Aves; order Suliformes; family Phalacrocoracidae; genus Phalacrocorax; species Phalacrocorax carbo. The sequence continues at coordinate 38,911,905 of NC_087548.1, forward strand.
ATAATATTATATATATATACGTATACATACATACACACAAAAAAGCTGCAGATGCTTTCAAGTATGCTTTTATAGTACCTGATGGCAGCTTTTCTCTGAACCTACCATTTACCAGTGATTAGATGTTAGTAATAGAGAATATTCTCAATTCATTATTTAACATTTGCACAAAATAACACCAGTAGATATAGTATCTACTGTAGTAAATATATTTTTTAAAGACTTGACTAAGGATTGGGAGAGCTGCTTAAGGAAAAGTAGCCTTGCCAGAATGTGCAGCTTGGAATCTGGCTTCAGCACACTAGATCAGTTTATTTTCAGCTAGAGAGACAACATGTCAGCTCAGCTAAATAAGATCACAGTGTTTCTTCATGCAGTGCTAGCTTTACAGAATTTAAGAGTTGCCAAAAATTTCTGAACTTATGAACCCAAATATCAGTTAAGCCAATATTCTCAAGGTAGAATATTTTCAGTAGAAATATTCCACACAAATGGCTCTATCTATACTTATGACTCACACATTGAGCCTCAAGGACTGTGTATATGAGGGCAGTGGGAGAGCCTCAGACTGTCAAAAAGAAAGGCTGCTTTTAAAGGTCAAAGGGTGTCATAGCTTTTAATGTGAAAAGCCTGTAATTTCTAGCAGTTCATTTTCACAGTAGCCACAGATAATCAGACCATTCCCTTAAAATGTAAATTTTTTTTTTTTAAATATAAAAACAGAAAAAACTGTGTTTTAAAATAAGTCACAACTTTATGCACATTTGAAAAGATTTATCTTCAAAATGCTGGCTGGACCAGCACCCAACTGTAGGCAAAGCACTACTACACTGAACCATTATATTGAAAAGTACTATTATATTGAAAGTACTATGTATATGTACACCTGGATGCTTGTTCTGATTTCCAAATGACCCAGTATATCCCACTGAAAATGTTCGTTTGCATTAAATTAAAGGATATCTGGAGGCTGGAAGATCTGGGGCTAACCTTACAGTTGCTTTGTTTTTCCTTTAAGAGTAGTAAACCAATCTGCATTCAAGAACTATGTTATATTCAGCAGACATTGGTGAAAAAGAAAATTCCTAAAACCATGCAGCAGGTACTGAAAGGAAATAGTGCCAGCCACTGCATAGGCAGGCTGCCTGGCAGTTCAGTTTGATTACTTGTCATCGGCTTGGTAAAGTAATTAGTAAAAATGCCAGTGTGCTGCTTGTCAGTTTACAGCTTTAAAGAGGTGTTAGCTCATACTGATAGACAGCACTGCTCTTTCCCAGTATAGCAAAAGTAAGAGTACAGTATAGCAAAACCATAAATATTAATATGTATCATCAGGTTTGCCACTTAGGAGTGTCACCTTGTGATTAATGGGCTGAGAGCCTGTGAGCTGTAAAGCAAAGCTGAGCTGAATGACATGTGCTTGTAGGCTAAAATAAAATTCCTATTGTACATTTCAGCATATTGTCAATTCAAAAAATAAAATAATAATAATAACTATTAATCATAATATACAGAATGATGAACTGTTTCATACTAGCATATGAAGGAAGATGCCTGTTCTGTTTCAGACAGTTCACTACACGAAATCTTTCATGCATGGGCTAAATTCTTATTTGCTCTGTGCAGATCCTAAATCTGCAGTAACATCTTTGGCAAAAGGCAATATTTGCCAAATTTTCCAACAGGCATGCTCCTCTTCCCTCACTGATTGCCTCTACAGCTGCACTTGGATGTTTGATCAGTGTGTACATATTTATGAAATCTTACAGTGGTGGCTGCTTACTTGCACAGGCAGAATTGAATGTGGTGACACATCCAAACTTTGGGAGATTTGCAGAACTTTCTGGAGTCCTGAATGTATGCCAGCGGGTGAAGAGATACTTTATATAATATGCTTTATGTAAGACACTCCTTATGAGTCAGACTTCTCACAATATAGCCATTGTGTGTACCAGCACCCTGCAGAGGGTTCAGCATCATGTCTGATCTAATTCATGTTAAGGTTTTGCTCTTTAAATGGTTGAATCGTAAAGCCTTCATGGACTATTATGAGAGTGCTTTAGTTCCACTGACTTCACCACTACAAAGTTCCTAAAGCCATACAAAATAAACACTTTGCTGCACCGCTGTAATATCCTTTTAATTAGGATTTATTTATTCATGAAAAACTAATTCAACATAATTTTGTATTCTTTTTTTTAAAAAAAGTATATTACTTGATTCCTAAGAGTCTTGTTTACTACCAAACTTCTTATGAAACAATTGTCACAGTGTATTCCTGCAAACCCTCCCACCTTATTTTCTAAAAAAGAAAGGTTAAAAATTCTCTAAAGAAGGACAATGCAGAAAAAAGGAAATAATGATGCCATTCAACTAAGGGACCCAATTGGAAAAATTTGCTCTTTTTACTTATGCCATGCTATCTCCACTGGCCATGATATTTTAAAAAAAAAGTATTTTAATCAGTGTTTTCTGGTCTGTGATCTACTACCTGCCTGTCATCTTATAATACATATTTCAGTGTTAGCTAGTAACAGCCATATCACATTCACAATAGCTGATGTGCTAGCTGAAACAATCCAATTATTTACAACAATAATGTGAGTAGCGTCTCAGCTAAAACTTCTTTTCTGATACATTCCTCTACCAATTAAGAACCGGAAAATTCCCTTAGTTTATATGAGATCATAAGAGATGTGGAGAAACAATGTGCCAAAACCCCTTTGCATAGATTTTTCGCAAGGAGTGTCTCAGTCTCTGGCTAATGCACTGCCTCCATCCTAGAAAAAGAAACAGAATGTGACAGCACAAACACTTGTTTTAAAACAGAGTTGAGAATAATTACTACTATAAGCTCCTGTGATGCATTTGATTGCTCTGCCGTGTTGAAGTCTGACTGAGAAGAAAATGTTGGTTTCTATACTGCAGGCTGCATGATACATAGATGCATCTGAGTTTGTGCATTAGCAAGACAGAAGAGAGGGCTAGGATCTGGATTTATAGACCCAGCCACCAAAGTTCAATTCCTCATCCTCTTTGAAAAAGTGACAGATTTATGTAACTACACATGCCTTATTCTGTTAGCTGTGCATTTGAAGCCTAGAGTCTATGTAACAGCTTAGAAATACCTCACTTTTAGCAGTCTAAAAAGGAACAAGATACTCTTAGGAATAAACGTATCCATGGAATCTGTTAAACAAGAAACCACCTTTGTTTGGTTTATCTTCAACATAATTGATAGGGAAGTTTATAAGTTTCCTTTTGATATTGGAAAAACTTTTGCTAATTTTGAATATCAGGCAAATCTAATTCCCCTCCTCTCTTGCTTCTGAGTGCCACCTAATCTGCATCCTATTGATGATATGGCTCAATAACAGAACTCAGAGGGTCATGATCAATGGGACAGAGTCTGGATGGAGGCCTGTAACTAGTGGTGTTCCCCAGGGGTCTGTGCTGGGTCCAGTCCTGTTTAATATATTCATCAATGGCCTGGATGATAGGATAGAGTGTAACCTCAGCAAGTTTGCTGATGGTACAAACTGGGAGGAGTGGCTGATACACCAGAAGGCTGCGCTGCCATACAACGAGACCAGGACAGGCTGAAGAGCTGGGCTGAGGGGAACCTCATGAAATTCAGCACAGGCAAGTGCAAGGTCCTGCACCTGGGGAAGAACAACCCCACGCACTAGTACAGGCTGGGGGCTGAACTACTGGGAAGTGGCTCTGTTGAGAAGGACCTGGGAGTGCTGGTGGACAACAAGCTGACCATGAGCCAGCAATGTGCCCTTGTGGCCAAGATGGCCAATAGTATCCTGGGATGCATTAAAAAAGAGTGTGGTCAGTAGATTGAGAAGGGTTATCCTCCCCCTCAGCGCTAGTGAGACCACATATGGAGTACTGTGTCCAGTTTTGGGCCCCCCAGTTTAAGAAGGATGTGGAACTCCTTGAGCAAGTCCAGCAGAGAGCTACCAAGATGATCAGGGGACTGCAGCATCTCCCATATGAGGAAAGGCTGAGAGTCTTGGGTTTGTTTAGCCTGGAGAAGAGAAGACTGAGGAGGATTTCATAAATACCTACAAATATCTAAAGGGTGGGTGTTAGGACGGTGGGTCTTGGCTCTTTTCAATAGTGCCTAATGACAGGACAAGGGGCAATGGGCACAAGTTGGAACATAGGAAATTCCACCTCAATATGAGAAAAAACTTCTTTCCTGTGAGGGTGACAGAGCAGTGGAACAGGCTGCCCAGGGAGGTTGTGGAGGCTCTTTCCCTGGAGACATTCAAAACCCACCTGGACGCGTTCCTGCGCCCCCTGCTCTAGGCGTCCCTGATGAAGCAGGGTGGTTGGACAAGCTGATCTTCAGAGGTCCCTTCCAACCCCTACCATTCTGTGATTCTGTGATCACTGGTGTGAATCAGCCATCCTGACTTATTCAAGCTCCTTTCTAGCCAGGCCCTTATTCTGATACAAAAGCACTGTACAGACATTTTCATACAGAATTCACTTTAAATGCAGCCTGAAAAGTTGCATGAACTTTCAGTACAGTTCTGTAAATGCAAGCACAGACCTCACAGAAAACTCCTATGTTACCATGGCAAAACAGACTTTTGCTGGTTCTCACAAATTTTCCTTAGTTCCATGGACTAGTAGCAAATGAATAAATATGAATTTCTCCAAAAACATTTTCTTATATCAATGAAATACTATTAGTCTAGCAAAGGCAAGAATTTGGTTTGTATTCAAGAGATTGCAGAGCCATTTAAGCCTCTCATATAGCCTCACTGTAATGAATAATTTTGAGCAGCATGTTTTCAGACGGATTTCTTAATCTTTCTCCTCTCCTTCTACCATTTATTTTGTTGTTCTGTTTTCTCTTTCTTTCAGCAACTTCTGTCTTTCAAACTATTCTTATACAATTTCCCATCAATTCTTTACTTGCTATTTTGAGTTTTACTCTTCCTGGAGGGTCTAGATGTCAAAACACTGTCAAGCTGTGAAAATACTTATTTTAGACTTCTCCTCTCCCTACTGCAGTATCACCCCGGACCCTTTCCAATCAACATCTACCTGCATGGGGTCACCCAATTATGAGAATTTGGACTGTAGAATTAAGCATCCAGATCACTATTTTTAGTGCAATTTCAGTCATGAAACATGAATTAGAATGACAAAATCAGTATAGTCGCACTGATTAATAATGTCAGAGGTAATTACACAACATCATTTTAATTATTCCATATTTTTCTGTAGTAAGAATGGGGAAGCTATCATTATACCAAATAATATTGAAATAACTCAGATAATTTATCTAACTGCAAATTGGCAAGGCTTTTAGCATGGCCACTGTTAAAATATTGGCACACATACAGTATTGCAATAATATATTCAGTATTACAAATATTTAATATTGTAATAATCACTTTGGAAAATGGCCATGTTCTGCATTTTAAAGTAGCCTTTTTTGTGTGGGTATAACCACCTTTAATCCTAGCATTACATATTTAAATCCCTGCACATTAGGGGAAGAATAAAATCTTTACTGTGATTTTTTAATATGCATTGCGCGTGGTCCATGCATACAGTAGAGTTTGTATTCTACACTACATATTTGAAGTCATTGACAATACTTTTGAAGAATAAAATACAATGCTCAACCGGGGCCAGAAAAAACCAAATTGTCCTTCTCTATTCAGCAAGACAAGTTCAGCTAAAGAGTTACAGAATTAGATTCTACAGGATAAGACCAACCTCAGTAACCTGGAGAACAGTACTTTTCTGAGAACAGGATTGGTTGAGAAATGACAGGTATACACCCAGTGCACAAGTTTACAATCCCTTCTTCTTAATGAAAGGTCAAAATCCAAGGTGATTTTCAGTGGGGGTTATCTAAACAGGAAACAATATCTAAACACATGTAGAGCTGCCAGCAAGGTCATTGGAGGGGTTTAGGTTTTTGCTGTTGTTTTTTCTTCCCTTTAGCTTCTTATTAAAATTCATCTGACATCTACTGCCTCAGAAGCTCAACACAACTCAAAAATATTTTCAGTTGGAGGAGAAAAACACATTCAGCATGACTAGCTGATACACACCTAATCTTTACCCCATGCTCAGAAAATGAGATGAATGCTCCTTGTGGAACAGACATTTTATTTATGGATTTTTTTCAGCTACTGTACAGGACTAGCAAGTTTCCTTTACGATCTCTGATAGTCCAGTCTTGTGCAACATGGCTTTTGTAATTTATTCTGCTCTCATTCCCCTCTTACCATGTCTTTGGGGGACCCACAAGACTGTCATGTTACGGGATTGGACCCTGAAATGAGCAAGTCAGGCCCTGTATCCCACCCAAAAGGGACCAGTAGGCAGAGGTGCTGAATGACAGTCCCCACACAACTTCAGGCACTTGGTTCCTACTGGCAGACCTGGGTGCCATGTAGGTTAAAAGTCTTCAGTAACATAAACTACCTGAGAGAAACCTTTTTGCACAAAATTTAATGCCAGCTTCTCATTCATGACAAGGAAGTTGAGGATAAGTCCAGAAATGGATGTGTCCACCCTTGTTACAGGTGGAAGATCTAAACTCCAGGTTTTTCAGTCTGGCAGCAGGCCTTTTTGCTTCTTCATTTGCCCTGGCACCCTATAAATCAACCAAAAGAGTTTGTGCTGGGGTTTTTTTCCCATAACTGCCAGATTTCCTGTTATATGAATTACAATGCCTGGAGTAAAGTTTAATAAGTGTCTCAGAAGAGCTGTTCTTTTATTCAAAGGGAAGTCAAACAATATTTGTTCAATTTTTAATGATAATCTCATTCAGATAATAAAGCTACCAGAAAAATGCTCTTGGGAATATGCAGGTGTCAGAAATGAGTTACAAACTGGCAGTAACAACACAAAGCCATGTTTTTCAAAGGAGGTTTTTAGTGCTTCTGGAGCTAACGCTGCCACAGTACCTGCTTTTTTAATTGGAAATTAAGGCTTTACTCTAATGGGAATGTATGTCTACTTCAAATCTATATATTCAATCCAGTTCAATATATCTTTTCAGTGCCATTAAATGCAAACTTCAATTTCTAGCACTACTGAAGCAATTTGTGTCTGGGGATGTATCTCTGCACTGAGGAGTCCCAGTTTAAAATTAAGACTGGTAATGAAAACAGAACATTATCAATCATAATCCTAAGAAGTTCAAGATATATTTTCATATGATGTTTTATGAGGCTTGTGAGCTTGACTACCATCCTCAGCAGTGGCTTTGTAACTTGTGTGGCTGAAAGCTGTGTAGTCAAATTCACAAAATTCTTGTGGAAACTTGGCAACTGTCAGTTTTCTCTGAAAAATTAGGCATCTGTATGGACCAGAAAGTTTTCTACCTACAGGTATGCATAAATGTGCACAGTGGATGCTTAAGTCATTTGAGAAATACGTGGCTATGCCTCTCTGGAAATTAGCAACCCAGCCTTCTGATCACTTAGAATGAGGCTATAAGGCAAGATAGATGCTTCTGTAAAATTCACCCTAAATCGTAAATGTTTGAAATACATATTTGAGCACTAAGTAATCTCTACCAAGGAGACAAACAAGATTTGAACCATGATCAGCCTCCTTTTCTACTATTTCATCCAAGATTCCCACAAAAACTATTTCAGCTGTGCTTACAAGGATCATGGCATGAAGTCTGTGCATCAAGATCAGAAAAGAACACTTTCAAATAATTTGTGTTCTTCTATAAAACCAGCAACTCAGCAATCACTGTTGGCTCCAGAAATAGGCTGATACTGCCCCTTCAATAATCATTAAAAAGTAAGCAAACAACTGTTCAATTAAACAAAAGGTTATTAGTCCAAAATTAAATTTGTAGGGTTTGATACTGAAAGGTGCTGACTGACCCTCTTCAGAGGCACTAAGCAACCTCATGGACCACAGTGGCAGGTCACAGGAACAGCTCACATATCCTATGACTACACCATGAGGACATCAGTCTTCATCAGCGAGGCCTACAGAAGGGCAACATACTGATGTAAATATGTTTGCCACTATGGTACAAGATTGGGATATTTATTTCGGTTAGTACTTGCAATTTTTTTTTTCTTTTATTATTTGTCTGTGTGCAGCTCTGTGAGACAGTTTTATACAGATGTAACGTGGACAAGTATCTAAAAATATTTTCAGAAAATATTTCCAAGAAAAAAAAGATGTATTTAATTTCAGTTTTATTGTGCAACTTTCACACTCACCTTTCACAAGTATTTTAGGAAAGAACTTTACTAACTTCCATAAACAACTGATTTTAAATAAATATGAAAGAATGTTAATGCATTTTGAATTTATGAGTACTTTCACTAGAAAACCACTTGTAAGAGTACCCTTCATTTGTTAAGAAATAGAAATTGTACCATATGTTATATTTTTCAAAGAGGATGATCACATCTGGAATTTTAAATATCAAATATTGCCAACAAATTGCTTAAGGACAATCTAGATACTTAAGAGTGTTTATGGAGGAAATTGAAGAATTAAATGTGAATAATTGAAGGAAACTGCAGTCTCATTTTGCATACTTGAGAACACAGGAGAAGAAATTGCTTAAAAAAAGATAGTTTGTTTGCATTCTGTAGATTTAATTACACATATACACCATACAAATCAAAATAACCAAATATTTCCCCCATAGGTTCTTAACATCAGAAATAAAAATGTCTTGCATGACTATCTGTACACACCACAGAAACTGGAGAACTAAGGCAGACAGCTGTTCCCTCTTCTGTTGCTTTCCACAGAAGTATACAGAGCCATTACTACTTGCTGCCACAGTTTTTCAGTTGTAAGCAAACCTTTATCCTATAATGAAAAATCAATACGCCATCCAGTTTTTATAACGTCTGCCTTCTATTTCACTGACTCTTTAACAATACACAGTAATACAGAAATTTATTTTGCTTATTTTGTTCAGTATTTTTTCCAACTATACAAACTTTTATGACATGCTGAGTTGATCATTCCCCTTATTTAAAAACTGAAAAAAATTTCATAATAGAATTTTTTTCTTAGATTAATTTCTTCAATTTAAACTGTATTTCTTAGCTTTTCCCTCAACTTACAAAAAGGAAATCCAGTGTTTAACATTCATAGTTACTGTGTATTTAAAATTGTGTTATCAGTCTTAACTATTTAGAGACAACACAAGTGAACATTGGAAGAATCGAAACTCCCACCTTAACTATATTATACATTCTGCACACTAAGTGCATTCATGAAAATTTGAAACTTATGGTTTCAACATACTAACCAACTTTTTAACTTGAGACAAGTAAATTAATGAGTTACCTCTAGTATTGCAGCTGTAATAGAAAAGGGAAAATTCCAGCTTCCTCACAGCTTTTCTGCTGTCTCAGCTGAAAAGTTAACTTGAATGATTTTACATACAGAAAAACAATATTAGCTAAGATTGAGAGACAGCTAGCATCATAATCTTCCCATATTTTCACATCCTGGACAGAACAAACAACAAATGTGATTTCATTTACACCATAGTTAAAGTCTAAAGCTTCATTTTGGCATGACCAAATCACTGCAACAGAAACCCTTATATATACATGCACATAGAATACAGTGGGGGGAAATATATATATGAATTTCCAGCCTGAACTTAGTCTTCCATAGAATATATTTCTTACGTCAAATAGTAAGGGGTATGGTAAGAAACAAAAGGTACCTGCTTAACTCTCTTGACAATGGTAGCACTCATCACAATGCAGATTTTTCTGTGCCAGAGTAAATACTCCAGAGCTACTAAAATGAGCCAAAAGACACAGATTTCAATGAAAATTTTGTGAATGCCCCAAAGACATTGATAATACTTAAGGAAAGCTATGAGAGATTGAATACCTATGCAATTAACTCCCAAGTTTTTTGTATTAAATCTCTAATAATTACAATTATATATATTTGGGTTAAAATTACAATAATTTAAAAAAAAAAAAAAGTACTGTGGTGAAAATGCAAACATTTTGATACCTTTCCTATATGTTTCTCTTAAAATACTAATGGCCTGCAAAAAGGCTTTACTCAGTGCTGTACTGAAGGCAAAAAGGACCAATGTGCCAAAAATGCAGGGAAAGACTCCAACATAGCCCTTTTATGTCTTATGAGCCAAATGTTTTAGACATGGTCTGGGAAAAGACCAGACAGTTTATTTAGGGCAATACACTAACAGCAAGTAAAGCAATCGGATACCAGATTACTTTATTGTGTGGTTTGTTTCAGAAATATTACAACAGCTTTCTAATTTGGCAAATTCTTATTGTCACCCTGCTTATTTCAGTAGGATTTTTTTATCTTTCCTCTCCTTCCCGCAACTTTTCTATTTGTAATAATTCTTAGTTTGTGTCAGTGTGTAGTATGAAGTGGGGGAAAAGTGGTGGCTACATCCAGTTTCAGCCACTGATGTTTGAATGACACAAGGGAAAATCTACTATCAGTAAAAAGAAACTTAAAAAACCTACCGTGCCATTGATATAACAACATGCAGACCTTTGCAAGTATTAAGTTAACATCAAAGTGTCCCAGGAGTTTAGCAACTGTTACCCCTACTTTACAAAGGAATAAAGCTGAAACACAGCAGGGAAAAGAGCATTAGAAAGCTGACTCTGGTGCCTCTTCTGAACATACTGTCCATCATCTCCAATTTTGCAAGAAAATTTTGGGGAAGGGTTGGTAATTCAAATAAATGTGTGAGCCAAAATACAGGAAAAGGCTTACATTTCATTGCTTGGTCCCAGTTACCTGACCAGCTCAGGGTTACTAGTTACTAGTCACTCACTGACATGTGACAGGAATTGACTGGCACAGTGACTATGATATGATCCAGCAATACTAAATAACACATTTTAAAAAAATATCACAGAGGCTTATGTACATTGAAAGGTATTGGGAAATTGACTTTTCTTTGTGGAGAACTAGGAAAAAATATGAATGAATAAAGGAAATCAAAGTTGTGGCAAAGTATTCACTGAAACAAAATAGCAACAGAAACTTTACAAATAAAAGCAAGGACAAATAGGCACTATAAGGATGAATAAACTACCAAAACCCTACAGAAAATTTGTTTTCTCCATATTTGAAGTTCTTACAAAGGCAACTGAACAGAAATCTATCATTATCCAGATAGTCCATATTACTAGAGACATTGTGATGTCATTATTTCATGTAGTAACATCAGAATTTGGGACATTTAACAAAATTTGTGATTCAGTATTTTGACCTTTTTTTTTAATTATGTTTTGACTGTTCAGCTAGATTTGCCCAAGAGGAAACCAACATTGCAGAGTATCTGTTGAAAAGTAACAGACAGCATTGATATCTGGGCATGCAATTTATGAATTTTCTTGTGATTAAATTAGTAAGTGTTGCTAACATACAGAAAGACATATTAGTCTGTTAGATATTATACCATTATCGAGGAGAGAGACAATTAGGATAAAGGGCCATTACAAAAGCACCTCTGGGATAAGAGAAGAAGAAAGAGTTAAGTGTTAACCTAGAGAAAAGTCAAAGGAAATAGAGTACAGGCCTAGCAGGACATGTGCCGTTAAAGGGTTACACGCAGCGAAGTACTTAGTATGGGGTGAAGAACAGATTTATTGTCTGAAATGAGAAGCGAAGTATATCGAGGAAAGAGAAATTAGGGAATAGAGTTATAGGCTTCAGATGCACTGCCAAGGAAAGCTTGGCATCAGAGGAAGGATGCCATAGTGAAAGGGTGGCCTCCTTGAAGGAGTGGGGGCAACACAAAATACAGGGCTAGGTTTGCATATATTACCTCAGTGTTATGATAGCTACATGAAATCGGAGCAACAGTTTTTCAGCAATAAAAAGCAGCCCTTTCCTCAACCAGCACCTAAGTAATAGTAGGGAATAGCCATGTCTAAACACAGGTTGTGCTGCACATGCTGTCAATGCTTAAGAAGAAAGAGTTTTCAGTGAGAGAAAAATGCTTTGGTTCAAGTTTACTTCAAACCTCAAGGAAGTACATCAGAAACAGCTGGAAACACCCAGGTAGCAGCAGAAAAAAGAGGAATGCTGAAGGGAAAGGATGTGAAATAGTGAGGCTCACTGAGACAGCATGGTAATGTGGAGCAAGCAAAAGTCTTTGGAGGCATATTCAGAGCTAAGAGAAAATGTAAGGAATATGCAAGCATTAATTCTATACTGCATATCTCTCTCCTGCATACAGACAGTCTTCTGAGTATTAAAAGACAGGAAAAAAAAGCAAAAAGAAAATGGAAAAGAAGTAAATTGCTAGGAGCCAGGACTTATTTCTTACAGAAAGAGAGTTTGGTTTGGGTTTTGTTTGTTGGTTTTTTTTTTTTTTAAAAAAAGCAGCTTTGGTTATCTGTACTGAAGTCAGCTACACACAGCTCAAATGATCAGTGTATCTTTGGAGACCCTCTGTCTTTGTCTTACAAATAGCAGTGGAAAAAGATTGAGTGATTTTACTCTGCCAGCCAGGAGGATCAAGTTTGTCTTGTATAAAAGAATAAATTATTCAGTTGGGTATCTAATAGCTCAGGAGAAGTCAAAACAAAACCCCTTGAATTTTTGAGAAATACCTTTATTGTGCACAAAGGGTGGAGCTGAAGGACAGAAATAACAGGTATTCCAAAATGAAAATCATCTTTACATTCAGTAATTCTTACTCTAGTCTATCCCCAGTGAAATCAAGAGGACTGTGTAAAGAACAATCTGCTCTGCAGGGTGGTCCATAAATTCACGTGCATTAACTTCATTGGGCAACTATGTTCAACAGTACCCTGATACTGTGGCAGGATAACAAGTGACTGAGATCCCAACCCTGCTGCTCTTCCACTGAACTGCCACCCACAGTTAGATCTGCTGCTTGTGGCAGAATGACCCACTGAGGACAGCACTGTTCAATGCTGCTAAGTCTATTGGTGATCCATGACACTTATAACACCTGTGCTGATTTTGTGAACTTGTGATCAACGTGAATGCACACTCAGTACATAACCAGGAACTAAGATATTTTACCTTGTTACAGAGCATGGAAAAAACCAAGGACAGCAACAAAACACTCCAAACATAACAAATCATCCTTATATAGCTACCTTCTTTAGGACTTTGATAATCCTTCAACATCCTTGTTTACTGTTGGCGTTTGAAGTTCTTAATTTTGAAGACACCATCATCATTCCATTAAAAGTGAATGATGACTTCTCACTCTGACAGTGATCTCCTAATGCACTTCTAATTATAATCCTTAAATAACATTGATACAACTCATCCATTCATGCACATTATCACCAGGAAAAAAATTCACACAACTTCAGCATTTTCAGCAGAATAGTTGTGATTAATACAAGCTGAATATCAAGACAGTTATTTTTACTGCTGCATAGTATGGCAACTAAGGACTATATATGCAGAGGCATGATACTCGCCTTCAGGAACTCACACACGTATCAGAGACTTTATGAGGGGTAGTGAATATTCTTAGTTTCTCCTCATGATACCACTCAATTTTTGACTATCTGTTCTTTAGAAAAAGGAGGAAGTAAGGGGAAGATCAAGACCAGATGAGAGCAAGCATGGTTCTTCAGCACTGTCACCACCTGGGGAGGAGACTTTTGCTCTAGTTCCTAACTCAATAGCTATTTTCATCCAGTTTAAAATTAAAATTTGGAAAATAGATCTGAGGTCAGGTTATGAAATTTGGATGTTCAGTCTTGCTCTATGGGGCTAATGGATCATGCTTGCCCTGTTTCTGACCCAATACAAGTATTGTAAGTGAGAAGCATCAACAATTAAGGTGGAAAACCATCTCTGCTCCCCTACTGCTACAAATTGCCCACAGCAATGTCATCACAGAACTTTTCTGAGCTGGGACATGAGCACAGTTACTAAGGTCCTGTGGAAGTGCTCCTAACTCTGCTCTAATGGATAAAAAGTCCCCATCATCTCCCACTCCACTTTCGTTCAGTATATAGCCTGCTCTGTTAGGTATATCCTTATATATTTATGGGTTTGATCTTCAAAAGGGCATAGGCAGAGGAACACTCTGCACTGTAAGAGAGTACAGATGGGAGATGCAAACAAAGGCAGGAGAAAATAGGAACTTTTAGTTTCTGAAGAACCTAAATGTTTAAAGTAAATGAGCTTACAGAGGCTAAGTATTCTGCAGCTAAGAAGAGGCTTTTAGTCACAGTTTTGTAGCTGAGCACCCATCACAGGCGCTAAACTGCATTTTTAGTGATTTGATGGATAGTAATTTAAGTTCTTATGGCATCAGAAAAAGTACTATTGTACTTTCCCGAGCACAAACTTATCTTTGAAATCAGTAAGAGATTACAGTGAAGTCAGTAATTTCTGTAATATGTTTAACCTTCCTGGATGCAATACGAGCTCTGTAAACCTTTCAAAGAGCTATGTTATGCTCTCCAGAATAGGTGCTAAATAATTTTGAAGGCACACCCTAAATGGTGAAAACATTAAAAAGAGACTAACCTAACCTTATTAGAAAGCCTAAATTGCATCCATGACCTTTGAAGGTTGAGGGGCTTAGATAACATAACTTGACTATTAAAATCTATGAGTAGTGAAAAGTTGTGATTTTTAAGGGCTATTACTATAGAGGAGTAACTATCCATGCTCAGTGAGAAAAGCTGACATTTGGAGAATGAAGAGTAAAAAATAACTGAAAATAGAGAGGAATGTGGAAAAGTCAGATGAAAGGAAGAGAAATACAGGGTAAAGTAGAAGTAAAACAGAGCAAATGTAAAATTATATAACATGCTAATAATAGTAACAATTAAGAAAATCAAAAGGACAAAAAAGCTAAACATAATGAAAGAAATAACTGACATATTAAGAAAGAAAAATTAAAACTTTGCAGTGAAGAATCTATTTTTTCATATAAAAGGTTGAAAACACCAGAAAGGGTTATTATTTATTGGCTATATGAGTTTGGAAGTAACTGTGGCAAAGCTGTCCGCTAGATCGACGTGATGTGGTTGGCTGCAGTATGGAATTCTTTGCTATAGATGGGCAAGAAAACATCTTGGCTGTAATGTATCCTCTTCAACTTTCTCCTACGAAGTCAGGGCTGGGGAAGAGCCCTCAGACATCCATAATGACTTCTTTAACTTCAGCAGAACCAGCATTGTCCTCAGAAGAATCTCAAAAGAGAGTGCAAATGGGGCACAAGCACCTCTTGCCTATCTGCAGCCTATGCCTTCCAAGTGTGCACTTCAGAAACTTTTACCACATCTGTTCCTATTGACCTTTTCTGGTGAGAGGGGATATCACAAAACCATGATGTGTTGGTAGGCAATAAGGCTACTAATGGTACTCATTATTACCACAGCAACCCTGTCTTGCATTTGAAATCCTGAAAAACATTCAGAGAACATTTCTTACAGACAGCGGACTTGGAGAATTACCTCCCTATCTCCTTCTTTGTTCTTCATATTTTATTTAGCAGAATACATTTCTCAGTGCAGTTCCCTTCTGTGTGAACCCTAATTTTGCTACTTGAACTTGAGAAATGCTTGGTTGATCTTCTGTTCACACAAAGAAAAGGAGCAGAACATATACTGAATACCTAAATCTGTTAGTATGGTTCTGATATACAGGACTTTCACCATTCTCTACCTGGATTCCATGGGACAGAACACGTCTACTATATTATATTCTACAAGTGTCCCATGACAATCCCACCAAGCCCCATCCAGTTTGCAAACTTAAAGAATTTAAGATATTATATATCATAGTGATGAAAAGACCAAGTAACAAATCATATTTCTAAACTGCATCTTCACTGTCCTATGAGAACACAGATGGTAAGCTTTCTTTGAGCAAAAACTCCATATTGTCCATGCTATGTTTATCTTGGGCCATACCTGAAAGCATCATTTTCTCAGCCTACTTAAGCCTGCCAAGAGGCAGCCTTCAGACTGCTTGCCACAGATAGCATTCCATAGTGACACCCACAGAATGATCCTGAGAAACACCTCTGTTTCTAGCACAGCTGGCTTCTTGCAAAATTAAACACCATTTCCCAAGGAGGATCATTCAGATAGACTTGAGCCACAGGCTGAAAGGTCTCCTCAAGAGATGGCTGAAATCGGGGCAAGGGCAAGAATAACACTGACTTCACATGAGGATTCCCCCTCTTCGAGATAATTTCTGTAGGCCAAAAATCAAGCCAGCAGTATCCATCTGATGGCCTTCACAGAACAATTGCACCAAAACATGAGCCATCAGATACTGTATCAACCTACAAAGAATATAGCAACTTTTTAGCATAGCTATTCCTCAGATCTGACCACATAACTTTGAAAAACATTTCTCTATAACATCTAGCCTGGAGATGAGCTAGACGTTAAACATACAGGCTGGGAACACTGCAATAGCCCTTAAGTTATAACAAGATTTTGCATGTAATGCTTTTGGCGGGGCTGTCCTGTGGTTTTTTTCATGCAGGCTTAGTGTCTAGAAAAGAAACTTTCATTTTTAAACTGGACTGAGGTGTGTTCATCTTCGATGACAGAGTTTTAAGATTAACTGCTGCAGACACAGAGATACAGTCAATTTAAGAATTTTCTTGTAGAGGCCGCAGAGGAAGATGTTTATTTTGTTGCTGTCCATTTTTCATGAAAATGGCATCTCATGGTCTTGGTGCCTTCAGCCTCATTTCTCAATAAGTGCTGTATTTCATAGCATTACACAATATGCCAAGAACAGATTCCTTATCCAATACTTTGAGCAGCTTTGGGGGGAAAAAACACCAAAACAGAGAAGTAGAGAAGTTTAAGGAGAAGCAGGTTTTTGTTTAGTGTTTTTGTTTAGTGGGTTTTTTTTTATGCATAGGAGCATGCTTTGCGTTTGGACAGAACTTGGTGAGAAAGAAAGACCCTGGACACCTTTATAATCAAACAAAAGACTTTGCAAAAAATCTCTACAGTTACACTTTGGCAAATGAGATCTGCATGCCTGCAACAGAAATCAGAATACAAATTGTAATAAATTTCACTGTATTGGTGTGGAAAACCTTATAAAAGATACTGTGCTCTCTGTGCTTTTACTCTTTCTTTCTTTGGTAATAGTAAGAAAGTTCTTTTTGTTGCCAGAATTTGATGAAAATACTACTGCAGCAACAGCAGAGCTGAGATCAGTGTAATTCTGAGAAGCAAGCTCTGCATTATCTTTGGTAGAAAGATGTATGTTAAGACAGTGTTGAGGGATACAACACAAAATATTTTTAAACATAAATGATTACATTTACCTTTCCTTCCCACAAACATGATGTGCAAAAATGAATTACTTACATTTTGGTGAGGCAAGATAGCCACACGTCTACAAAAACACTTCTTCAATCTCTGCTTTAAACCAAGATAGCAGAATTAACTTACATTTTAAAAAATTAAATTATCCCAAAATCTGCTTTTGCCACTTCAGTTTTCCCAGCCATGAATCAACACACCAAGTCATAGTCCTCAAAACATTTCCTTTTCCTAGATATTTTGAGCTCCCAGCTAAGTCCTCAACGTGCCAAAATAGCCTTTCTTTTAAAATGGCACGGTAATGTGTTGATCCCAAAGCTTCTGGCTTAATCTCAGACTTTTTTTGCTTAAGATGTAGTATTTCCATGCAGATCCAAAACTGTTTCTGAAGATTTCTAGTATGCCTCCTTCTTTTGCAGAAAAGAACATTGGCACAGAATCTTTTCAAGAGATTCCTAATCACACTGCAGATTAAAAGGGGATTTTCTGTTGCTTCATGTTAAGTTGTTTTTCTCAACACACGACAGAGGGTATAAAATCTCTTCAGAAAATGAAGGAAACAAACATCACTGCAAACACTAGCTTCCTGTCCAAATTTATTTATACAAGAGAAAACAGAAATAGCTCAATTATTTGTTTAAATATTTTTCTAAGAAACCTAGCTTGAATTTATTACAGAAAACCTTAAGGAAGCAAGCTGTTGCACAGCACAGCTCTTGAAGTCTTTCCTTTCACTGCTGGAGCTGACCAGCTAAAGAAACCAGCTATATGTCCAGACGTTTAATTGAAATCTGCTACTGAGGGGAACTATACCATGCTATTGGCTGATGCAAACTGGGCAGCCTAGCAACAGCAGCAACAAGTTTCAGCAAGGCGATGTGACATAAACTGGCAATTGCCTCTGTGGGCACAAGTCTGTGGAAGTAGGATATTTACTAGCAAGTGCCCTTCAGAGAAGGAGCAGGAAGCCAGTTGAAATTAGATGATAAATAAAGTATAAATATGACTTCCTTAAAAGAATGTACTTTCAAATGCATACTTTTGAGCTGCCTCAAATCAGCTTTCCATATGTTGTTGACAAGTCTATGTTTTATTTATAAAATACTCTTTGAAGGAAATGTTCAAGTAAAATATGAACCTGCAGGACAACTGGATCAGCCATAAAACTACTGATAAAACCTCAAGTTAAATGAACTAATAGGTGATTTGTTTAATCTCTTCTCATTTTAACCAAAAATATATTTCTGCAGCTGTCTATAAGTCGTCAAAGCAACGTTTGGGTGTTGATAACAAAATGGCAGATCAATACAAAGCAAATTTCCCTCACATCTGAATTTGTTTCATGTTGTACTTTTAAAATAGTGATACTTGCAAGGCACTTCTGTAGGGTGGCAAAGCAGAGCTCTGATGTGACGACTCTATGGAAATGGGTTCTACTTAGTAAGATTCATGGGGTTACATGAACACAAAATACATGATGAATACATCCATTCATGATGAAAATACAGACTTGTAAAAGACAGGAAAAAATTATCCCAAAACATCATGGTGGCACTAAATCCAGGGGGCCAAAGGTGACCTTCACAAAATTGTGTGCCAGAAGAAAGCAAACCCATTCCAAACTCTCAAAGAGAATTCACTGAACAAGGGAGTAAGAAATGTCATACATTGTTTTGAGACTCCTGAGAATGTTTTTGTAATGTTCGCAGAACCAGAACCAATATATGCTTCTAATAGTATGACTTAAAAAAAATTATTTTCAGAAGGAAAATTATTTTTGATGCATTTCTGCTTGACTTTAATGGCTTCCTACTTGTTATTTAAAAGTAATGAAGCTACTGCTGTCCTACAACACACACTTATACTATCTCCTCATTATCACAGCTGAATAATGAAACAATGTGCATCTCTAAAGTTCAGCCCTTCAGCAGAAAGTCCAAGTCAGCATTTCTAGGAGAATTTCTTTTAAAGGATTTGCAGAAGCAACCCACAAGCATCAATATTCGCGGTGCAAACTCACAGCTTTGTTCTTGTCTCTCTTGCTCACTCTGCCTCTTTTTGAATTTGCTATAAAAGCTAAATTAGGTCTCAGGGGCACTGCACCACTAAACAAAGATCTCTTCTAGCCCATTGTGATGGAAGTAAATGTACTCAGGAGGGAGATGTATTTAAAGGGGAGGCTAAAATATCTCCCTCCCCCAATTCTCTCATCTTTAACACAGATTTCTCTACCCTGCTTCACAAAATCACCCACACTCACCCATACACTCGCCCCTCCTCCTTATAGCATTCTCTCTTTTTCAGAAATATAGCCAGCTGAATTTATGGAACTGGAATAAATATCTTTTTTGACATAACTTGCTAAGCTGTTCCAACATTTACATGATTCCTTCTACAGCCTCTTCATGGATACATACATTCAAAATAAGTATGAATACTTACTGTTTTCAGCATCAGGAAAACTATTTTAAGAGGATATATCCACAATCCAAGCAGCCTTATTATGACTCAATAACAAGCCAATTCTGCTCTCCCCCTGCTTTCATGTCTACTGTTGCTAATAACAAAGCTCTAATATTTCCTCAACTTTCGCTTCATCACCACAGGATTTAAAGTTGCAGGCACACTTATAATATGCCTCAGTATGAGGGATCACAGCTTTATCTGGGAGGGAAAATAAAAAAAAAACAAAAACAAAACCCATCTAAAACTGGTACTGCACAATATATTTCCTGTTCAGTTATGAAAACAAAAGAATGAAATATTTAAAAAGTTTAATATATTAAAAATACTGCAAAAACATAAAATCAAGGATGTTGTATTCAGCTGACTAGTATACACCCACATGTTACTTGAAAATTGGCATTATGGATTTAAATGGAGACTAGTGATTACCACTTCCATTGGACACTGAGAAAATCTTGTTCACATATATTTTAAAAAAGAAATCAATATTCCTGTAAAATAAGTTTTCTGCTGGCAGACAGAAAAATACAGAATAATGGTTCAGAAAACTGATTTAATCTGGACTCCCTGCAATGCTTAAGAACGACTCTATTTTTCATCTCAGTTTTCTATCTCTGAAACCTTAGAAGTCTGGAATATGTCTGAATATGCTTAAATATTTTTGACAGAAAGGCCCGAGTAACTAGAAATGTCCTAAGATCACTTATGAAAAGCCCATAACAGAATAGAGACTGTCATGTTTGTATATTAGATTGCAAAGCTTATTGTAACACATGGGATTCTCTTTATTTGATAGAAAATTCTAATGCTCCTGTCATTCCTGCTGTGCCCTTTTTGTACGCCTGGTCTTTCTTTCAGAATTTTGATAAAATTTGTGAACTCTGTAAATGCAAACTCATATTCAGCATTTAACTGCATGAAGCAACTTAAGGTATTTTACACATTTGTTACGTAATACAGTACTTTATTAACATATCTTACTTCAGAAGCAAACATCTCCTACCAAGTTAAATGATTTCAAATTAATGATAGACACAGAGGACTGTACACAGATTACAGGTGAAGGTTCAACACCAGGTTGATAGTGACTGAGCAGAATAAAAATGCCGGACACTTGGTGGCCTGCGTGAAGTAAACTGATGGTCTCAGTCCAGGCCTCAACAGACTTTGTTCATAAAAAAGGAAAACCAAAACCCACCACACAGTACTAATTGGCACCCCTGTTTGCAGTGTCAGCAAGCAAGGCCAAGGTTATAATGGCCACAGGAAAAGGGTCTTTCAAGGTCAGTGTTGAGGCACAATAAGGAAATTACATGGGAGAGACACAGCCCCAGTCCCATGGGCAGTTTGGCTCCTGGGACCTTTGTTAGTCTGCGCCAAACAAAATCAGCCTGACAAGGACTTCTGCACATCAGTCACCTCACCCATGCAACTACTGCATGCCAAAAAAACCCTTTAAGAACAGGTCTTAAATCTCTGCAGGGTAAAGAAGTGACACCAATCTGGCATCTTCTTCAAGTAAAGAATACATCACAGGTGAAGGCACTGCATAGCAAAACCCCTAGGAAAGTTCCAATTTAACTGATTTGACAAAATTCCATTGCACAAAAGCTTTCTGCTTTTCCTTATTGGATAAAGATGCTGACTGTATCTGCAATAGAAGTGGAGCTATTATCTCTCACATAGGTAGAAACAGTCACACAGGAGAAGAAAGTAAATAAACAATGTAACTTAAATACACTTTTTTTTTGTTTTCTTGTACATGAATAGTTGATAAACATTACTACAGAAAGTGTTCATCAGTGTGCGTAACTATAGATTAGTCTGGTATGGACAATTACAAACTCTTCTTCAACCTGCCTTTCCAATGAGTCTAATGAACAGCATGGAAGGATCATATTCCAGGTTCATCCTTCACACCCATTCAATGGCCTTCTTTTGAGTCTGCCAGTAAAAGTATACTTGTGACAGAAGCAGTTCACAAGATGAAGAACCACAAAGACTATAAGAATACGAAACGTACAGAGAAGCAACAAGTAACTGACAACTAGTGAAGGTGGCGATTTAAACTAATACAGCACAAAAAAATCTAAAAGGTAATATGCAACTGCAATAAAAACCCAAACAATTAACATACATCAGAATGACTGGTTAGCTCTAAGAGCAAAATCTGATATCCAAAAGGATTGGAAAAAGGCATACTATTTTCTCTTTACCCTCTTCATTATAAACCACAAAATACACAGATATGTAAGGTAAGTTTGTATGTGTGGATGTGAACACATCTCCTATTGTAAATGGATTTTTTTTTAAGCTCACATAACAGAAAATTAATATTACTTAATTTTTAAGGAATTGTTCAACCATTCTATGCATAAATGTATTGAAATATCACCTATTCTCTCATGAAATATCTATAATACATGTAAAATATGAAAACTTTCTGGTTACCTTCCTGAGCAGTAAGTAAAATATTAATAGTTTAGTACTGCTTAAAATACCATAATAGGTAGCCTCTAGAGAGTGATCAGTAGTTTCACAGAAATAGGCCTACTCCTTAAATGAAAAATAATACCTAAACAATTTATATTAATCTTGACAGTGAACTAAAAGTTCATCCTTTGACTTGTTCCACAGTAAAGTATGTATCAAAAATGCTATTTTGGAGATTATGAAAAATCACAATATGCATTTAATAGCATTCATCTGCCTGAAATTATTTTATCCTGCTGCTCATTTCTGCCCAAAAGATAATGTAGGTTAACACTGGGTCAAAATATGATGCATTCCTAAACATTTCAGTAATAGCATAAAGATTTTCCTCTGAGACATATATCCTTCTAGCTCAACTGATCCTGAGAAAGGATGAAATAGATGTTAACAGATGACAGCTTGGCTCTCTGCCTGTTTTATGCTTAGGACTTACAGAAAACTACAGGGGGAGGTGGGAAAGAAGAGAATTAATGTAAGTGAACCTTCTATGCTAACAGAGTAGTTTTCAAAAAATTCAGATTTCTTTTTTCTTTGTGGTTATGGAGAGTTCTGTGTGTGATTGTTTGGTTCTGTAATAAGTTCTGTGGGGCTGCTGTGGAAGGAGAAATTCTTGAGGGTATATACATAAAAATCACCTTGGTCTTGGAGAAATGGAGAGCATCATAAGAACATTCTTTGTTTCTCTTTATCTTCTGAGCATGGAGGAAAGATCTAAAGGCATTATTTCTATCTTGCAAAAAAAAAAGTTTTGCTGCAATCAGGTAGGACATTATCTCTTCACTGCTACATATTTCCTCTCTCTCTAAAAGCCGATTACATGAATTCTATATAACAGATCTTTTAAAAAAAGTAAAATCCAAAGATACAGGCAAATTCTTTTGCCAGGCAAGAGAAAGAGCAGGTGCTGGCAACCAAGCAGTACTAGGGAAACAGAGATTCATCTCTCAAGCACCTCTTCCATCTCCAAGGCTACAGGCATACAAATGTAATAGAGGTACATGATAGAGATGTAGCCTGGCCAAGATTTAACAAACTGTTTATTTCTTCTCTACAGCATAGCCCCAACAAAGATAAACCAAAAGGAACAAAAGGGTGAAAAGAACAAAACATCTTTCTGTAATACATGGGCATGTATGCTGCATGGTCTGATGAACCAATTACACATTTTCTAACAAGTGAACGAAGTTTAGTGTCATGGACTTTTCTGAGTGTACTGCTTTTTAATGAAAGTGGCTTAAAAATATAGAGGAAGAATGGGGGACAGAAAAATAACAGAAAGATAGAAAAGAAACCTGATTTGACTTGATCCACAGTTTAAAAAGATCAGGTTTAAATGTAGTTTGCAAATGACATTTTAATTTTGTAAATTACTAACTTGGCTGAAGTGCAGCGAATGCCAAGCTTGTACAGACAGCTTACATAACTGTATATGTGATGTTCCAACTTGCAGCACTCCTGAGCAGCGGAGCTCTGGATATACATAGTGAAATGAATGTCTAACGTTAGTATTCAGCTGAATACAAAATAGTATGAAATCCCATTACAATAAATCTACATGCAACACCAAGTAATAGAAAGTAGCACAATGAATACATTTGTATTGTACATTCATTCTTTTCCTTATTTCACTCCTTTTTTCTATTACTTCCACTTCTCTCTTTATTTCTTATTTCTAGCAGCGTGGCCACTGCAGTTAACTCTGCCTGCAATGAGCGGAAATTGAAAAGTCCAGCACTTTGTGGTACAGTACTGCTCACGTCAAAAAACCCTTTAACCTCTTCACTTTTCCATTTTATGTTCTGTCCATTTCCTTTACATTTCTACCTACATCTTCCACCTCACTAACTCTCTTGCAGAACAGCACCCTTTCTATTGAGTTTGTTGTTTATCTAAATTCACCATCCTTTCTTCCTCCCCATTTTCTCTTGCATCTGCTCAAATTCCCTGTTGAAAGCATACATTTCTCTCCTTCAGTTTTATGATGCAACTGGTACAATCTTTTTCTCCTAAATTCTGTTGAAGCTGGAAAATGTTGAAGCTGCAAAAGGTCTTATTTAGTGTCCTGTTCGTCATGGCACTCCCATTAGAGTTTATGGCAACTGCTGATTTTGAACACACCTTAGTAAACAGTCTTTACAAAAATAAATACTGGTGTTTTGGCAAACCGAAATCAATAAGTGAAAAAAGCAGCTTCTGCATAGGGAGCTGTATTAAGACAGTGCAAGTTCACTGCCCACTTACCTGCTGAACTCAAAGTGATAGTATTATTTAGCCCTCACACCTTCTGAAAATCAGTAAACTGTGAACAACCAATGAGCCATATTGTACCATTAGTTTTACAGTAAAATGTTCCAGCCAAGCCTATAGGGAATTCTGTTTCAAAATTAAATATACAGCTTTGATCAACCACAGCTCTGCAGACAGATTTCACTCAGCTGATGTAATATACTGCAACATACATTTGCTTCAAATACTGACACATATCAACAGTTTCTCCAGAAATCTTTATGTGATAACTGTTGCTTCTCAAAATGTCAGAGTAGTTATTGCATGCAAACTTTTCTGTAATTTCTTTTTTTCTTTTTAATAATACATTAATTATGAATTAAATTATGGCTAAATAATGGTAGTTACTAGATACTTTTGAAGTCTCAGCTTTAATATTGCAACAGCTGCCATAATACTGGTAATGCCTTTAATCTTGACCAGTTCAGAATGAGGAATTTACTGTCATAAGCATGTAGAACTGCTCTGCAAATTGTAGTGGAACATGGTGTTGACATTCTTTAAGTGGTGAAACAATTTGTAGTTAGAGTTATTCTCAATGGGTGTTACTCAACTATACTTTGCCTCTGTTGACATTGTTTTAATCTTCCTCCTTATTCCTACTTAATTTGAGAGATTAATATAATCTGAATTTTCCAAAATTGGCTATGGCTAAGAGGAAACTAGTATGGGTTAAAAACTGTGATTCCTCAATAAAGCGCATCCTATTCAAATAAATGAAAACTGTTTTATCTATGTGTGGCTGTAGGTCATACTATTTAATACTTGTGATTTTACATATAAATTTAGATTTAGAACATGTAGATTTTTGAATGAGAAAACTTACTATGTGTTGTTATTTTTTTACTTTTTCCAAAATAAAGCAACATTAATTTTAAATGCAAACCTCCCACTATTATAGTTGGCACATCTAAAAGAGATTACTGGTGCAGCACTGCTTACATACTATCTCTAGTGTGATATCTATTATAGGTTTCCATGTTAAAAAAACAGTTAAGCTGATATTTGTGTTTCATTTCCATTTCTATATGTACTGGTATAGAGAGAATGGCTTGTGTCATTACAAGGAGGTCTGGTTGCTGACAGATACTAGTAATAATTAGTACTTACATAATTTTCACAAATGCACTGAAAGAAAACAATGAGAGTTTTAATACAAATTCCCAAACAAACCAAAATAATCTCTGCTTGGCCATCAGTGGCACCTTCTCCAAAAGAAAAGTTTCTCCTCTTCACAAAGATGAAATCACCAAATGGCACTGTGTCTTATAAATACATTTCTTCTCTAATGCCATTACTTCTCTGTGCCACTAGATTGTACTGCATTTGTTCATATTTGTGCTCCCACCACATTTGAATATCTGGCCTCAGTTCCCATGCATGGTCTCTCCTTTCTTTCAGTTCATTCCAATTAAATACTAAATACAGTGCATTGTACAAATATTGCACAAAATCCCCCAAACAATGTGCATTGAAGTAAGCAATGCTCTTCATAGCTAGTTTGCCACTTCATTCTTCTTCCAGACAAACAAATATAAAAAGAGACAATAGAGCACCTGTTTCACTACTTAGTCAGGACATGAAATAACATTAACATTCATTTTCCATCTTGTTCTGAAAAGCAAAATTAGTGCTGCACTGTGGAAGTGTACAAGCAATCAAGGAAAATGTGCTAGCAGCGTAGTGTTAGGTTTTCCAAAAAGCACTCCTGTGGCAGGCTCTTAAATCAGAAAGTTAACTGGCAGCAGTTTATCCACACCTAGTAAAATCAGACCTATTTTTAAAGAAGGAAACAGAAGACGACACACATTAATGTCTCTAAACAACATTTTTAGTGAAAATATTATCCTTAATTTTGTTAAACTCAGTTTTACACAGTTCACATATAGTAAATTTGCTAAGCTGTCCACCTCCAAAAAAGATTCCCATTTCCAGTAAATCTTTTGGAAAATGGTCTGCTCCAAATTTTTCACTCTGCTAGCTAACAAATAGAAACATGGCATCAACTCCAGGACTGGGTCTATTGTTTCCAAATATCTTTCAAACAAGTGTAAGCATTCAATGTGTAATGCACACTAAATCTCCCAAATGATCAAACTGCATGAAGCATATCACACTTTACCTCCTGTTGTAGTGGGAATGGTAATTTAAGAGTTGCTTATTTATAAACAGCCTTTTCTTCACTTTTTACAATTGAAGTTTATTTTAGGGGAACCATAATTTCATCTGAGACCAACAACAACCTGCTCCAAAACATAATATGCTACCCTCTTGACAGCTCATTATTTTGACAGTAGACTGAACTGCGATTTAAGAACTTCATCTTCCTTTGATCTAGCTTTTCTCCCCCCATGAACACCTTCACTCAAAAGAACTCATAATGCATATTACTTGTGAGAGTACAGACATTTTTGTCTAAAGGATTGCTTCAGAGAGTGAAAAAATTAAATGCAATGGGAATGCATGTCTTGTTCGGAAACATTACTCTGAAGGATAAAGTTACTTAAGGCTACTGTGGATTAATGAAGGAGTAATACAAGATCTTAAAAAGAATAATTTTGATGTGAAAGGTATTTGTTGTGTTCAGGAAATCTTGTAAGTGACCATGGAAAATTAGAAGGAAAGAGTTAACTGTGAGACCACCTCAAGACCATCTACAAGCAGATGGAATGTTTTAAATACTGAATTTGTAATAATTGTCAAAATTACTCTAAACATTATGCTACTTTTTAGGCATGCTAAAGTGTTTATTACCCTGTGTAGCGTATTCATGCCTAAATACATTACAAATGTATATATTTTCTTAATCTGTACTTAAAGATTGATTTGGCCACTATTTACCAGCAGCAACACAGCAATCAGCATAAGCATAACAATTAAATAAAGTAATATATTGATTATTGGCAGAAGAACAATGTTTTTGAATACTTTTTATACCTCAGAATTAGGTGAGAAAACAAGTAGCAGATTTACCGACATCTCTTTCCAGCAAATATGAATCTCCAGCCAATCCAACTGCTACATTCAAGCACCAAATAATGGTAGGCAGTTAGGAGCAGAAGGTGATTTTATTGAAATTTCAGGGCAAGAAGATTTTTTAACATGGCATGCTACTTACATTGATTCTCTGTAAGCCTTTATAATCTTTCATGTTTCTTACAGTCCCAAATCAATGGGTTTCAAAGGGACACAACAAACAGCCACAAATTCAGTTTGCCTTATTTATGTGAGAAGTCCCGTCAAATCTAACTGAACAATTCATATAAATAAGGCCCATGATAACAGGAAGACTCTCTCAAAACAAGTTTGTCTTTCAAGAAAGGACAATTACTTGATGTTTACTCTTTAATGAGTATGTGGTTTTAAATGTCCATGATCCGATTCCAGATATATAATTTTTAAAATTTATTGCATTTTTGTGCAGCAATAAAATCAGTCTTCCTTAAAAATTGTGTGAAAACATTGTAATTGACAATTTAGCAAAATAATTAATCATTAACAGCATAATAACAACATTTATGTCAAACTAAATTAGTCTATATACTTGTAGCAGAGGCAGAAACAGCTGTCATTCTGTTTGCATAAATTTCCAGCAGAATGTGTCTGGCAAAGTTAAGCGTGAGCATTTCTATTTTATAAAAAATAGTTCCAAGACAGCAAAAATAGAAAGGGCCAAATGTCACATCAATACGACCACTGAAGTGAGTAAGTGTTGTTCAGTCAAACAAGGACCAGGTCATCATGGCTGTATTCTATTCTCAAACCTGTGCATAAATCAGAGTTTTTAATATGCTCATGAAAGCAATATTAGAAACAAAAAGGAAAACAGCACAATCCAAAAGGCACCTTCTGTCTGCCACTCTCAGTGACACCGTGTGATGTCTTATTCTCAAAGCTGCACTGCAGACTTTGCCCAGACTGCATACAGAATTGGAAGGAACAACACCACTGAACTTTATAAACATGAAGCACAAAGAACAACATTTTGACATCTATAGTTTGTCTATGAAAGTCATTATGGAAAGACCCAACTGTGCTAAATGCTCAAAGCTGTTAAAATTGCTCTATAAAGAAACTGATTTTAAATTCAAATGTATCAGGTCTCTTAAAATTTACACTTCAGTTAAAGCGGGTTTAACAGGTTTATTACTAAGCTCAACAGCAAGTGATCTAGGACAGCACCTTAGAAATGTAAAACAATGCATAATCACTAATGCACTACTGTTAACTCATGATTGTGTAGTAATGCTCAAAGTTTCTTTTTTATTTTTCTTTTTAATAATTTCTTTTTTGTTCTATGTAAGTACAACTGCTTATTTATACAAATGTTATATTTAGCCCTATTTACCATAAATGTCGTTATAACACCTGTGGTTTTTCTCATTAAGTGCTCAACAGATAGGGTCGCAGGTTGAAAGGGCAGCATATGGACTATGAAAGGGCTAGTTAACATAACCCATTATACTGGTGCACTGGTAAAGCTCATTTCTATTCATCTGATGATTAGTTCAATCAATATTTACCCCTGTGTGCAGGGGTAAATTTCATAGCACAGACCTTGATTTTTGTGAATTCATTGCATTGCTTGAGAGGAAGGAAAATGATTTCTTGGATAGCTTGGGAATCTTTCACTCCTTTGATTTTGTTTTCTTGTATTAGGTAATCAGTCTCCACACTATGGCAGATCCTAGTTCCTGGAACTGTTTAATAACACAGATTACTGTTGAAGGTATACTTCATCCATACATTTCTTAATAGGCACATTCAATATCATGTATAGCAGTACCCATGACTGCACCCTCAGGACTTTGTACTAGTTAGCACACGTACATTTTAAACAGGATTTCTGACTTCCAGTTTACTCAGAACATAGGTTTTTTTCTCCTGGAATATCTTCCCCCAAAATCCTGATACAGTTTTTAACCACAAAACACAAATTAAATTATGTCTACTTGCAATCATGACTATATTGTCAAACGAGTGAACCATACAAACTTACTGCTTCTCTCTGTATTTTTAAAAGGCCAATAGTCAATAGCAGACATTTTCCATACCACAAGAGAGACTTTTTCCAGCTAATGCACATGATATTTTCATATTTTTTAAATTAACTGTCAAATTACAGGTCACCAGTCCTCTACCCATGAAAAAAAGTTTTTTTCATTAAAAAAAATAAACCCCACCTCTTTTCTATGGTAAAAATTCCAATGATATTAGAACAGATAGTTTTCTATTGATGAACTTTCATTATGTACTCCCCCACTGCCCCCAGCACTGTGCAATAATAAAACAATTAAAGATAAATGCAAGATACCCTTTGGAATGTAAACATGGTGTAATTCAAAGTAAAAGTACTGCAGAGGTACAAATAGGCTCTCATGGTTCAGGTTTGACTTCTGTTCATTCTAGAGAGGCATCACACTATATTAACTATACACAGTTGTATTTTTTATTATGTAACACAGTAGTAGTTTATTACTCATTCATGATTTCCTAATAATTTATTGATATTTATTAAAATTTGACCTGCAAAGGCCTAACACCTGAAAATTGTATTCCATTGCATATCAAGGAGTCTCAGTAAAGTCTAATAACATTATTCAGGTAGGTAGCAGCTGGATGTACCACGCTGTGATGACAAATAGGTTTTGCTGTGGCAGGGTAAGATACTAAATCTGTCAAAATTAGTATTGCTTCTCTCTTACCACCTGTGTTTTAAATAGTCAGTTTGTTTATTGACATATTAATGTTACATATTCCAAATTTAGTCATATTTATTCTTCCTGGAATAACTTGTGAAATAAGTTTCCTTTGCTTTAGTGAGCGCAGAAAGATTTGCTGCACTCATCTATTAAATTAAGGAGAGCTTTCTCGGTTATCCAGACTATTTGTATATGTTACTTAATAAGCTCTCTCAGCAATACTGCAGAGAGGATTTGTTTCATTCACACTCTCCTAATTGCTTACAAATATTTAAGTGATGCTAAGAAAACAGAATAACTATGTAACATTATGTAATATGTATCATTGCTAGGTCACCAACAGGAGAAAACTACACAGCAAAATTTGCTCAAATACCTTGGCTTCAGGCTTTTCGGGTGTCCTTTTCCTTTAAAACATGAAAGATAGAGCTTTTTCCCTACAGAAAGATTAAATATTACTTTTTCAATAAAAGGCATACTCTGTATGACTTCTTTAATGTCAATTCCACAACTGAAATAATTGTTATCATAAACTTGGCTTTTGTGTGTGTACAGGTAGCATGTGCCCAGAGTAAAATTAGGTGTTTTGCCAGTGGGTTTTTTGCCTCTTTGTAATTTTTTATGTTTGCGTATCAGCTGCGTTATATACAGAATTCACTAACTTGTAACAGCTTTAAACTTTACAAATCAGTTTAACAAAGATGAAATCCCAAGATTAAAAAAAAGTTGTTTTCTTTTTAGTTAAGTAGCACAATAATTTTAGTGCTTTTTCAGTCCTCTTTTTCTAAAAAAGTATACAGAAGTACACCTTCTATGTTCTTAATACCCTCACAAGATGTTGGCAGGAGTGGGACAGGTGGAAGGAAGACTGTGATGAATGCTCCTTGTAAATATCATTTTTATACCTATGTACACCTCTATAAAATACAGGTATAAAAGTCATTGACTGACACAACTTCCACTCCCAGTTCAGAGAAAAATACCTGGACCTACCATGACAATAAGAACACCAAAAGCACAAATGCTCAGCCTGTTGTTCTGCTGTAGGTCAGCATGGCTATATGTATCCTCAAAGGGATTTAAACCACGAATTGAAGTACAGGGAATTATTGTTTTGGACAGGACATGACCAATGACCACAATGCAGTCGCATGACAGCTGAGGTGTGCCCCAAAGATGTGTGCTTCCCCTGGATGGGATGACTGACAGCCCCTGTGACTGCCTAGTGCTTCAGGATGCAGCAGGTAGTAACACAGGCTGGATATTTTCAGAAGCTCTGTCTCCAATTTGGGGCAGGTGAGCAGCCACAGCAACCCCTGCACATTCCAGGCACGTTGGGCAGTGCATCAACTGTAGTTGATCAGCTGTGCAGCACATCAACTGCAGCTTGGAAGTATCACAGCTTAGCTGGGAAAGTTTGGGGGAAGAGCTCACGTGTACAAGAGAGCTTCTTCCTCCAAATCCAACAGTGAACATAACATAGTTGAAAACAACTATACCTTCACAAGAGGGCTTACAGCTCTCTAAAAGTATTAATTCATGGAAGCTTACAATTTGTTAATTGTGATATACATTTATTTCCTGTATTAGGAAAGCCACAACTGCAATGGACAGGTGCTCTATTAGCATACAATGCTCTTGTCCATTTGAGGGCGTGCCAAGCGCTGCTCTTGTCTCACTGTACACCTGATGCGAAGCATCAGTTCGGTCACCTCTTGCGCATGAGTTTTGCGCAAGGATGAAAGTTGCCTGTTTGTTGTTTTTCTCCTCCCTCCATTCCAGCCCTCCCCCCTCCCCCCCAATTCCCTATTGAGGGAAATATAATGCAAATATAAACTTGCATTCTAGGGGCAGAGCAGCACCTCTTCACGGACAGTACCTGGTAGCACAGCTGAAGGGACGCCAGAGGCAGCTGCGGAGCAGGGGCACACCCCGCAAGCGGTGCCACCAGGTGTGCGGACCAATCGGCCGCCCTCTCCCTGCTCAGGACCTTGTTTTAAAGGAAAGGGTCAGAGGAGAGGGACGACCTTTCACTTCGCGGGTGTCAAGGGGGGCTCCTGCGCCCCGCGGCAGCGCCGGTCGCCCCGAGGCGGGGGAGAAGTGTGGGCGGCTGTGCCTCGGGCGGACACAAAAATGCCCGGAAAAAAGGAGGGGGGGCTTTTGCTCAGGGGACACTGACAGGCACGTTTCGAATATAAACTCCGAGCCACGGATTGGCTCGTACTGGCGGCGCTCAGGCGGGATTAAAAAAAAACAAAAAACAACAACAAAACCACAAAGCTGCAACAGGGGCCGCTTTACAGAATAGAAAGTTTTCTCTCCGTTTCCTGTTGCTCTTATGAAAGGCAAATACTGTTAAGCAAGTTCTTGCCAGATGCCCCAAAGCGAGCACCATATCTTCTAAGATCGCAGGGGGAAAGTGGTTTTTTTCGTTTCTCTGTGCAAATGTCAAAGTTACAATTCCTTTAAAGAAAATTATACACGTGTGATTTGCTAGTGCTTGTAGCACACGCAGCTACAGGAGCTGATATCCCGCAAGAGGAAATCCTAGCGTGTGCGTCCTATTCATTAAAGCAAACAGGAGGCTGAAGAAATTTGCACGTGATATCGCTGCCAACCCCCAGCATGTTC
Organism: Phalacrocorax carbo; assembly: GCF_963921805.1. Classification (NCBI taxonomy): domain Eukaryota; kingdom Metazoa; phylum Chordata; class Aves; order Suliformes; family Phalacrocoracidae; genus Phalacrocorax; species Phalacrocorax carbo. Next base: position 38,944,780 of record NC_087548.1, read on the forward strand.
TTCTCCTTCTAAGCCCTTCTCCTCCGTACTATGAAAGACTACTTTTTGCCCCTTTACCACGCCGTGGGGTGAGGCAAGCAACCTGGTTTAAGAACTGGGCGATAAAGGGGAGTGTGGAAGATGAGGGGCGGAAGAGGTGCGCAACCCCCACTGGTGCCCGGGGCAGGTTGTGGTTTTTCTCGTCCCGGTGCCGGTGCTCGCCTAGCCCAGGAAAGGGGCCCAGCGGTGTGGCGCCCTGGGACACGCGGAAACAACGCGTTCCCACGTCTCCCGCACCCACTGAGATGCCCGGCGTGCCAGCCACAGCACACAGCCCCTCTCCAGCCCCAGCGGTACCACCAGGGCAAGCGCCCCGGCAGCTCTCCCTGTCGGTGGGGATGCTCTGTGCTCTCCTGCCGGACCCTCACCGGGTGGGGCTGCAAGCCCTGGGGGACGCTCTGGCTGCCGTTCAAGATAGGGCTGCGCAGGGGGCACTGGCTCGGTGGGCCGCAGAAGAAAGCTGCGGGCACTGGGAGCGGGGTCCGGGGCAGCGCAAACGTATCCATGCCATTAGCCCCAGGGGAAGGGGGGCCCTCAGGCAACACCCCGGCTAGGAAACAGGGTGAAGCCCACGAAAGAGTCTGATAACTTTTGGGGATGGAAGGGGGAGACCCTCCCCACACTAGCAGCTACCCGGCACCGAGAGACAGGCGGGCCCCGCAGTACGGCCCACCTGCCGGGGGTAAGCGCGCCCCGTGGACAGTTGCGGGTGGGGACTTAACGACATAGCGTCAAACCCTTGTCCCTTCCCTCCCTCTCTGACCGCTGCGGCACAGGGCGACCCCGGGCTTTCTGGCAGAGGTGTGTGGGGGAGGGTGCGCGTGTCCTCCCCCTGCCGCGGAGGGCACTTCGGGTTGGCTCCCGGCCCCCGCGGTTGCGGGGAACACACCGCGAGCAGCCTCGCCGGCAGGCGGGCACGACCCCTCAACTTTCTCCCCCGGACCCTATCCTCCGTTATGAAACCTCCTCCCCGGCCCCTTCGCCACCAGTTTTCCCAGAAAAGAGCCGCCCCCCGGCCCGCTTACCTCGCATGGTGTTGGCTCCCCGCAGTCATGAAGCTGGGAGCCCAAGAACCGCACCGCGAAAATCCCGTCTCAGTACCCGCGGAGGCGGCAGCCGCCGAAGCTCTGCTCCGCCGGGAAAACCATACCTCCGAGGCGGTTCCGCGAGGCGCGGCTCCGCGGGCTGCCCGCCGCCAGGCCCGCTCCTCCCCGGCGGCCGCTCCGCCCCGCCCGCTACCGCGGAGCGCCTGCGGGGGTCGCCTGGGCCGCGGAGCGGCGGCGGCTGCTGGCTAGTGGCGAAGCAGGGGACGGGGAAGGAAAGGTGTTACGTTAGAAAAAACAGGAAAAACACGCGGAGGAAGAAGAGAGAGGCGGGGAGCTGCGTGGATGGCAGAGCATGTGCGCTTTTACATGACACCGTCGCCCCTCAGCAGCTCCCCGGTGCGGACTCCTACTGCGCAGCCACAGGGACAAGGAGCAGGAGTGAGACCCAGGGAGAAAGCGGCAAAGCGGCTTATAGCGGGGGGCGGGCGGTGCCGCTGGCACGGCTCCGCCCGCTGTCAGCGCCGCCGCCAATCGCCGCCTGCCCGGCACCGCGGCCGCGGGCGGCACCGCCCGCCACCACCCCCGGCCCCGGCCCCGCCACCATCCCGGCCCCACCGGCACCCCCGGCCCCCGCCGTGCGGGGGACCCGCGGCTCCGCGGCGGGGGGCTCCTCTCCAACTCGCGCCGGCTGTTCCGGCAACTTTTGCTCCTCTTGGGAGCGCCTGGGTGCCGGCGGGTCCTGCCCGGCTGAGTGTGGTGGTACAGAAATGAGTCTTGTCTGCAGATCTCTGGAGCTTGTGGAGAAAGGTAACAGGCGCAGAGAATCCCCTCGGGTGCCTTAATGCTTTTGTTTGTTTGTTTGTTTTTGGGGGGTGGGTGTGTCTCTGGGGAGGAAGATCAAAGCGCTCACCCCGCTGTGATTGTCACTGGGGGACTACATTTTCTGACAAGAATGGGAAAGTTTGGTGGTGAGTCATTTTCTCACTAAAAAGCGAATCTGGACGTCGAAAGCAGTTTGTTTTCCTTGTGTAAGACTAGCAGACTGTTCTGCAGAAACGGGTTCGTTCTGCGGGCAGCAGGATTTTTCCTGGCTTGTAACTCCCCTTCTGAATTATCCAATGTTTTTTGCCCGTTAAAAAAAAAAAAAAAAAAAAAAAAAAAAAAAGACTGCGGGATCTTCTCGATGTTTTGGTTTGGTTTTGCTTTTGTTGTGGGTGTTTGGGTTTTTTTTCATTAGGTTTTGTTGTTCTTCCCCCACCCCCAATTGTAAATCATAGCACACAAACACAAGGCATCTCACTCGGTCATCCTGGAAACAAGTGCCTGGTACAAAGGATCACAGTCCCTAACACCAAGCCTAAAACGAACAAGGAAATCGCTGACCTATTTGAAGTATATCCATACAAAATTATTAATATCGACCTCATAAATCAAAATAGGATAAATTTTGAAGAGACATACTTTTAAGTTAAAAATGGACGTGACAAAGTGGATTTATTCTGTCCTACATGAATAGGTGAAGTTCTATTAGATCTGTTATGCAAGAGACCATAGGTATGATCTCTTTTGCTCTGAAAAAGCTAAGAATTGATTTAAGAAAGTGACAAAGTGAAGTTTCCACACTTGGTGCAAACTGGCAAAGCTTTACTCCTGGGAAACAAAGCGACAGGTTTACAGAAAGCAGTTATTGTGGTTAGCCTCTTTCAAAACACCTGTTTGAAACTGAGAAAGACATGAAGAATCAGCTCTGCCAATACTGAAAACGTTTAGATTTACCTGAGCATGGTGAATTTTAGCTGCATTGACTGTGGTGAAGACAGAGTCCGTTAAAAAAAAAATAAAAAAAAAAAGAGCTGAATTTCTAAGATATTAATTGGTTTTTATATTCTTGCAATTATATACTGCATGCAAAGTTGTTAATGCTCATTTACGTCATTTTCTTAGGATCCCATTCAGAAACTCTTACCAGTTGTTTAATTTTCACTCCACTTGCATCAGTGTATCTTCTGATATCAGTTACATGCTATCCATCTTTTCACTTCATGAGACCAGGCATTTACAGTGATATATTTTCTTTATAACTAAGATTTCAGCAGATGTGGATGGCCAGACATGTGTGTCTCTAGGACTCTCTTTTGTGGCTTTTCCCATCAGCCATCTCTTCATCATGCTGTTCATCACGCTTTAAAGTTCCTGAGGTAATCGGAATAAAAAAACTCTCACACATCACTTTGCAAAGCAAGTTAGAAAGCACAGGGTCTTCATCTCAACTCTCTAAATGGCATAATTTACCTAATATCTCATTTGGAATTGGGGTGAAGGATTAATTAGCTTCTGGCTAGTGCTTGTGGCTTTAGAAAAGCAAGTGGGAAAAAAAGCAGAGTTTCTATACTTGGTGTATTGCAACAAAGATGCTTTTTTTTCCTCCTGGATGTCCACCTAGCAGCAGGAACAAAAGCTAGGTGAATTTGAAGAAAAGGCAATTACTCTTTTTTCATATTCCAAGTCTTGTTCTTGTCTATGCCAATATGATTTTTAGATTTAATTGTTGTAAAGCTGCATCTTAATACGAGTCAAAACTTTGGCAGGTAAATAATAAGCTGTCTACTTGCTGAGCAGTGCATTCAGAATATCTTAAACTATTGCACTAAGTACGGGTGCACCTTTATTTGGAATTTTTATGGTGCTTTCGACAATGGAGAAGAAACTGAAATGCTACTATTCTCTCTTAAGTTGTTTTTGATTTTGTCTACAATTTTTTTTTAGTCTACAAAACCCAAATCGTTTGGGCCCTGATTTTCATTTACTTTTCTCTCTACCATATGGAGCGGCAATTTTTATTTATCTATTTTCAGAAGTCCTTGTAGACTTTCAGTTTATTAGTCTGTCTTGATCCAATATATTCTATGTATAATGATGTCTGAGCTAACTTCTTCAGTAGCTGGAGCAAGTTGTTAAATTTGTAATTTATTCTAATACTTAGGGTGAGATATTGTATGCTAAGCACAAGTAACGGTGACAATAAAATGGTATGTATAATAAACATATGTGGACTTCAGTGATCACCAGGCAAATTAGAAACATTACAAACATACATTTAGTCCAAAATGTATGGCTGTTTGAAAGCATTAGAGGCGGAAGCAAGTAAAGAACACACAGGAAAGCCACATGATCTGAGGTCATACAGGAATTTATAGTATGTTTAAAAATGGAACACATATTTTTAGTAGTTAAATAAACTGAATGGTACAATTCAGCCCACCATTCTTGTAAGGTGGTAGTTATCCTAAGTTTCAAAGGGCCTTTAATGGGATATCTTGTTTCATATGAGTGCTTCAGAGGAAGTTTGGAAAAAGCAAGGCAAAAAGAATGCAAATACAATAAGTTGTTTTACTTCAGAATATAAAAAAATATTTTACAGAAAAAGATATAATTGCTAACATATTTTCACTGCAAACTAAACACTGAGAAATTGCCTTTCAGAATACTCACATTAACACCTTTTCCAAAGCTTTTTGCATGAGAAATCTTCTAAAACAATATTTAAGGCCACATAGTTTTATCAGTTTAATAATTTGCAATATATTCATTAGAGGTGTAGCAAGTTATGTCTAATTTGGTTGCTTCATTAAAAACTACTGAATAGAAAATAGTCGAAACAAACTGTGTCAACAGGCACCATTTCATTCCCTTGGATATCAATGGCTAATTTCTGTTGACATGAAAGGAAGCCAGATACATCCCATAGCCAAAATATATTTCTTAGTTTCAGTGGGAGCAAGATTGGTCACAGTTTTCTTCGTCTCATCTGTCTCTAGCAAATACGGTCTCATTGCCAGACATTCCTAACTTTACGTAAATCATGACAAAGACTTTCTAATTTTTCATTTTATGATCTCTACATTGTGTTATTGACAGACTCAGAATCTGAACTTCTCCCATAGATTCTTCACTTTAGATTCACTTTCTAAATCTTTTCCCATTTCTTTATACCTGCAATCTGAAAGCATGCACATACACTATACTGGGTTTATCTCCTATAAAGCCTTGTAACCATCATGAAATTTCAATCTGTTTCCACAGAACATTATTTAATTCAAGAACTGTAACTGTATTTTTTCCAAACTAGTAAAATTGTTTTAAAAGCAGCCCTAGAAAATCCTGACACAATCAGAAACAATATT